>NC_045631.1:23104552-23407582 GCF_009829155.1 Mustela erminea | reverse complement strand
GGGTCCCCGTCCCCCTTCCCACCTCCCGCCCTGCCCCCTCCCCCCACCCAGCAGCCCGGGGAGGGGAGGCGGGGGGAGGGGAGGAGGCCCGCTCCCTGGGCGCCCTCTGGGTCTCGCCTTACTTCCGGGAGGCGGGGGTTGGGGGGGTTGGAGAGGCAAGGCCCGTGGAGCCCCCGCGTCCTGCCAGCCTCCGGGTCCGCGCCTCTCCCCGCGGTCGCGCGCTGCCTCCTCTCCGGGCGCTGGCCGCGGCCCGCCGGCATTTGGAATTCCGCCCGCGAGAGAGGGGGCCTGGAGGCGGCGGCGAGGAGGGCCGGCGGCCGGCGGCGAGCAGCGGAATCCGGGGTCCGGAGCGGCGCGGGGAGGCGAGCGGAGCGGAGCGGAGCGGCGGCGGCGGCCGGGGAGGCTCCGCGCGGCGCCCGCCCGCAGTGCATCAGCGTGGCCGCGCGACATGCCCGGGATGCTCCACGCGGGGCATTATGCACGGGTTAACAGGCTCCGGGCTGCCGAGCGACTTGTTTGAAGCATTTTCTCCCTCGCTCTCGCTTTTAATCTTGTCTCTAGTGGCGTGTGTAGGGGGGAGGACTTTATTTCCATTGGCTAAGCTCTTCCTTCCCACCCACATCTCTTCCACATCACCTTGGTGTCTCCCTAAATAAAACCAGCCCTCCTTATCGCCTGGAAAAAATCAGGAGCTAGAGTTTGAATGGGTTTATATAAACACTCACCCCTGGCGGCGTGCGGCTGGGCTCCCGGCATAAACTCAAGGCACCCGGCCTGATGCGTGCCTTGCCGTGTTCTCTCCCTTGAACGTCAAGGTTTGAGCAGAGCCCGAGGACTGGGAACTCTTCCCTGGAATTGGATCAACCTGAAGCCAGTTGCGGAACTGCACAGGGTCCCCATGGACCTCAAGGAGAGCCCCAGCGAGGGCAGCCTGCAGCCCTCCAGCATCCACATCTTCGCCAACACCTCCACCCTCCACGGCATCCGCCACATCTTCGTGTATGGGCCGATGACCATCCGGCGTGTGCTCTGGGCCGTGGCCTTCGTGGGCTCCCTGGGCCTGCTGCTGGTGGAGAGCTCGGAGAGGGTGTCTTACTACCTCTCCTACCAGCACGTCACCAAGGTGGATGAGGTGGTGGCCCAGAGCCTGGTCTTCCCAGCGGTGACCCTCTGCAACCTCAATGGCTTCCGTTTCTCCAGGCTGACCACCAACGACCTGTACCATGCTGGGGAGCTCCTGGCCCTGCTCGACGTCAACCTGCAGATCCCAGACCCGCACTTGGCTGACCCCGCGGTGCTGGAGGCCCTGCGGCAGAAGGCCAACTTCAAACACTACAAACCCAAGCAGTTCAGCATGCTGGAGTTTCTGCACCGCGTGGGCCATGACCTGAAGGATATGATGCTCTACTGTAAGTTCAAGGGGCAGGAGTGCGGCCACCAGGATTTCACCACGGTGAGTACTTGGCTTTCAGCTCACTTTTGTGCTTGGTTCTCTTGAGAAGTGCCATGCTGGGCTCGGCTAGGGCGGGCAGGTTGGGGGTGTTCTCCCTGTGCTTTGGAACAGGAGGGAGAGTGTGGTGCCGGAGTTGAAGGCCAAGAGGGTAGTTGGCCGGAGTTGTTGGGACTGGTCGGAGAAGTCTGCCTGCTGGGATGGGCACGGTTGCCTGGTCAGATGTGGAAGGTGAGCAGGGGGCCTGCGGTGGGGGGATCGGTCCCCCAGATGTGCTGAGTTGGCTTCCCTCCCAACCAGAGGGAGGAGGCTGGAGCTGTCCGCTGTCCAGGGCACTTGGGATCTGAGCTGTGTGATTGGAACAGCTTGTCATTGACGAGGTGGCATTTTCTCTCTCTCTTTCTCTGCTCGGAAGTGGCATCAGGCACTGCATCCTGTGGGCTGGGCTGGAGCTGAAGCTGCCAGAGAAGGGGGTGTGGGGCCCCAGACAGCCTGGGTGGTTCCAGTGGCTTTGGGAGCTTGCTGGAGCAGCTGATGCTGCACAGGGGTAGAAGTCTCGGGGCTTCCTTTTCTTGTGTGGATTCCGAGCTCCGTGTGGGGAGAGGAGAGGCCGGGGGACCCCGGGGTCTCCTGGTCTGCTGGCAGGTTGGAAGCAAAGAGATATCCAGGGTGCTTGGGCCCGAGAGGAGCGTGTAAGTGGAGGCCCGTGTGTAGGAGAATGGTCAGTGTGGTGTCCGTGAGGCTGAGGCGGTTCAGGCTGGCTCGTCTGGGAAGCTTCGGCTTGAAACTCAAAGGCTCGGTTTGCTGTCTGTGCAATCGCTTAACGGCGTGCTTGCGAGAGGAGTGGTGTGGGGAGGGGGCGAGCAGCTGTGGGATTGGAAAGCCTGGAGGAGGAGTGTGGAGCTGAGTAAAGACGAAAGGCGGAGGGGGATGTGGCTCACGTTCAGGATGGGGCTTCCTAGAGGGGCAAAGAACGGATGGGAAGAGAGCTGTCGCTGCTGGGGTCCTCTGCGCAATTAGTGGGCTGCCAGTCAGAACTCGGGATAAGGGGTCAGACTGCAGCTGCATACCCCTCCTTGCTTCCAGTCGAGTCTGGGGCACTGGGGGCCGTGGGACCCTTCAGAAACCCAGAGTGGCTGCTTTTCCCAGAGCTGCCTTAGGGAGAACCCGGAGCTTTGGAGTCTCAGAGCCTGGAGCTAAATGGCCATGGTAGATTCTGGATGGCAGGTGCAGCAGTTGCAAAAGAACTGGACTCTGTCCTCTGCACTTGTGTGGGCCCTCTGCCTAAGGGAGACCGGCCCTACCTTGCCGAGAGTGCATCCACTCCCCACCTGCTCTCTGGCCCACTGCGTACCGGTCTCTCGCTCTGAGTTTCTGTTAATGCCACAAACAGGCTCTGCCTGCAGCCTCTGTGATTCCAGGTGGCTGTCTGTGATTCTGGAAAAGCCCAGAGTGCCAGAGAGGAAGGGGCATTGCCCCTTGCGTCCATAGAGCTCTGGTTCCTGGGGGGTGCGGTTTTTACCCTTCGTTTTTAAACACTGAGGGAGAACACAACAAAATCCGTGGTAACCTCTTTATATTAAAGAGGAAGAGGGTCTGGGCTGGGGGGAAGGGACCAGCCATCCTGGGAGTCCTTCAAAATGGAGCAAACAGGACCCTGAAACATGTCATGCACACATGATGTCTCAGGTGGCTCGAGAAGGGGACAGTGACGCATTCCTGGAGGCTGAGACCATCCCTGTCTCCCACCCGTGCTTTCTAGTGCCGTGGTAACGCTCGGCTTCACCACTGCATCTGCCCGCTCGAACATGCTCTCAGCTGTTCCTCTGTCTGCCTGAACACACATGGAACACACAGGGAAACTGCAGTCGGTAGCAGACCCTGGGCGAGTTCCCAAGCATCCCCCTAACTGCGTGTCCAACTAGTGGTTTCCTCTCCATTCATGATCAAGTTCCAGCTCCAAGGCAGGGTTCTTAGACCCACGGCTGCTGTTTTGCGCTTAACCCATCGTTTGAATCACTGGAGTCTCAAGAGGCCAGAGATCAGGGCTTCCAGCCTCACCTGGGCCTTTGACCTCTCCAGGTTGTCTCTCAAATAGCGAAGTTGCTTGTGGATATGGTTTGTTACATAGTGACCGGCCATCCTCACCAAACCCAGGACGGACCTGGCTGCGTGTTCCCCCTTGGACTGACCCTCAATGTCTGACCTCCCCCAGCACTGAAAAGGGGGTGAGCCTCAGGGCTGGATCCCCAAGCTATTGGGGAAGTGTCAGAAAGGAAATCTGGAGGGGGCCCCAGGTGGACGGCTGATCTTTCTCCCCTTTTGATGGCAGTGGGATGCCATGCCGAGCCTCTATGAGAGGGGACATGGTGCCAGGTTTATCCCAAGACCTCGCGGTGAGGGGTAATCCTTCCCATTCCCCCTTTGTACACCTGTCCCTTTTGGCCTGGAGTCTAGTATGCTGATTCCGAGGCTCTGGCATCCACAAGAGGGCGGAGGACCTTGCAGGTCGTTATGGGAGAAGTCTAGTTCAGGGGTGGTCTTGCTCATTCATTCTCTCTGCTTCTTTCTGTTGGTTTGTCCAAAGCTGGGTGGCTTCTTGCTTAATGTGCTGTGGCTGACATATTAGAGAAGTATGGGGGAGGGGAGGTCCCAGGTGGATCACTTTTTCTGTTTTTCTTTCTCCATAAAGCATACCTAGCACTATCTCCAGGGCTAAGGCTTTTGCATAAGGTTTCTTATTCCAAGTTCTTAGCTCGTGTGCAATGAAGTGCGTAATACCCTTTAATTAGTGAATGAGCCATGGTTCTAGCACAGGGAAAGGCTGTTTGTGGAGGTTAAAAGTCCCAGGAAGCCAGGTGTGGAGTGCTGACTGCCATGTAAACACGTGTGTCCCATGTTGATGTGGGTACACCTTTAGCCCTCACGTGGGACCATCTGAATGCAGATAGGCACGTGTTTGCCCTTCTGGGGGAAGCATGGTTGGAGGTCTGGATGGGATGTTTCTGGACGTGATGGACGTGACGTTGGATGATCTAACGATCAGGAGCCAATTCTTGGCTTGAATGGGTTTGAATCCTAGCTCCGTCATTTTCTAGCTTATTCCCTAGGCTTCGACTTGGTCATGTAACATCTATTAATATGTGCTTTTCTGTATCACAGGGTTATTGGGAGGAGGAACCATGGGAGACACACTAAGTGAATGTCTTTTTGTACTTTGTGACAGATGTGCGGGTGGAAGGCCGGAGTGGGGGGCCTTCTCCTTGCTAGGAGGAGGGTTATTATTGTCTATGGTTCCTGCCCTATTTGCAGCCCACCGTAGGAGTCAGGTCATGAGTCCTGCTGTGAGGATTAACCAGGGGGCTGGAGGGGGCTGCTGCTTTCTCTGTTTGGAGCCCAGGGTTAAAGCCCAGCCTTGTGGTGGTGGGATTTCTTAGAGCGGAGGTCCCACCTGGGTTCGATAACTAACTATTGCTGACAGGTGGCAACTCCATTGTGTGTGACTAAAATGTGACCATGTCACGTTGCTTCTGTGCTCCTCACACTGGGGTTCATCTGTCTCCAAGTTCAGGAACGCAAGTGACCCTTCAGTTGGCACTTTTAACTCGATTTCCATAGTTGTGTGTGTTTGTGCTTTAAACTTGAGATTTCTGGGTCTCCTGGGGGGCTCAATCAGTTGAGCATCTGCCTTTGGCTCAGGCCATGATCCCAGGGTCCTGGGATTGAGCCCCACGTTGGGGGGTGGTCCCTGCTCAGCTGGGTGTCTGCTTCTCCTTCTGCCTCTCCCCCTAGCTTGTGCTCTCTCTCTCTCTTTCTCTCTCTCTCAAATAAATAAAATCTTAAAAAAAATTTTTTTTTGAGATTTCTTAGGAAAGGCATTTCTTACTGAAAGAGCGGTCTCTCCACAGTGAGATCTTGCTAGCGGCACATCTGGAGCTTAGACACCTGTATCACATAGCGTCACAAAGATGTGGAGGTGAGGGTTTCGGAGGCTCACATGCTTGGAATTCTTGCCCAAGGCTGGCAGGTCCATGGCTGAGCTCTCTGTATTTATTACACAAGGAGCAGGTGCATGAAGACTGGGGGCTTTGGGGAGAGAGCTGTATTGGAATTCTCCCGGTACCCCCATTTGCGCTGTGATCTTAAGCACCTTTCTTAGCCTTAGTTTCCCCATTTTAAGAATCGAAACAGTAATACCTGTCCCTCAGGTTGTACCCCGCCAGGGCCACAGAATATGCCCAGAGCCTGGGTGTGGCGGAGGAGGCCTGGTGCATCCGGGGCGGGCCCCTTGCTCTACTGCGCGGCCCACGGGAGTATTACTGAGCCTGCGCTAGATGCTGGCTCTCTTGACTCCAGGCCAGTGTTCTTCCCACTCTTCCTTACTGTGACTAACCACTAGCTCTACAGCACAGTGCTGTAGAGCTTTGCTCACGGGGTTCTTCGTTCTTTGCAATGCTTAGATTTCCACTTTTCCCTGGGCTTTGGTTCCCCTGGAGTTCTGCGGCCTAAACATCCTCTCTTTCCCCACCGCCCAGCCTTCCCCTGTTGCATCTCTGTGCTACCGACTTACCCCTGGGGGGCTCGTTCTGCTCCGACCCCTGCAAGGAACTCCGTGACCTCCGTATGAGGTGTACAGCTTTTGTTACAGTGGGTCCCGTCACTGCACGCACAGGCGCCTCTGTCCACCCAAGCGCACCTGCTCTGCAGCGGTTCCAACGTCCCATCAGGGTCTTGCCATCTGAGAGCTCACCGCTCCTTTCCCATCCCCTCTAGAGGGAGGGCTAGTTGACAGCAGGCATCTCGGCTTGAAGGATGGGCTCTCTGCACAGTGGGTGCCAAATATGGCCCCGCCTGTGGCCAGTTGTCAATTACAAGTTGGTTTCTGTTTCCTGAACTGACCCAGAATCCTCTGTTTGTGGGCTCTTTGAGCTTACTTTTGGCTTTCCCCCCCCAACCTCCACCTCTAGGTTTATTTCTTTAAATCCAACATGTCCTTTAAAATCCAGCTCTAGTATCTCTATAGCCTTTTCCAGGAAACCATTGCCAAACCCTCACCTCCATGGCCGTAATCTGAATGAATTTCTTCCTCCTCTGTCTTTGAAAGAGAATTTTGGCTCCCTCCTCCGTCAGAGCACTCACCGTGCCTTTCCTAGGCTTAGACTCATAAAGTGTTTACGCTAGAAGAGCCCTCAGAGATGATTTGATTTAATACCTGAATTCTTTAACCACGGATAATTCTTATACATTGCCTATTTCTGCTCCTCTTCCCTGTAAGACATGTTGTCTTTCCTGACCTTCTATTCTCAGGGCTTAGAAGTGCTTAGCACATGGTAAGCTCTCAGACTGTGTCTTCCAAGTGCGTCAAGTGGGCTTGAAGCTACTGGAAGGTGAGAGGGCACTCTGGCTGATATAAAGGGAGATAACAATTTTTCAGCCTCCTTCTCCAGCGGAGGTATCTGGGATCCCACTGGCACCGCGATGACATGTCTCATTATTGTCATTATTTTAATAATATGCTTTCAGAGGACAGAAACAGTCCAAGCTCATGGCTGAACACTTGGGCAGTGTGGGGAAAGAATAGAGAAAAAAGAAAAAAATTGCCTATGATAGCATCGCAGATGCAATTATAGGTATTAATTGGGGCTTGGGAGTATCTCCATTGGGTCACACAATGTATGCACGTTTGTGTGTCCGCATGCCTGGGACCACACCTTTTGTGCATCAAGTGTCCTGTCTGGCATGCGGCACACGCCCAATCAGCGTCAGCTTGCTCTCTCTTCTTCTTGGGAACCTGGGGTCGTGTTCAGGGTGTTAGAGATTCCCTCCAAGGTCCACTTAGAGTCAAAGCATAATCCAAAGCTAGGTCTGATCAGTACCCATCTTGTGGGCTCTGTTTTGTCCTTTCTGCCAGAAGCGCTGGGGATAATTTGTGAGAGCCAGTGGTAACCACCCCTCTTAATTCAGCCTCCTTGGATTTTAGGGTCATAACTAAGTACCCGTTACCCTCCTCTGATGCAGTTGACAGTCCAGCTGTGAGTTGACCAGAAGCCACCTCGGTCCCCCTGTTTGTTTGCAAGGATGAGCCACAGATGTGTTCATGGATACCCAATGAGCTCTCCTGACCCCGCTTCTGGATGAGGTCCAACCTTATGACTATGTAGAGCCATGAGGACCATGGGTTGTGAAGACCATGAGATTCTGTACAGACCATTCCTGTCTGCCTCAGTATACGGGTGTAGACCCCAGCTGTCTCCATCCCCTGCGACATCTCTGGGCTCTAGGACAAGTGGTCTACATTGCACTTTTAGTCCTTAAGGGGCTTGGAAGTTTGTAAGCATTTTGCCATGTTGTCGGAAAGGCAGCCACTGCTAGGCTGATGAGCGAACAGTGTTTCTTGGTGCCAATTCTGGTTTGTAGGACATTAGTCGTGTCTGCCTGGAAGCACTGAATTATCTGACATGTTGGATGGATAGGGTGGTGACTGGGAGCTGACTGTTACAATGACCCACATCATCTACTTGCAGAGAAAAGCTAACACTACCAACAGGCCACAGAGTCAGGGTCTTGTTGCACGTGGGGTGAATGTATATATCTGTGCCTCTGTCCCGGGAGTCCTTAGCCTCCAAAACAGCTGATGGAAGAAGGCCACCCGAGAGTTTATTGAATTGGTAACAGGACCCTTCCCCCTTCTGTGGTGGTTCCCTTTTCCTTCCTACAGAAAGTCCTTCCCTTAATGAAGAGAGGAGTTTTAGAAATTTCTCTCTAAAGTGAATCCTAGTTTGCTACTGATTTCTATAGTAAGGGCTGAAATGGGATCCCATTAAAAAAAAAAAAATCCCCCAAAGGCCGAATACGGCGGTTTTTAGCCCTGAAGTTGCAGTTCATATTTCAAAGTACCAGGGATCCCATTCTCTCCATCAGACCAAAAATATATCACCTAGGTCAAGAGATATCTGAGAGTAGGCTGTGTGTTTTCTCTTTTTGGTCTGAGGGTTTCTGTGTGATGGAAATGGGTTGAAATAGCAAAACGTTCTGCGGAGCCATTTGACCCACAGTCTATTCTAACCTGGAACTAATGGCCTGCATCATCATCGCTGCAAGTGAGATTCCATATATCCCACGTCTCCCGTGCAGCGGACTTAAAACTAGTCCAGACAGATGGGCCTTAGTGGTTACTGGGTAGCAGATGCCCCCAGAAATACATGGTCATTATTTGATAAATCTGAAGCTTGGGATAGAAGCTTGTTTATCAGATTAGGCTTTATTTGGGGACCGCAGTCCCCAAAGTGTCAGCCTTTGGATGCTAAAGCATCTTTCTATCTCCCAGGTCTTATTTTCTCATGACTCAGGTGTGCTCTGTATTGATTACCTCAGTGATCATGGAAGTGCATACTCCAGAATGCAAGCCCAAGACACGGGAGAAATGTATTCGCCTGGATTTATTGACTCCTGTTGATTGAGTCGTACAACGTAGGGCAACGTAATTAGCCTCTAGGGGCCTCAGTTTCCTCATCTGTAAAATGAGGGGGTTGAACTGCGTGATTCCAAAGGATTTGCCCTCCTGTAGAACTCTACCGCAATAAAGTATAATCAACATTTACTTTTCTGATACCACGTCTGTTCC
This sequence comes from Mustela erminea, assembly GCF_009829155.1. Lineage (NCBI taxonomy): Eukaryota > Metazoa > Chordata > Mammalia > Carnivora > Mustelidae > Mustela > Mustela erminea. The sequence goes on along the minus strand of NC_045631.1, from coordinate 23,398,508 downwards.
CTAAAACTACAACTTTTAACTTCTATTTGGGAGAAGGAACAAATGTTTTTTTGTAACCAGATCTACCTACTCATTTATTTGTTTGTTATATTTAGAGAGATCTGTGTAGTGGGAACAGAGACACTCTGATACGCCGAGTGGCTGTAGTGGGGTATAGGGAGGTGTAGCACCCTACTTTCAAGATCCTATCCATGAGCCACTACGTGTATTGGACTGACTGGGCGTTTCCATCACTAGCCTCGTGCTTGTGAGTGGGGATGCGCCTATAAATTAGCGAGGACATCTTTGGAAGATGCTGCCCAGACTCCCTCTAGGGGTGCAGGGTGCTAGGGGTGCAGTGTCTGACCGTGCCTATGTTTACCAATGGCACCGCCACTCCTGGAAATAGCTGGGAAGTTATTCACCTCTTACCGCCTGGGGCTGGCCAGTGGCTGGTGGCTCACTGACCCAGGGGTCCGAATTGCCAGCCATCTTGCCTCGAGATGGAACAAACTTCCAGAGCGCTTTATACTCCAGAGTTTCCTGGGGGATCAGGCCGAGCAGGAATTCTCCTGTGCTTTCAACATCTTTTCTCTCTTACCTGTATCCTACGAACCTCACTCCCTGAGGTCTCTCCCTGGATAAACCACCTGGATGAGAAACCCCATCTCAGGCCTTGTTAGGGAATATAGTCTGTATGGTGATGAGTTTTAGCTTCTCCATCTGTTTGGTAACCTGGAGAACCACCTAGGCATACAGATCTGTGTCTGGCTTAGAAAGAAGGAAATAGCTGTTTCAAAAGTCTTTGAAGCCCTGAACTTTCTAGATCTGTGTCCTCAACGGGGGCCTATAACAATTTGCAGGAGTGGTTTTTCTGTTTTTTTTTTTTTTTTTCCCCAATCAAATGAGCATCTGAGCGACTTTCTAATTAGGATTCACACCTCTGGGCGCAGCCGATTTGTTCCTCTTTGGCGCTTCTCGTCCAAGGAAAACCCTTCCTGAAGTTGCCCATAACCTCTGAGCTGAGTTATCCCTATTCTCCCGGCGGCTGCTTACCCCAAGCCGCTCATATTCTAGCTCACACCTTCAGCAACATCTGAATTCTCCTCTTTTCTGCTCTGAAAACTTCCCTTTCAGCGCCCCTCCCCCAGCCAGTCTTCCCTGCCATTTCTTCCTGGATGTGCATCACTTTCACTTTGAACCACAAGGTAGAGACTTTCATGTCGGCCATGGCTTTAAAAGCATGTCTTTAAAGCAGGAGGTGGGGAGCAGTGTTTGGCTGACCAGGGGTGATGGTCTTCATAGGTCACTGAAACCATGAGTGATGAGTGTTGGAAAACATGGAGACTCGTTAGACTGCAAAGGAAAGTGGGTGACCCAAGGCAGGGCCATTGCCTTCTTCAAACTCTTGCAAGGCAGTCTCAGGGAGGAGGAGTGAAGCTTTCTTTCTGCAAAGCTGGAGGGCAGAGCTAGCCCCAGTGCGGGAGAGGGGAAGAAGTTCAGAGAGGTGGCTACTGGCTGATTGGAAGGAACTCTCCTGGATGTTTCGAGGACCCCCACCCCCCATGCCCAGTCAACAGCTCTGGGCCAGGCCATGCAATTGCTTATTACGAGTGCTGTAGGGGTAGATCAATGTCAGGTGAAGAGTTGGATTTACTAGCCTCTAAAGTTATTTCCAATGCTGAGCATTCTTGATTTATTTCCTTCCTGAACAGATAGATACTTGAAGTCAGAGGTGAGGGTCCTTGGCATTTGACATTGGAAAGAATTGATCATAGATGCAAGCCAGCTTGTCCAGCCTGTAGATCCACCCCATTTTGCAACCTTGGCTGAGGCTGAGTGTTTCAGAAGCCAGGACGAGAAGGGCACTGTGGGCCCATCCCTGCACACAAGAGAGTGGGTGTTCGGTTCAGGCAGGAAGTGCATGGGTGCCTGTGGCCAGGGCTTCGGGTGGCTGTTTGAAGACCTGGCCTCCCGAAACGAGGATGCATGCCTGCCTTGAAGTTCCCAGAGGAATTTGTCATAAGTTCTGGGCTCTAGAACCAGTCCTAGAGAGCAAATTCTGGATGTGGTTTAGTTTGGCCTGGTTCTGGCGACTGGGATGTATATGGATTAGAGGTGACTCTGGGGTAGGTGGGGGTAGAGACAGACTGAGCTACAGGGAAGGAGGCTAATCTGGCCCAGAGAATGTCCTGTTCTGGAACACCAGGGGATAGAAACCAGGGGATGGGAACACCAGGGGCTGGAAAGACGAAGGGGCTTTGGCACTTGAGATAATTACATAGGAGATGAACTTTGTGGTGTGATCATGGGATTTAGGGCCCCATAGGTGTATGTTCCAGGTTTGTGGGACCGTGATTTTTTGATTAATAAGAAACCTATATTTGGTCTTTGTTCCTGGCTCCTGGTACAAGAGCTTTAAAAACCCTTGGAGTTTCCTGAGGGATTGGAGCAAGAGGAGCATCTCTGGTTATTCCTAATAAGGGCCTTTCAGCCATACCCGATTTTCTGCTGATGAAGTGATTGCTTTACGATGAAGGCTGGTTGCCAGAGGAACCAACCATCTGACCAGAGAGGGCAGGAGATTGAGTCAGTCATTAACGACCAATGACTTAATCCAGGGCGCCTGTGTTATGAATTGCCGCAGAAACCTCTACATGAAGGGACCCGGAGTGCTTCTGGGTTGGTAAACACGTGGAGGTAGGTAGGGGGGTAGGCATGGATGCTCTGTGCCCCTCCCCCGTATCTTCAACACAATCTGAATTATCCTATAAATAAAACAGTACCAATAAACACACTTTTCCTGAGTTCTCTATGTCCCTCTAGCAAATTGTTGAATGTGAGAAGGGGGTTGTGGGAATCTCTGATGTACAGCTAGCTGGTCAGAAGCATAGGTGGCCTGGATTCCTCAGTGGCACCTGACGTGGGGGTGCATTCTTGTGGGACTGAGCCCGTAGCCTGTGGGGTCTGCATGTGTTCTGGGTAGTTAGCATCAGAATCACTTGGCACGAGGAGAACAGCCCACACATTTGGTGTCAGAAGTGAAGGGTTCTGGGAGTCAAAAACAGCTCAGTAGAAACCTTGGGAAAATTATTTATCCTCTCCAGGCCTCAGTTTCGCCATCTGTTAAATAATAATAACCCTGGCACTTGCCTCCTAGGATTGCTGGCAGCCATGGAAGGAAATGCTAGAAGTGAAACTTCTAGCAACGGGCCAGATGTAGAGGGACAACTGTTTTGTCGCTACTGTTATTTTTGTTAGGGCTAACATGAGCCAGTGGTAAAACCCAGTGAGGGAGATTCCAAGAGCAGAAGGATTTTTGGGGAAGTCCATAGTGCCATCAGCAAGTCTCAGGAGTACGGGGAATGAGGCTGCCGTGAAGCCCCGCGCTCAGCTCCTGCTGGGGACGGGGGGTGGGGGGAAGAGCCACTGGAGACCCTACAACTATGTCCCAACTGGAATTTCTCCTGTTTGGTCATCCCTGTGTCGTCAACAAAACCTGTGAATTACTAACATTTTCGGAGCCCAGAATATATCCCAGGTGCTGTTCTGGGTCAAGCACCTCATTCGGTCTTCACGATTGCCTTGGGAATGATGGAATATGGGTAGCCCCTTTTCCCATGGAAAAAATGAGGCTCAGGAACGTTAAATGACAGGGCTAATGGCACTTAGCTAGGAATTGGTGGAACTGGGATTTGAACCAGGAACTCTGGTTCCTAGATCCGGGATGCTTTTGCTACAAGATGCTTATTTGAGCCTCCGGATAACTCATAGTGGAAAAGGTAATGATGGATCTGTTTCCCAGTTAAATACAAATGAGGCTCAGAGAGGTCTGATTGATGACTGGCACAAGGTCATTCAGCAAGATGGTGGCCCTCTTGGGGATTTGAGTCCTATCTTGATTTCCTGGGACTATCTTCGGTAAGGACCTCAAACTTATTTGTATAGTACTGAGCTGGGTGAAAGGCCAATCGTCGGCAAGTCTTCAGCTCCAAAGAATTGGGGTTTAGGCCTAAGCTCCCTCAACTTACCTGTGTCCTCTCCTGGCTACCAGGAACCTGGCAGCTGCCAGACCTGCAGCCAAGCAGGAAGACTGCCTAGGCTTAGTTCAACAGGCAAGGCAGAGGGGTCAAGCAAGCCCACAGCACCCTCTTCAGGAGAGTTGAGATGCTGGAGAAAAAGTCTCTTCTTGTCAGGGTGACACTTGGGATCTCTCTGAGTTGCCCCATGTGGAGCTCAGGGCTCTGTGCATTTGATTCTGCCCAGCCTGCCCTTTTTGCCTCTGCCTCCACATTATATCTATTTACTAATGTAGTTTATTTATTTATTTATTTTTAAAGATTTTATTTATTTATTTGACAGACAGAGATCACAAGTAGGCATAGAGGCAGGCAGAGACAGAGGAGGAAGCAGGCTCCCTGCTGAGCAGAGAGCCCGAAGCGGGGCTTAGTCCCAGGACCCTGAGATCATGACCTGAGCCAAAGGCAGAGGCTCCCACCCAGGTGCCTTACTTATTTATTTTTTAAAATTTTTTATTTGAGAGAAGGCTAAGAAGAGAGAGAATGAGTGGGGGGAGGAGGGGTAGAGAGAGAGGGAAAAGGAGACTCCCTGCTGAGAAGGGACCCCCCCCCCGCCCCCTCGCTTCCCCCTCCCGCGGGCCTCAATCCCAGGACACTGAGCCGAAGGCAGTCGCTTGACCAACTGAGCCACCCTGGTGCTCCTGTGTCCACATTTTAAGTCAGACTCTGGGTGGCAGAAAGGATGACCTTGGGAGAAGCTGATGTGTTTAAAGAAGCAGGTGGCTAGAACTTGGTAGAGAGAATTCCCACTTCTGCCTCTGAACCGGTGACTTGCCTCTGAAGGTCCAGTCCGAGTGCGCCCTGATGGGTGAACGGGCAGGTGACAGAAGAGTGCAGCGGTTAGGAGCTGGGCTCCAGAGCGAGGCTGTCTCGATTCAAATTCTATAATCAGATGTTAGTTGGGCAAGTAAGTACTCAGTTTGGTTTGGGGAGAACAGAAGAATTTGTGATGTATGTCACCATAGACCTCAACCTCTCTGAGTTTCTGTTCCCCCTTTCCTTCCTGCCATTTCCACCCACACGGCAAACTTTAAACTTCTCCTCCAGGACTCTAGTCTTCCGTTTTCTCCTTTCTGTGGTGTAAACTGAGGTTTTCCGGTGGGAATCTCTAGAGCGCCTTCTTGGGTTTTCTCCTCCCCCATGGAGGTGGCAGTTGGGACCTCTCTCCAGAGCGGGAGTGGTTGCAATGGGGCTTTCACATGTCCCCCAGGATGATGTAGGGATTCCAGGTTCCTGTCCTGCCTTCTCCCTGAGGGCCCTGAGAGGGGCTTGTCCCTCTGTTCATGGAGCACGAGGAGGCAGTGATGAGAGAACAGCGTCCCCATGAACTGGGAGTAACTGTGTCTTCTAAAGTTTGGGCCAAGGCTGCTTCTGCCTTCCTGGAATGATTTCTTAGCAGAACACCTTCTGTCCCCTGGGCCTGTTAGCTATTTCAGGGACATTTTAAGTGGCTATTAACAAATGTTGAATTATGGCTGCAGACCTCTGGGAGCTCAAGTGACATTCACATGAATCATAAGTGAGCTCTGTACAGTCGAGGCTGCCACAATGGGCTGGGATTAAACAAACAGGAGCCATTGTTCTCTCCAAAGCAATGAGGCAAGAACATGGTTCCTCGGAGCCTGGGATCGCAGGCAGTATGCCCCTTAGGAGCTGTCCAGGACACAAGGCTCATTGCTGCAGGGCGGACAGATGCTCTGTGGTTTGCAGAGAGGCGTACTCGAGCCCAATATCTGGAGGTATTTACCGACCATGGGCATGTCCCAGGATAGGCCAGCCAGTCTCTGGGGCTATGAGCTGCCCAGAACATTGATTCGACAAATATCTTCTGAGTGCTTCCTACATTCTGGGCTAAGCTCTAGAGAAATGGAAATCAGTAAGGCCCAACCAGGAATTCAAGATGATCAGTCTAGTGCGGAGGCTGAGCAGTAAAGAGATTCCTTGAGCCTGAACAGCTAGAGTTTGCAGAGTCCAGAGGCAATACTGGGGAGGCCCCACAAATCTTCCAAAAACAGATGATATGTATAATTTTTTTTTTTAATTTCAAACATGTTGCAAGACAAGTTCAAAGAACTATGTGTCCTTTTCCCCACGTCCCACTGATGTCCTCTCTGGCTAGAGGACCTCGCATAGGGGTCCCTCAGCGTCAAATCCCCCTGTTGTCAAAGCCCCCGGTTGTCCAATGCCCCAAGCCTCCTTTTCTTGGGCACTGTTTCTTAGTTTCTCCCTGACTTTCATGACCGTGACATTTTTTTAGGATTCAAGGGCCACCGTCTTGCAGAAGGATTTTCTGTTTGGGTTTCCCTCTTGATTAGACCCAGATAACAGATTTTTGGCTGAATTTCTCAGAATTGATTCAGGATTTTTCTCACTTCCTCCCATCCAGAGGCACATGATGCCTATTTGTCCCAATACTTACCATGTTAATTTTTATTCCTTGATTAACCTGACGTCATCCACGGAGACCCTTTGAGACCGTGTAAAGCCCCATTTCTCAACCCTCTCTCACCCTCTGGCTCTATCATCATTGATTTTTCTTGCCTGAGTTGTTATAGTGATGCTCCCCAAATGGTGATTTTTCTAATTCCATCATTTCATCCACATCTATTAGTTGACTTTCTAAAATACAGATGAGCTCTCTTCTCCCTTTTTATTCATTTATTTATTTAAATCAATGTAGTTTCAGATCTCTATTGTAGTCAATGGGTTATAATCGTCAATCAAAATCTCTATTTTATTCAATGGGTTCATGTCATCATTTCAAAACTCCAATTTTCCCATTTTGGGGAACCTCTTCAAGCTGACTTTTGCGTTCTTTTGACCTTTCCCTGCAACTCTTGAGCTCTTTAGCAGTTTCTGGCCCAGCCGGATGTTCCAGGTTCATCTTTTTCTTTTCCTTACTCAGTCCTGTAATTGGTCATCTCTCCAGTGAACTCTGGTTCCTTTTAGTGGGAAACGCTGTTTAGAACGAAGATCCGGGTTCTAGACTCACCTCAGTGAGGGCTCCACTGCTCCTGGGCTCAGTGGACAGAACTTGGATATTTACATAATACATTTGCATTTACAGGGAAAACCATAATCTCACACCAGGACTTCCTACACCCAACGGAGGGCTTGAACTCCCCATCCTGAGATCAAGAGTCCCATGCTTCCCCGACTGAACCGGCCAGGCCCCCCTAACACCAATACTTCCAATTCTGATCTACTACCACAAGGTTCATTCTAGATCTTTCCTCTTTCCAGATTAGCCTTTCCTTTTTCCAGCAGTAGGAAACCAGCCTCCCATTACCTTCTCTACTTGTTTGCTCCATTCTGTTGAACAGAGACCATCTCCCTCTCCTTAAGGCTCCTGCTCTGCTCGGACACCCCCTCACCTGGGCCCTGTCCTCAGGAGCTACCTTCTGGCTAGACTCTAGTGCCTTCCTTGTGTGTGCTCTGGCTGGCTGTTCACCAGCTGCCTCTCATTCTTACTCAAATCTCCGCACTTGTCCCCCAAACATTTTTACAGCTTTTTAACTTAAAACGTTCAGCATGCACTCAAGAAACAATCAAGATTCGTGTGGTGCATTCGGTTCTCCTGTCTCTTTAATCAAAGAGCTCTCCTCCAACGTAGCGCACACACAGAGTTTTTAAAAATAGCTTTATTGGGATACAATTCTTCTATTATACAGTTTACCCATAGAAAATGTTAAATTCAGCGGGTTTAGTGCGTTCAGTGTTGTGAATTTCAGAACATATTCATTACTCCCCAAAGAAACTCGGTCTCCATTAGCAGTTGCCATTGGCTCCCATCCTCCTTCCTCCGGCCCCTCCCCCACACTAGCCTCAAGTGATGACTAACCTGCGGTCTGTCTCCATGGATTTGCCTCTTCTGGAAACTTCCTACAAATGCAATCATACGCTACCGTATGTGGTCTTTTGTGAAAGAGCTTTTATGTAGCGTAATGTTTTCAAGTTTCATCCACGTTGTAGCCTGTGTCAGAACTCCGTTCCTTTTTATTCCTAAATGATGGTCCATGGGCTGAATGGGCCTCTTTTGATTTATCTTCATCAGTTGATGGACGTTTGAGTCATTTCCATTTTCGGTGATTATGAATAATGCCGTGATTCACACTTTTAGTAGTGACTTCTGGAAGAGAACAGACGATGGTCTTATACAATCTGATTATTGCCTTGTGATTTCGTTGAACCTGCTCCTTCTTTCCCTGCATTTCTTGTAAACAGGGAGTTATGCATCAGGACCTGATGAGATTGAGGGTAATGACTTTGGCAAGAAGACGCCAGAGATAAAGCTGTAGACCTCCTTCGGTGTCATAGCAGGAAGAGTGTATTGCGTGGTTGTCCCACTCTTAGAGATACTAGTTCTGATCACGTGGTTAAGGCGGCGCCTGCTGGGTCCTCTCTTGTGTTCTTTCCCATAATCAGATGGTCCCCACCATCTGTGGGATGGTAGATGCTATGGTACCCTGCAAATGTTTTGTTTACCCTGATAGTTGAACCGGAATTAACAGTTTCATCAGAGGTGGCAAAATAGTGATTCTCCCATTGTATCGTTCTTTCTACATTTATGAGCTAGTGTTCCTGTGCAAAGAAGAACATTCCCTCATCAGCCGGGGACCAGCTCTGATTCCTCCTATGAAGGCAGGGTGAATGCTTCTAGTTGTCCTTCCACTGCCAGTTTTCAGAGGACAGGGTTGGCGTTGTAATTGCCATGCTGGGCTCTGAGGGGTGGTGGTTCCCAGACGGACCAGGGGTAAGGTGTTCACCAGAGAATGTTCGTGGGTGGGGAGGGAGCTGGGAGGTCAGTAGGTCTCCACTCAGCTGTCGTCAAGGCAACCACAGACTCCTTCCAGATGCCATGGTATCCCAAGATGGACATGTTCATCTCCTAGATGGATCCTAATTCTTTGGCCTGTGTCTTGGTATCTCATCACTTCCCTGGAGCCTCCCCCGGCAGAGACCTGGTACTGGTATGGCCCCATCTCAGTCTCTGGGGAACTCACGTAGCAGCCCCTCCTCAGTGGGGCAGAAAGGAAAGTCTCCCACGTGGATCCCATTTCATCGAACTACTGCTAAATGAAGCAAGCGCGTCTACGGAGCATCTGTTCTGTGCCAGGCAATGTTGCAAGCGGGTCCCAATGACACCATGAGGGAGGTCCTCTCCTCTTCCCGTGTTGTGCATATGACCATCGCACAAGAGATTTAGGAGATCACCGGGGTCTCAAATGTCCTGGTTCCATTCATTCCCCTGTTTTACCTTCTTATGCAGTGAATGACCAAAAGCTTCTGCTGGGAGGGGAGCACGGGGCAGCGTCCCTATTCTCCGCCTCCTGCCCCTATCTCCCTGCAAACCTGAATGGCTCCACAGCTCTCTGGCTGTCAGCCTGGAGGGGGCACTTCTGAGTGCAGGGAGGGTGCAGCAGGGAGGGGTTCACAACGGGGAGAGGCACCCAGGGGACACAGGTAGGGTCGTCCCTAGGAACCCATGGCATCAGCCTCTGTCCCTCCCCCGGCACCTCTGCCTGCCATTCCACAGCATAGGCAGCTTCCTTCATACATCCTGCTGTCTGCCTCGCCTGCACAGGGGCGCTAATTATCTGGCATGCTAATGAGCCCAGAGGATTAACACAGAACATGGGCAATGATGACTTCACTTGGTGGATCCAAGGCTACCTTCCTGGGAAAATATTTCAGTCTGTTTGCTGGGAGAGCATCTCACAACCAAACAGCACGTGTTGACTAAGTTCTCAGTTGTGGAGAAGCAAGTACATATCCACAATGTGTAGTTTATTCAACCTCCTGTTCGTTTGTTCATTCATTCATTCATTCATTCATTCATTCATTCATTCATTTTGTGTTCCCTGAGGGCCCACTTTGTGCCAAGATGGATAAGACACATCCTCTGCCTGCAGGCGAATGTCCTATTTTTAGAGGGATGAAGATACATAAGTATACACCTTTAATTAGAATTGTCTTGAGAGAATTAGCTCTACTGTGCGTGGCGGGGGCAGTGCCTGGCAGAGGGGAGAGGGAGTCACTACAACTGGGAGGACTGGAAGAACTCCAGGAAGAAGGTGGCATTTTAGCTCAGCCTTTAGGAGGAATAGAATTTTGACAAGGGGAAGGGGCAGGTGAGGGCATCGAGCGGCTGCGGAGCCGTGCGCATGAAGCTCCGGGACAGGTGGGCCCAGGGTGTGCAAGGTGTGTCCTTGGAAGAGGCCGGAGAGGAGGGAATGTCGCAAGCCTAGGCCAGAGACTGGCTGTGAGGGACCCTAAGCTGTCTGCTGTAGGTCATGGGGAGCTACTGAGTGTTTGGAGGGACGTGATTACATTGTCTTCTTCTTCTTCTAATTCTTTTTTTTTTTTTTTTTTAAAGAATTGTGCTTGGCAGCATCCTGGTTGAGCATGGTTTTAGATAAGAAAGATGTTGCAAAAATATGATTACTGTTTGATTGTTTTGTTATTTATTTTTTTTTAAAAGATTTTTATTTATTTACTTTGAGAGACAGAGTGCATGAGCCAGAGGGGGTGGGGGGCGGGGGGCGGAGGAGAGGCAAACTCTCCGCAGGGCCGGGAGCCTGATTCAGAGCTCAGTCCCAGGACCCTGAGATCATGACCAGAGCCGAAGACAGACATTTAACCAGCTGAGCCACCCGGGTGCCCTGTTTTGTGGTTGCTTAAAATTTAAGTCTTGCCTTTATTGGACTCTTCTGATCCTGTCTTGGTGAAGCTCGAGTCCTTGGTGTGAATTACTGACTCCAGAGCACAAACAATACTTGGGTTCTGAAAAACAGAATCATCATGTATCAGGAGAGCTCATCAAGGCTGAAAAGGAAGATTACAGCCTATGATTCTCAACCTTGACTGCCCGTTGGAATTACCTGGGAGAGCTTTAAACGCTATGTCTGGGTCCCACTCCAGAGACGCCTGGGTTGAAGTTCAGGCATCAGGATTTTTCAAAGCCCACCGGGTTAGTTCCAATGTTCAAAATTAAACACTGTTAGTAAGAGAACAAGCAGCCTGGAGAGTTGGCAGCAGATCCCAGTGCTAGGTTTTACTGACTGGTCCTCTCCCCCCGAAGTGCTAGCTCTTGCCCAGTTCTTAGCCCCGTCCTCTCTGTAGCTCAGGTTGTGTGCCTGCCATGTTCATGTTCACAGCCTTCCAGTGACCAGCAGGCAGGCCTGGCTGCCACAGCTTGGCCTTCGCATGCAAATACAGTTCTCAGCTCCGACTGGCCAGGCCATTGCTGGCTGAGGCCTTCCTGGGCAGAAGTCGGAGAAGCTGTGAGGTTCTGCTCTTGGAATTATGAATCAAGGGCTTTCCAGTTTCCCCAGCAGGAAGAGCCTTTATTTCAGGCAAAATATCCCATTTGGCTTTGGAGCTCTGACAAGTTGTCCTGTGGGGTCTCAGGCCTCCCTCTCTGGTTGCCAGTCCCTCAGTGATGCCTGTGGCTGGGAGCTGTCTGGTCGAGTAGGATTCCGGAGGTCGGGATGCTGTTCTTTCTGCGGCATAGGACTGAAGGGACCCCAGAAACTACTGCCTGTGTGTGGGCTAGGGGTTTCAGGGGACCCCAATAAGAGTGGGAGCTCAGTGCTCAGCTGCCCTCCTAGAAATGAGTGGCCACCTGTCTGTCCACCAAATGATCAGATGCGGGGTTTCCTCCTGAGGTCAGACCTAATTAATTTGGGGACCATCATAAATAGGGACTTAGCTTCTGGGGTACATGGTGCCAACTGGCATTGAGAGAAGGATGAGGTCCAGCTCTTCTCTACCATGGCTGTCCTCATACTTGTCTGTCCAATTGCACTCCTACTGGTGTCAGGCTCTTGACCTATGTGGCACGAACCATCTGGCCTGCCCCTAGGGACCTGGTCAGGGTGACTGTCCAGTTTTAGTGAGAGGGCAGTGTGGTTCATCTCTGGACAGTGGAGAGCTCCCCCCGGCCATGAGCACTTAAGGACTGATGCTGTGTTTGGGGAGGCGGTGAGGGGGAAGGGCAGTCACAGGTGGAATTGACCACTTCTAAAATTCCAAATACAAAGAAGTCTTCACTTTCAACTCCCAAGCCTTTGCTGCCAGTGACTCCATCATCCTAGGAAAATTCAGGATGCTTCCTGCCAGGGCATTTCAGCAGGGCCCAGGATCTCCAGAGTCTGTCTGCTGGAGGGAGTGCAGGCTTGTTTGTTCTTGGGTTGCCTTGGCCTTGGCTGGCCCTTGTCTCCCCATCACAGATATAAAGGAGGAGCCTTGGTGTTGGAATCAGAGAATCAGTACCGGCAAGCTGATTCCAGCACTATGTGAACTTGGTAAGCTTCTCCTAGAACAGTTTTTGTCTCAGGATTTCTCTCCCTGGGCACTATTAACATTTTGGACCAGATTCTTTTTTTTTTTTTTTTTTTTTTTTTTAAGATTTCATTTGAGAGACAGAGCATGAGTAGGGGTGGGAGCAGAGGGAGAGGGACAAGCAGACTCCCTTCTGCGCAGGGAATCCAACTCAGGACTCGATCCCAGGACCCTGAGATCATGACCTGTGCCAAAGTCAGATGCTTAACCAATGGAGCCAGGTGCCCGTGGACCAGATTCTTCTTTGTCAGGAGGGGCTGTGTTGTTCATGGTAGTATGTTTAGCAGTATTCCTGGCCAGTAGTACCTTCCTTCCACCCTGTTTTGTCTGCCCAGGGTCTCCTATGGGGCAAAACTGTTGCTGGTTGAGAACCACTGGTTTATCTGAGATGAAGATGAAAACCCCATCCGTCAGAGGTTGTCCTCAGCTGTAAGTACGTGTGGTTTGCAGGAGACAGCACTTGGCACACAGCAGGTGGCTTCGGCAGGCACGGTGAAGCCCAGGCAGGCTGTGGGCTCCCTTGGCTCCGTCACAAGAATAGCTTTCCCTGTTGGTGCCAGGCCCTTCCAGGCTCCCTGAGCCAGGAGCGGACACCTGGCTCACTGGCACCCTTGGTCCCCTGGCCTGTGGCCAAACATGGGAATGTCTGCCTTCTGGGCTTCTGTCCCACAGCCCAGAGCCCCAGCTCCTCCCTGGGGTGTGGCCTGATGTTCTGTATGCCACCCTGTAGGGCCAGGCTACCCTGGGGCCTTTCCAGGGTCCTGGTGATTCTCAGGAATGAGGTCCTTCCCTTTCCCTTCTAAAGAAGGTGCTGGAAGGAATTAAAACATTTACTGAGCATTACCATAGCTTTACTCCCACCCACCCAGAGGAACTCTGTCCTTGCTCTGTACCATGTGAAGAAGAATAGAAAATCACTGAGAGAGAAGCAAGATCCTTGGACGCAGAGAGACCTGAATTCCTGTCCTCTCATTGCTTCTGCAATGAGAAAACGGATCTCCATCCCTCTCATCCCTCATGTACATATTTGCATCATCTATCATGTGATCTCTATGTCCCATATTACATCTCATATATATGAGAGAGTTAGTACGAACACTTAATTACATCAGGCAATAGAAGCCGAGCACAGGGTCTGGCATATAATAAATAGGAAATATTTGGTATTTATCATCTTCCTTTACACAAATGAGCTCCATTCTTTCTCCTAGTGAAGGGAGGAGGCAGGTATTACATTGATGTGACCCCAGTGCGGTGAGATTGGGGTCAGGCTTCTCTCTGGAGGAGAATGTGTTTCTTGGGAGGCCTTGGGTTCCCTCTGTAGACTGAAGAGGCCAGCCAAGCCTGGGCTTCTGGGATGGGGGGTTGAGGAATGACCTGCTTTTCTGAACCCTTCCAGTTTTGGGGGAGCGTTCATGTGTACCCTCACCATCTGATTCAACAGCCTACCATGGTGGGGTGGGCAGGTGCTTTTCCTGCTTTATAGGTGAGCATATTCAAGCTCCAGGACACTGAAGGTTTTTCCAAAGTTGTGCTCTGGCATGGACCCCAATCCAGATTACCCAGACTTGTCACCCCTGTCCTTTATTTATCATGACCTTTGTTCCCTGAATGAGGCATTAGGATCCTCCCTCCTCAGAGCCACCACCCCAGCCCCCACCAAGCATCAAGCCCTGAGGTAGAGAGCAGGTGCCTCAGATTTCAGGGAAGCACCCATATTTGTCTTAGAAGTTCTCAGAACACCCTCCCAGACAGCCAGGGGTCCTAACGTCCCATCCCCCACCTCGGTATGGAAAGGGTTTGACTCGAGGTAACTCACCAAAAGGCCAGAACTCACTCAGACACTCAGACAACCTGTTCCTGATTTTCAGACCTCCCAGAGATCTCTTCTTCACCTGGTCCTACGTGAGCACAGGTCCTCAACAATGGCCCTGCCCAGCCCACCCTAAGAGAGATGAAGGAGCCATAGACTGAAACAGGTTTTCCTCACCTTTTTGATAGTGTGTGAAATACCTCTTAAGGATCCGAGGACAGGATTCATGCTTAGGATGATGCCATCCACTGGCAGGCCTGCTGACCATGGCTGATGCTGTCAGGGGACCACAGGCTGGCCTTCCCCGAGGGACGGGGAGGGGGTGACACAGTGAGGGCTGGCCGTGCCTAGGTCCTGGCAGGTGACAGCTCCAAATGGGAGTGGAGCTGGGGACAGAGACCTTTCTGGGGCTCCTTATATGTCCTGGTGGTCAAAAGGGAGGAGCCTCATCAGTGCGAGGGTGAGTCCTCTGGGGCTTGGGCAGTGGAGCTGGGGGGCTGGCTGTTTCTTTAGGGGTATGATGGCTGACTCCTGGAGTCCCCTGGTATTCATTTGCCGAAAGTCTGCTCCTCCTCCAACATCCATTTCAATGAAGCATTTTCCTCGAGGCTTTCCCGAGCTCTACTTGCTCCCCTATGCACCCCAATGGGCCCGTCTTCTCCCTCCATTGAACCCTTCTTCCTCTCCCAGGATGTGCACCAGAGTTGCCCTCGAATGTACTGATTGATAAACTTCCCTCACCCTGACCTCCATGTCTTGTGTTCAAAAGTCCTTTATTGAGCATCTGCTATCTTCAAGCAGTTGCTAAGGGAGACACCTGTTATACAAACATCAGGAAAGCAAGGCCCAGCCCGTGGGGAGCTTGCTGCCCTGATGAGGAAAACAAGCCTTCTAAGACATTGTATGTTGTGATACGCACCCTGATGGGGAATTCCAAAGCTCAGAGGAGGAAAGGTTTTCCTCTATTTGAGGAGCTGTTTGGACACCGGAGCCTCCCAGAGGCCAGAAGCATCTTTCGGGCAGGGACTGTGTCATTTGTGTCCATTCCCTCCATGCCTAGAGCAGCATCTGGGACACGCAAGATGCTCACGACATGCATGCTGCATTGCGAAGAGGCGGATTCGTTTTCCCATTTTTGTCCAGGGTCCTTTGAGGCCTCGCCTGTGCTCCCATTACAACAATATTATAACTGTCGGCATGGCTGTCTTCACATGAGCTGTGGACCCCTGGAAGGCAGTGGCTGAATCTAATTCATCACCGCATTATCTTCAGAGTCTGCACAGAATAAGCATTTAATGGAGCTTTACTGGTAGCAGTAATGGGTGGCAGTGACTGTCCCCTAACTGATTCTACTTGGAAAGTATACGAGAGGTTCTATTAGATCATCCTGTCTTTCTTAACATGTCTGGTTTGATCCTTTCACAATGTGTCAGTGAATGAATTCCCCAACCCCACAGATAGCCGGAAGGGTGCAGAGCTACCCTTACAATGGAAAAAGTGTGACTTTTCACGGTGGCCTTGTTGTCACTCAGTTGGGCCCACCCAGTTCTGGCCCCCACCTCCAGCAGCGGCCTTCTTAATTGCAGCCCTCCCAGTTCATCAGATCCTCCCCCCACCCCCCCCACTCCCCCCCCCCCGACCCCTGCTGTGAGGTAGGAAGTAGTGTGTCTGGGAGGGTGACAGTTAGTATGGGCCTTCATTCTGTACTTGGTTCAGAGCTCAGCTTCTGGATTTCAAGAAACATTGACCTGGGGGGGGGGGGGGAGTCCAAGAAGATGGCATTTAGCTTTGGCAGGGACTAGTATGCACCATTTTAACTATCAGTTTGGGCAGTCAGTAAAAGGGTTCTGTGGCTAAGGAAGCGCTACAAAAATCTGGATGAAACAAAACTGCCTGGGTTTCTTTACTGCAGGACTTATCAGCACCTTTACTGTGAATCTTTTGCATGCTCTGTGAATCTCTAGGAGGATGTATAATAAGTGGTGATGTTCCTTCTTAGCCAAGAACCTCTTAATACTGCAGAGCAAACTTTTCAGAATTCTCCATCCCAGGTCTAGTATGAGATGTGGACTTCTAGACTGTGGAATGGGTTCTTAGCTGACGATCAATGTGTATGTCAAATATAATCATGTGATACCAGGATTTCCAAAGCTGATTCTAACAGGGATTATCTAGAGTTTTTGGAATTTACAGGGTAACCAAAATCAGAAAGAGGATTCTCTCATCAAATCATGGAGGGTCCAAAATCTTGTGATCACCTCCCTTAAGAGCAGGTCTCCAGGTTAGTTGCCCTGGTTTCAAATACATTGGAGTTGTGAATAGAAGAAAAATAAGGAAGACAGTGGATTTAAGCACGAAGAGGTCATAGGGTTGTAGATCTGAGCCTGACAGAGCTGGCAGCCGGTGGTCTCACTTTGCAGGTGAGGAGAAAGTCCCAGAGAGGGTAGCAACTTGCCCAAAGTCAGACACAAGTACAAGGAAGGGGCCGGGTCCAGGGCTTTCTGTCCAGCTTTCTGTCAGTGGCCTAAGGGGCTCAGGGCTTGGCCTCAGAGTCAGGGAGAGCTAGGGTGCTGGTCCACTGTAAATGGTGTGCAGTAATAAGCTCGCCCCCCATTCGCCACT
The DNA here is from genome assembly GCF_009829155.1 of Mustela erminea. NCBI lineage: Eukaryota > Metazoa > Chordata > Mammalia > Carnivora > Mustelidae > Mustela > Mustela erminea. Next base: position 23,381,672 of record NC_045631.1, on the reverse strand, counting down.
GGGAATGGGGTCATAGGGGCCCCACCTCATAGGGTGGTGCAAGCTGTTGCTGGGATAAAGGCTGTCACGTGCTCCACATAGCGCTTGACGTGTAATCTGTGTTTGATAAATGTGAGCTATTAAAAACTAGGTTCATAAATGTTTCATCTCCTAGTTCACAGGCCCTTGAACTCTGGGGGAGGGGTATGACATCATGGTGCAGACCGATGTTAAGGTTATTTTCCTCTTTTTGGTTTATCAGTGTTCACTTTGTTGGGGAGTCCAGGAGTTTGCAACCTAAGGGAACACTGGAGAATATTCTGGAAGAGCTAGTCCAGCCCTGATGTGGATCTTGAGGGGGTAGGGAGGGCAAGAGGTTCTAAGATGCAGCCTAAACTGAGTAGAGCTAGAGTGCCCTCTCTGTGGACATCCCCTTCCCCACCCTGTCCCCCACAAAAGAACTGGACTCTATTTTGCATCTGTACACCAAGCAATGCTTTGCCCAAAAAGTGTGTTAGAGGCGACCAGAATAGGAATTTCTTCCTCTAACCCCTGGCCCCAGTGCTAGAACTCCCTCCCCATGCCTCAGTGTGAGGTCAGCAGGGCAGGGCCTGATCCCCTTTCCCAGTTACAGATGAAGCAGGCTCTGAGAGGTGACCTGCCTGAGGTCATGCGGTGACATAAACTGGGCCCTCTTCGCCCATCCGGTTCAGTAAGTGTGGATTGCCGAGGAAAGCTGGTGGCATGAAGCAGGTGGCCAACAGTTGTTCCAGTGAGGCCCAGGGATACTGCGTGTCCCCTGGCTCCCTCATGAGGACAGCTTCACCTGCTGACGCCGGGCCCTGTGAGGGTCCCCCTACTGGGGGTCAGTGGGAGCTCAGCAAGTGGGGCTTCTCCATGGGGACAGGGAGGTGGGTGCAGTGGAAGCCCACAGGACGCTCTGAGAAGGCCGTGTGATCCAACCCATCCCCACCTCCACAGACCCACAGATCGGATGTGTTCATTATTCCCAGCCATGGTCCAAGCCGCTTACCATGCCTTGTTTCCTTCCCATCCATCCTCCTCAGCCTCCCTCCTGTCCTCCTTGTCTTTCCTTCCTTTCTTCCTGTCTGTCTTCCCTTCCTCCCTCCCTTCCTTCCTCCTTTCTGTCTTTTCATCCCCCCCTCCCCCCGCCCCGACCTCAGACCTTGACTAACACAACCCAAGGTGTTAAGCACAGAGAGGGATGGTGACCGTCTTTGTTGCAGGGCACGTTCCTGGCGGTCTGGGTGCCCTGCTGGCCCCATGCCTTCCCTCACTGAATTCTTAGGGCGGACTCTGGAGGGAGGAACCTTTAGAATCCCCTCTTGACAGATGAAGCCATCTGATGTTCGGAGGGGCTCTCGCTGGCCACACACAGCCAGCACAGACAGAGCTAAGATATGGATCTCGGAGGCTCCAGCCTCCCTCGCCCGAAGCCTGGAGCTCAGCGGCACGCCACTTTGAGAGCTCGGTGCCCCGACCCCGACCTCGGAACACAGTCCCAGTCTGCTCATCACTCACTGGGCTCCTCTCCTGGAGTGGGACGGGTCCCCACGTTCTTGAGTCCAGCTGCCTCTCTGTGGAGGACTCCGGTGGCATGTGGCTCTCCATTGGAACCCTCAGCGTTGACCAGGTGGGGGAGGAGCAGAGGGAGCAGTGGCTCCTGGCTGACTTCACGAACGGGGAAGGAGCATGAGAAGGGGGGCCCCTGCTCCCTGTGTCTTCCCTTCTGATGCTAGTGACTTACTTGAAGGGTGAAACTCTTTGCTACATGACTGGCTTGGGAATGCGCTTTGTCGGGGGTAGGGTTGCTTGTCTAAAGAGAAGGGGCTGCGCCCCCCGCACCAAGCAGACCAGTCCTGCAGGTGGTGGCTGCCCATGGTGGCCCCAGCCTGGCATTTCAGCTGGCTCCAAACAAATTCAGGAATATTACATTTGGAGGAGATCCCCAAAGACCGTCCTGTTCTTTGCTCTTCAGAGTTCAGCTTGAAGCTAAGGCGAGACCAGCAGATGTGGGAGTGGGAAGCAGGCAGTGTGGATGCAAGGAGGTCCAAGCCTGGTGGTGGTCAGTTCCCACTTGCAGCTAGGGGAACCCCAGATCTGACGCCTGTCTCCTGTGTTTCTGCTTACAATCCTCTGACTCCGAATGTGTGGGTTTATGCCTCACAGCAGGTCCTTCTCCAGCTCTCGGAACACCAGCGGGGTGTCCTGAAGTGCACCTGTGGCACTAAGTACCAGCGTTGCTGCAGGTTAAGGGCTTGGTCCCCCGAGACTGTCCCCTACTTCCGAAGCCGGTTCGAGGCCCAGCCTCCCATGCTTCTGGCCAGCTGGTTGGAACTCAGGGTTCCCATGATGCTGGAATGACCCACAGGACTCAGAACTGTTCCTGGTTTATTTTATAAAGGCTATGACTCTGGAACAGGTGAATGGAAGAGATGCACAAGGCCAGGACTAGTGGAGGGGTACAGGGCCACGAAGCTCCCCCAGGGCTGCATGCTCCCACCCTTGATGCGTGTCCCAGCCTGGACGGTGGCCCCCTCTGGGGTCCTCATTCATCCTTGCAGGCCTGCCGGGCTGCGAGTATCCGGTCTCAACTGTGGCTCCTCAGTTTGGGGCACGGGACAGTGGGCTACCCTCCCCACGTTCACCCGGGAGGGCCAGAGGCTTAGTGACAACCCCGGTAGATGTCAGTTCCCGCCTGTGCTGCAGGCCATCAGTGCCCTGGAGGGCGGCCATCCTGGTGATGGTTCTGGGCCGAGGCTTGCTCCTGTACAGTGCCTCTGCCTCCTCCGGAGCCTGCTGTCTCCTCCCCTGGGCCCTCTGCATCCTGGCACGAGCCAGTGGAGGAGACACGCCAGGCCTCGGGTGCTGCAGCCCAGAGCTGACCCACTTCTCTGGTGTTCACACTCTGCTGAGCAGAAAGCTTCCTCCCGGGGCCCCACTCTGCCACAGTGGGGGCTGAGCCACTTGGTCCAGCTGTGTGTTGGGTTGGTTGGGGGATACGGGGAGGAAGCATGTGTGGGGCGGGCCAGCTGCCTCTGTCACACCGTCTCCTCCCAGCTCCCTGCTTCCATGTGTCTGAGCTCCCACCAGGCTCCTCAGCTCCAGAAACACCTGCCCACCCCTCACCCACGGCCAGGTGGCTGTGGCACGGCGGGGATACCTGGGCATGAGAACACAGTTCTGTGGCCTGCTGTGCGTAGGGCTGTGAGGAAGTCCCACAGGCTCTGCATATATGTCTCCTCCCTGGGAAGGTGGCCGTCACCACCCTGACAGCTCACCGTCCCTCCTTTGTTAGATGGCACTAAGTGGGAGCTGAGGGGACCTTGCCGGGACGGGGCAGCCACATCGCCCACCACTGGAGCAGCCGGGCACTGGACTTTGAGGCCATTCCCTTTCCCTTTGGAGACTGGTTCTCCAGTCTTCTAGAGATTCCACGAGCCACCGAACATCTTTAAATTTCTTTTCTGATGAAACCTAGTTAGAGTGGGTCCTGTTGGGTTGGCGTTGACTCGTGGTGTCCTGGTCAAACACAGGCCTGTGGTTCTCATCGTCCCCACTCCACTGTAGTTTCAGAACAGAAACCACAGAAACCACACGAACACGGGCACCTGCTGTGTGCCAGGACCCGGGATAGATTCATGGCGAGGCCTGGCCACTCGGCAGACCCTGGCTGAACAGCGGGGCAGACAGAGGGCAGACACGTGCAGGGGTGTGTAGTGTGGCGGGAGGGCCGTGATCAGAGCACGGGAGGCTCCCTGGAGATTCTGGGGAACAGGCAGGCAGATCTGCCTGCGGGGGCAGGGAAAGCTTCACAGGGTGGGACCTGCAATGTGAAGGGAAGGTGTTTTCCAGAGTAGAGAAGAGAGGACATAGGTAGACGTCCCAGGGGATGAGTGAACAGAACACATTCCCGGAAGAACTAGGGGAGAATCACAATCCACCATAACATGCGGGGGAGGGGCGGAACAGAGGCTGAACAGGCAAACCCAGAGCGGATAAACATCTTTGGCTGCAAAGGCAAGAGGTTTGGACCTGACCAAAATGGCACAGAGAATGCATTGAAGGAATATAGGTAGGGTGGTGGTATGCTCATGTTTGTGTTTTAGAACTCTCTCCCCCAGCAGCCCTGAGGAGGGTAGGTTAGGGTCCCAAGACCACTTGTAAGACTCTGGGAATAATCGGAGTTTTAAAAATGCTCTCGAACACATCCGTCATGCGTAGGTGCCCAAAGCAGCTTTCAAACTACACTTGGCAAGTGTATTAAATATTATAGAATTGTGCAAATGATAACATCATCGCGTTTTACAAGGTGCCAGGCACCGTGCTAAGCATTTTCCATCTGTTACTATTTTTTTACTTAACTTCTGTGCCTCCACTTTCTTATCTGTAAAACGGTGAGAAAAACAAGGGCACCTTCACTGAGTTGTTTTGAAGATAAATGGCTTAATGCCTATAAAGAGCCTCGAAGGATCCCAGCCCAGGTCAGGGCTTCTGTAAAGGCTCGTGGTCACGGAGTCCTCTGAGGGAGGGGGACCTCGTTCCAGCTTGTAGGTCAGAAGCTGAGGCTGTGTGTGGTAGCTCCAGGGTTCAGACCTGGCTCTCAGCCAATACACTACCTCTGTGGTTGTTGTCACTGTCGCGATGAGTTGAATATCTGAGATGTGTGACCAAGGGGACTCCCAGGGGGCACCCTCCCAGCTCAGTGGGGAATACCTGTGGGAGCCGGCTGCCATTCCCAGGAGTCTGCCCACTCCCTCTCTCTGAGTCTGCAAAGGGAAAGCAGGGCAGGAGGCATTTGGAGCTACAGAGCGTTCCACCCGCCTGACCTGGGCAGGCTCCTGCTGGGTTTCTGGGAGATGGATGGCCCCAGCTCAGCTTGATCTCAGGAGCTCTGTCTAGATTGCGGGACCCCGGACCAGCCCAGAACCCCTCCAGGCAGGTAGAAGTCCTCTTCCCTGTCCCACCAGCGGGGCATTTCTTCATGGACAGGAGCGTCTGCTCAGAGCTTCCCATCTCCCTTGGAGAGGGCCACGTAACGGGGGATTCTAGATTCTTCTTCCATCCTGGGTGAGACCCATTTGCCGGCTTGGAGCAGTGGGAGCCCCGGAAGCCTGCAGAACCATTGACGGGGGGCAGTGAAGCCAGGCTCCATGAATTTTTGATGGACTCCCCTCCTGAAGATATTAGTGTGCCCTTGAAGGCAGATAATTGAAATTCATATTTGGGTATTCTATTACTTTGCGATATTCTTTATGAGGCTGCTTTGTGTTTCCCGGTGACTTGGTTGCAGCCTTAGTGACTCCATTATGGAGAAATATATCGATTTGTCAGGGCGGTGTCAGGGGCTCTGCTCTGATGAAAATTGATTTATCTCTCTCCGAGCAGCTTGTGTTTTTAATTCGTCTTTGCCTCCAACAAGGCACGGGCTTGGGCGGGGTGGGGGGGTGCGTGCGAGGAGGGCACCTGCCGTGTCAGGAGCGTTCCCCGGCACACACTGTAAGTGAAGGTCGGGGTGCAGCCCTGGTTCTGGCTTTATGTTCTGTGCCAAGGAGATAAAACAGCTCCTCTGCCTCTGCTGGTGTTTATAACACTTGTGTTCACTCTTCCCCTCCCCTGACACTGACACACGTAGTTGGGTGTGACAGATGAGGGCCATCACTCGCGCCGCCATGGGAGAATGGCTCTCTCTCTCTCTCCCTCTCTCTTCCCCTCTCTAGACAAGAAGCAAGTCGATATCGAAGTGGCAACTGGAACTAGGGAGGTCTCCACTTGCATTCCGATGAACTGCTGGGAAGAACTTTTAATTATCAGACAACTCTGATGGCCTTGTTCTAGCAGCCTGGTACCCGGGTACCTCTGGGTACCCGGGCTGGACCCTGTCTCTGGCCACCTTTTGGCTGTGTGAGTTACCTGGTCTCTCAGAGACTGGCCTCCTTAGTCATAACGAGGCTAAGCTGTTGGTGTTGGTGGAAATAAGGGATGAAACAACTCACGTTAAATTTTTAGCAGGTTGCCAGACCCCAACTCGTAACCACGATGTTGAAAGCCAGTAAGTACAATAGACAAGATGAAGGGTTGCTTGTTGGGTACCTGCTCTGTGACCTTGTTGGCTTTGGTGGTGTAAGTGACAGAGATGGTTCCTGCCCCACAAGGAGATCAGTCTAGTGGTGGAAATGTGCTGGGTCGAGGTGACCCCATGACTATGGTGGTGGGTGCTGGGGTACTGTACTTAGACTGGGAGGGTAAAGGGTAGAGAAGACTTCTTGAAGGAGGTGGTACCAGAGGTAATTTTGAGGAGAGTAGAAGTTGATTAGGCAAAGAAGAGAAGCAGGGTTGAAGGCAAGAGCAAGGGTGGGTGAAAATCTTTCAGTGGACAAAATCGTTAGAGTTGGAATATTCCCGTAGGCTTGGCACAAAGGGTGCATGTGAGCGTGGTGGTGGCAGGTGATCCCAAGGTAACGATTGCAGCCCTCATTGTCAAAGGTCTGGAACTGGACTGAGATGATTACGCCCCATTGTCAATGTCCTGAAGGCTCCGAGGACCCTCCGGGGTTTTACAGGGAGAAGGAAGTGTGATTAGATTGTTTTTTTTTTTTTTCTTAAAGATTTTATTTATTTGACAGAGATCACAAGTAGGCAGAGAGGCAGGTAGAAGAGAGAGAGAGAGAGAGGAAGGGAAGCAGGCTCCCCGCTGAGCAGAGAGCCCGATGCGGGGCTCGATCCCAGGACCCTGAGACCATGACCTGAGCCGAAGGCTGAGGCTTTAATCCACTGAGCCACCCAGGCGCCCCTAGATTGGTATTTTGAGAAAGATACTTCCAGCCACCATGTGGATGTATAGAGGGACACTTACCTGTAGGAACCCAGAGCAGGAACACTTACTTGAGAGCTATTGTAATAATGCAGGTGTGAAGAGAGGAAAGATTAAGGGTGTGATGGTGGGAATAATCAGACAAGGCAGGGAGGAGAGGCAAGAGGGAGGGGTGTCACAGGGGTGAGGCTGGCTGAGGAGAGAGAGGAGGCCAAGACAGGAAGGAGAGTGGGTGTGTTCTTTACCTAGGCCTGGGGCTGGAAAGTACCACGGATGGGGTGGCTTCAAACAACAGAAATTCATTGTCTAAGTTCTAGAGGTGGCAAGTCCAAAATCAAAGTGTTGGGAGGGCCAACCTGTGTGGAAAGCCTGTGGGGAGGAAACTTTTCTTGCTTCTTTCAGCATCTGGGGTTTGCCAGACACCCTTGGGATTGCCCAGCTGGCAGGTGTGTTACCCCCATCTCTGCCCCCATCATCACCTGGCCATCTTCTCCCTGTGTGTTCCGTCTCTGCCTTTAAGGATACTAGTCAGGCTGAATCAGGAGCCCACCCAACTCCAGGATGACTTTGTCCTAACTAAGTCAATCTGCAATGGTCTTATTTCCAAATGAGGTCACATTCAGAGGCACTGGGCTTTAGAACTTCAACATATCTTTCGGAGGCCACAACTCAACCCATAATGGTCTACCATCTGGACCCCTAAATTTATGTCCTTTCCCCAGGGAAAATACTATATTCACCTTATCCCGATAGCCCCAAATGTCTAATGAGTGTGTGTGTGTGTGTGTGTGTGTGTGTGTGTGTGTAGGGGGGAGGGAGGTTCGCAGAGGATTAGATTTTGGAGCTGGGCCTTGAAGAATGGGTCATAGGTGGGCATGTCAGGGAGGCTGGTTTTGCAGGCACAAAGAAGAAAAGATGAGGAGAGAGGTTACCTAAGCATTATCTGGGGACTGTAATACACTTAGGAAGTACATACAGAAGTGGGGCTATGATCAGGCTAACCAGAAAGTTCTTTTGTTCACATCATCTCACTTGGTCCTCATAGTAACACCTGGCAGAAGAGATCTTATTCCCATTTTCAGATGAGAAAATAGTGACTTTGCACAGGGTTTGGTAATATGTCAAGATTTCACAGTAAAAGATGGAACTGGGGCTCAACCTAGTGTCTTTTGACTCCAAGGCCTGTGGTCCCTCTACTGTGTCTCCTTTATTACTCTTCTCCCTTTCCTCAGCACTGTGATGAATACTTGCTTCCTCAGTGAAACCAGAAAGAATTCCATAGGGCTGACTGGGTGGGCCCAGATGCGGAAGCCTCTGGAGGCAGCTTATAGGGTGAATCTTCTGATTTCAGGCTAGCATCTTCCTGCCTCAGCTCTTGGGGCTCCAACATGAAGACCATGGAATGGACAAGGGGGAATTTCTGTCTAATATAGTTCCATGAGAGCTTACCTAGCTGTGCTCACAGAGGACATGGTCAGGTCAAGACTGATGTCTGGTCCGTGTTCAAGGTTGTGTTAGGGCTGCTCCATAATATGGGTCTTGGACAGCACGGCCCTAGAGGACCGATTCCCTGGCTGGAAGGAGACCATGGCCACATCTCACAAGGTCTATAGAGAAGACCACGATTCAGAGAAGCGAGGACACACTCCCTTGCATTCAGGGGAGAAGCTGACTCTAGCGCGGTACCCAGAAGGCCTCAGTTTTCGGGGTCAGACAGTCTTGCTCTGTTTCCTGACCCTGGCCAGCATTCTCTCCAGGACAGATGACCCGGTCAGAGTCCCACATCCGGGAACATGGCCAGAGGCACATCTTGCTGACAGTGGCTAGGAGTTCAGTCCATATGTCTAAAGGGCAGGGCTTATGCCTGCACTGTGTCAACCTCAATGAAGATCTTCTGGAAGTAGCTTGGGCATAGGGAATTGTAGGGAATTGCTCCTTGTCTGCTGAAGAGTTCTTCATACTGCAAACAGAAAAATATGTTTTTGAAAAATAAGACCTTGATGCTAAGAATGACAAGATTCCTTTTTTTTTTTTTTTTTGAGTCCTTACAGTGGGCCCAATGTTACTCTGAGCCTCTTCTGTTACTACTAACTTGTTTAACCTTTTGGTAACCTATGAGGTAGACCAGTATACCCATTTTATAGATAACAACTAAAGCTTAAGAGAGATTAAGTAACGGGCCCAGCACAGCCTGAGTAACGGGCCCAGCACAGCCTGGTAAGGCAGGGGAGGAGATTAGGACCCAGGGCTGCCTGGTCCCTAGCTATGTGCTCCATTCTGTGCTTCCTGAATGCTCCCCTCCTCCTCAAATGACCCATCTGAGCCTCCATCTGCAGCCTAAGGAGGGGTCCTGAAGCCTCAGGGGAGCTCTCCATGGTCTGGCATCTGGCTAGGAGGTAGCTTTAGAGGGTGTCCTTGAAGGGCACAGTAGAGCTGATTTTCATTCCAAGGCCCAGGCAGAAGAACATCCTTGAAAGCTGATGGAAGATGGGCCCCTTGCCGTTATTTATCTAACCTCCCCGGAAACCTCTCCTCCTGTGTTCTCAACCTTGGTTAGTGATGACGTTAGCCAGTCGATCTGCAAAACCAGAAACCTCGGAGTCATCCTCAGCTCCTCCCTCCTCTTCAGGGCCCCTCCCCCTGCCGTCAGTCCCCAGGCCTGCCGTTCTGCCTCACAGGGGTGTCTGAAATCCAACCTTTCTTCTCTCTACCCCACAACCACCCACCACGACCACCGTCAGAGTATGGACTCGAAGATCTTTGGTCAGGATAATTTTAGTCATTGCTCTTTAGCTAGAACTCCTTAAGTGAAGTCCCTCCCACATTTGACCCGTATTCCTCAGGTCACCTCTTCTGCTATTAAGCTGCACCAGCCCCAAGCTCCTGGTATACTTGCTCCCTCCAAATGACGTGCCCAGCCCCAACTCTGTCTTTCATGAGCCGCTTCCCTGACTTCAGATGCCCTTCTTCCATTTCAGTGCTGGAAAAATCTCCTCTCCACCTGTCAAAGTCCTAGCATAGGCCACTTCCTCTGGAAGTTCCCTCACTTCCTCCAGCCCTGGGAGTGCTCCCTGCCCCCTCTTCTATGCTCTGGCTTCATTGACTTCATAAATGGGGCTCACGCCAACTAGACAGTTCCATACTTGGTGATTACATCTCTTCCCCACCAGAGACAGGACCTCATTCCTCTCTCTCTCTCCACCACTAGAAGAGTGCTTAGGCAGTCATCTGTGCTAAGTAAAGGGTTGTCAAATACATGGTTGAAAAGCCCTGACAGATTGATGGTTCACAGGGCATACAGTTGGTATATGGACCCACTTGCAAAAGGATTGGAATTTCTTGAAATTGGCTTAGCAGATCAGGAAGTCTGGTTACAGCTCAGAGGTCTGCGTCTCCAACCCGATCATGCCATGCAAGAGGTAAGACATGCTAACAATGCTCCTGAGCTTGTCTGCTGGCATCTTTTAAGTCCCCCTTCCCCCCGTAAGGAGAAAGCAGGTGCTATAGGGAGGGAGAGGGGACAGAAGCGACTTTGAAGCCTTCATGAATGCCGCTTGGTAAGAAAGAAAAGAAAATGCCACCATCAGCATCACGGCCACCCCCTGACTAGAGCGTAAGATTTCTTTAACACCTTAGCAGACAAACTCCCCCACAGGAGGACTCACACTGCCGTACTAGCCCGCACCGAGGTGTAAATCGCTGATGTGAGGTCTTTGCTCAAAACAGACGTCTCTAAGGAGGATGGAGGGCCCTCCCACTGGGGAGTACGAAATCCATTCTGGACCCTGGGTGCCCGCAGCCCTGTACCAGACCCTGTCTGTTGCTTTCCTTAATCATCATAGCTGCCGGGGGGTGGGGGTCAGGGTGGGAGAGGTGGAAGGTAGCTCGTCCCATGATGCAGGTAATGAAACAGAGGCCCAGCAAGAGGAAGAGGAAGGCATTTATTTATCTGTCACTACACAGCCAAGGAGAACAGGACTCACACCCAAGCCGGTGTGGATCTGACGTCTGTCCATTTTCCATCCCCTCTGCTGAATCAGGAGGAAGGAAGGGGCTCAGGGGTATCAGAGTCACATGGCTCTCTCCGTGACCTTGCCAAGAGCCATCTGCACCCTGAACGTGAGCTTCAGTGAAGTGATTTGGGTACTGACTTAAGCTGTTCCACTTCTGCCTCACACGGTTTCCCACCCTGCTTGGGTTTCTGTCTCTAGGTCAGGGCTGCGGAATCCATGTGGAAGGAATGTTCCCGGCTCTATCCTGCAAAACTGCCCTGTGGGCAGGGAACATATTTCCACATATAAACCTAGATGTGCTGTTGGAGCCGTATTCGTAAAACCATGGGTACACGCATCAGGAATGCCGGTGCAAGTCACATCTGAAGTACGGTGTTTTCAACTTGTTTAACGCCTAGAGGCCACACGGTGCAGGGAGCCCTGTCTGGAGGAGAGAATCCAAGATAGGGCAAGTAGGGCAGCTCTAGGAATGACACCGTATGAGGAGTATTTGAAGGAAATCCAAGATGTTCAGCCTGGAGCGACTTGTAAATATTGGACTTAGCCAAACACAGAAGTGATGGAGCGAACAATTTCTAGCAAATGGGTTGATCAGTAAATAAAGAATTTGAGCCCTCCATGAATGGCCTTCATATATTCAACATGGATGGAGAATTGACTGTTCTCCACGCTCAGCACCGGAGCCCATAGGAAGTGGCAGCCTTGGGTGGCGAGTTTCCCGGGGTGGGAAGGGCCCAAGCAAGAGTTCGACTGGCTTCCTGTCATGGATAATCTTCAAGGGGCTCCAGTACTAAATGGATGATTGGAAAAGATGAATTCTAGTTACTGTGATTCAAATGTCCAAAAACTCCCTAAGGGGAGGTGTAGTCGCTCCCTTTGTGCGATCCAGAATCCTGAGCGTGGGGCACTGTCATTGCGGGATGAGTGGCTAATGCAATGAGTGGCGGTCTCTCCACTAACAACAGAGTCCGAGCACACCGTGGGGGGACCAAGCTCGCCGTTGTTTCCCGTGCCCCAACAGAACTCAACGGGAAGAGGGCCAAAATGAAAGCAGAACGAATTTGGCTCCAAGTAATGTGTTGACCCCCAAGGGGACCAGCTGCTGAAATGAGCATCTGCGGGAAGGTTGTGTCTCTGTCCCAAGTGATTCCTTGAAATCTCTTAGGTGTCTGAGCCTGTAAGACCATAATCATAGGGAGTACAGTGTGCTCATTAGACATAGCCCTGGGCTATAGAATCAGCGTTAGACAGAATTATTCAAATTGCCCTGATAACTGTTGGACTTTGCAATTTTAACTGGTCGTCTTGGCTCATTTCTCCCCCCGCCCTCCCCCGGCCGCCTCCTGCCTACAGCTCTCAGGCCTTCTTGGCCATTGTCCCAGGAGCTCTAGGGAACAGCCCTCTCTGGGTCTGTGCCTCTACCCTTTGGCTTATAGGACAAACCTGTCGCATACCTTCCAGGATGCCCACCTCCTGGTTGTTTTTTTGTTTTTTTTTTTCCACTTCACCTCACCCTCCCTGTCCTCGACACAGAAACATCGTTCAGAGGGAGAGCAGGATGCTTCTGCACCAGGCGCTGAGCTGGTTCTCCTACATGCCTGACTCACTTTTAGTCCCTCCCCTCCCCGCCCCAACCTGAGATCTTTTCTGTAGCTGGGGCTCTAAGGACCTAGCAAAGTTGCCCGAAACACACAGCTGGCTGGTGGCACAGTCAGGTTCAGTCCAGGTGTGTGTGTGTGTGTGTGTGTGTGAGAGAGAGAGAGAGAGAGAGAGAGCGAGCGAGCATGAGCGAGCTTGTGCACGTGGTTTCCTGGACTCCAAATCCAGTGCTCTTCCTATTCCATGGGAAGAAGGGATAGTCCTGTGCCCCCCAACCCCGCCATGCGGCAGCCCCTCTTCTTGCTGTCATAGCTCCCCCCAGGGCTTTCCTGGCTGGGTTCTGAGCAGGGCAGAACATGCAGTCTTCCGTTGGGTGAATGCCAGGTGTGCCTCCCTTTGCTGTGTGCCAAAAGCTGTTCTAAAGAGGGGCTTCGAGTGCAGCCGTTGAGAGCACTGTTCTCAGTCCTGGCAGCAGGTCTGTTTCATTCAACTCGGTGCAGGCAAGACGCGGCAGACAGCTTGGACAACGGCTCTGCCAATTTCTCCTTGATCCGAGAGCATCTGCCCAAGGGAACGGTGTGTTCTGAGGAGCCTTATGAACAAGCCTCACAGTCAGATGAGAAATCCCACCTTCTGACTATCTTTCATGTCTGCCCCGGGGTCACAGTTCCTTGACTGTAGTCGGGGCTCAGTAAAGAGACAACGGGCAACTGAATGCAAGGCTGGAGGCTCCATTTTTTCATCTTTAAAATGACGGGCTAACGGTATCTTCCTGGCAGATGGCGAGCACCCAATCAGCAAGCTTGTTTTATTCTTCTGTGATTGGTGCTTGCTAGATCTTGGATGATATTCATTTCCCTTCACCCCACCATTTTTTGGCTGGAAGCAGAGGGGTACCGCCGCCAAGGGGTCAGCAGCTGCTGGGCGCTTAGGACCCGCTGCTCAGAGCCCAGGTGGAGGTTCAGCAGCCAAGATGCTGTGGACCAGAGTCCCATCTGACCCTGGAAAACCCACCAGTGCTCTCTTCGCTCCTGGGAAAGCGCATTTCATTTCTGATACCTCCCCAGCCCTCCCATTCTCCAATCCACTCGACCCTGCCCCTGATTTGGGAAGAGGGGACATGAGAGAGAGCAGCCTCGAGCTGGGTGAGCTCAGCTGCCCAAGCATAATACTACCCAGAAACACTTATAGGTGCACCTCACCAAGGGTCTCCTGCACATTTAGCAATATCGAAGCTAGGGGAATCATCCCATGACATCCCCACAGACAAGAGCTTACCGTGTCTCGCTGAGTGAGGACATTCATTCTAAGAGGCTTCAGGGAGCATCACTGCCCAGCCTGTAACAAGGGCTTATCTTGTAAATGTCCCAAGAACCAGGGAAGGGTTGATTTCACATGTTGGTTTCACTACAGAGCCCAGGGATTAATACGTAACACGTTCAGTGTTGGTGAAGCGTCAGATCTGTGGCTGGTTTGAGCTGAGAATGACTCTGGCTCAGAGTGAATCCCCTATTTACGCACCTCCCTTGGTTGCCCTATGAGCATGTATACGAGTATGGGCTGAAGGTCTGCTTCCTGATCAGCTTTGTCTTGCACTTGGGGAATTTACGGGAGAGGCTGGGGGTGGTGGAAACGTGAGGAGAACCATCATTTTACCTTATTTTTATTTTTATGTTTTTGGTTAATGAATTTATTCTGGATGATATTTTTGTTAATTTGTTGCAGTGGGCTCAGTGTTTGTGTTTTTCATTTATTGAATTTTCATTATGTCCTTGTGAAGTTAAAAATCACCATCACCATTTTCAAATGAAAAAGACTTTGAGGCTATATGTAAGTTGCTCAGTTTCACAAATTGAGAATGTAAAAGTGCTAGTCGTCAAATTCTAGCCTTTTCCATTTTGAATATATTATTCTTTCAACCCAAACTAGTGTTTCTCTTCAAATACAACTTCTTAACAATAATGGGTATTTTGAGAAATTACATTAAGTTACTAATATCTTTTTAAAAAAAGTCTTATATTTTCCAAGTTCCCAGGAGCATTTTTTCCATATGGGTATGCATTTTAATATAGTTATGATCATTACATATGAATACTTTTGTATTCTCTTCTCTTGTTGTTATATGATACGCTCTTCCTGATAGTGTGAAATAATCTTTAAAATTATCCTTGGTAAGAAGGCAAAATAATCCACCAGGTTAATTTCCCATAATTTGCTAAGATGATCTATTATGAGTCACTTTTCTTTTCCTCACGTTCTGCTCTTATGAACAATGCTGCAGTGAAGATGTTCATGCATAGACCTTTTTCTCCCAAAGCTGTATTTTATAGGGGAAGGAACAAGGGGTGGGACTCGCACAAACTGAGCTTGAACGCAGGTTCTCCATCATAATGATGCTGCTGGGGCCACAGAGAACTCATTAACCATTGTCCTAACTTCTTCATCTATAAAATGGGAACAAGAATATGTGTCAAAAGACTGATCCGCAGAATTGATAGCATAGTGACAGTAAACATGCCTCATGTTTACTAATGACTGATAACGTAATCAGTCTGGGCCCTTCTCTCCTGTTTGGAGAACCCCATTCCTAGAGTGTGTGAGTGCATATGCTCTTGTGAGTTTTGTACCTATTGCAAAATTCCTTTTCAACAGGGTCAGAACAGCCTCTGGTGTCACCAGTAATATGTGAAAGTACTGTCTCACCACAAGCTCACGAGCAATTGATTTTATTATTTTTGGTGCCCATAGTTTGGAAAGGGCAACAAGATAGCAATAAATATCAGCCGTATGCTCTTTACTTGCAAAGATGATGGTCTAGATATTCACCGAAATGGAGTCACAAAGCTTCTGAAGGGCAGACACCGCTTAGTGGCCCACAAGGCTTAGATGTAAGTCCCGTATGACTAAGCAAATCCCCTTGAACCAAGCGACGGATGGGATGTAAAGAATGTATTCTTGACAGGAAACATTATCTGACCTGAGCATGGCTGCCTGGTAGACACGGCAAAACCTTCTTAACTGATGATTTTTTTAAAAGGAGGACTTGTCATCAGATAAGGAGGCTTAACAAGATCCTCTTCCAAATTGGATTTGACGTGTGCCCTGCACTCAGGCAGCTGAGCCCTCCCTCCCCCAACGATTTTCCACAGCTACAGCCCAGGGCAGTGGGGCTCTGCCTGGCCTGCTGCTGACACAGCTGCTAATCCCAGGCTAATGAGCGGTCCTGAGGCAGGGGTGGCGGTGAGGCTGGGGGAGCTGGCAAGGGCATTGTGGGCAACTAGAGCGGCCTGAACTGCAGGCTAGGAAGACACTCGTTTCCTAGGGCAGCTTTTCCAGAGTCACTCCGGGATCTAAATCAGGCCAGTGATCCGGGTCCTATTGCAGTCTGAGCAGAATCTTAGACAGGATACCAGACTGAGAGAGAGAGAGGGAGAGAGAGAGAGAGCGCACATTGATGAGGTTGACGTGAGGTCCACATTCATTTGTTCAGGCTATAAACCCACATAGGAAGATGGGCAGTATTGGGGGACTGTCTTTTCAGGACATGTCTTCAAGATGGTTTTATTCATTTTAATTTGATTTTACTCAAGATAAAGATTGGGGGGAAAGGGTACATTGGGGGTGATTTGGCTTGGATGTCATTTTTATCCAGGGATGGCTTTGAAGACCTCAGCCCAAAATGATTTCTAAAAAAAAACACTCCCCCACCCTGTCACATCCACACACTGACACATCTACTTAATCATAAATCCATACAGTATCAAGATAGGTGGACAGATGGATGGACAGGAAAATTTTTTCAGGGCTGGAATATTGAGATTCCTGTCTCATCCATGACAGCTCTGTCTTGCAGGGCACTTTATCTAATGCATCTGAATTTTCATTTCTCAACGTAAAAAATGAGAATGGGTCACCTGGGTGGCTCAGTCGATTAAGCATCTGCCTTGGGCTCAGGTCATGATCCCAGGGTCCTGGGATGGAGCCCCGCATTGGGCTCCCTGCTCCTCAGGGAGCCTGCTTTTCCTTCTCCCTCTGCCTGACGCTCCCCCTGCTTGTGCTCTCTTTCTCTTTGTCAAATAAATAAATGAAAATCTTAAAAAAAAAAAAGAGAGAGAGAGAGAGAAGAAAGTATAAGAATGGTTAAGTCTCCAAAGAGGAAGTCTTAGTGGTCAAGGTGTACTTGAAGAAGTACAGATCTGTACAACAGTGAGATTAATTTAAAACCTATCAAAGGGTAGATGTGTGTGTGTGTATGTAAGGACGTTGATCAGTAAGAATTCTCATCCCTTCCTGATGAAAGTGTAAATTGACGAAACTACTTATTTTGTAGTTCTGCAAGTGAATAGTAGTTACACAGTAAAGATGGATGATTCTTACAGCCTGAGAGAAACAAGTTTTATGCTTTAGCTTCTTCTGGAACATACATGGGAAACGTATGCACATAGGCATTCACATTTTGGTATTATTTGTCCATATGAAAATGGCAAACAGCCTAATGGCAATCAAAGGCAGAATGCAAAAATAGCTTTGATATATTCCTACGAGGATGATGTGTGACACAGCAGAGAGGCTGAAGGAACTGGTGGCAGCTTTCAGGAGCTCCCATTGACCACGTTTGAGACAATTTGAGCCCCCAGATAATTAAGGATGGTAATAAGCAATAAGCCCTGCAAAAATAGGAATTCATGAATCTATATTTTTTTAAAAATATTTTATTTATTTATTTGACAGACAGAGATCACAAGTAGGCAAAGAGGCAGGCAGAGAGAGAGGGTAGGGGGAAGCAGGCTCCCTGCTGAGCAGAGAGCCTGATGCGGGGCTCGATCCCAGGACCCTGGGATCATGACCTGAGCCGAAGGCAGAGGCTTTAATCCACTGAGCCACCCAGGCACCCCTGAATCTACATTCTTAATTGATAGAGGGAGAGATGGATTCAATACATAGATTAACACTTATATACATGCACACATACATGCATGAGAAGGGAGGCCGCTTGTTTACATTAGAATGCTGTGGGCAGATTGGCCAATCTGGAGGGAGTGCTGGAGTTTGGAAATCATTATTTTGCAACCATCATGGAAAAGATGGGTAGGGAAGAATCATCGTTGGGTATTAAATCTAGGAGAGAGTTTTAATGAGAGCAGTATTTACATTATTTTTAAATGTCTCTGGTGTTTCAGATTATTAGTTGAAAGGAAAAAAAAACCAGTAAGTATATACTGAAAAAATTGGCAACACCTCGACTGAGTGATCAGAGTTAACATCACCATTGGAGAACAGATGGACATTGTGTGTCTCCAGATGTGATATCCTAGGAGAGTGAATGACCTTAATTTAATCATGAGGAAATATCATATAACCCAAAGTGGATAACATTCTATTACAAGATAGAAGGGCTGTATTCTTCAAAATGTTATTGTCATGAAAGACCAGGAAAGACTGTGGAAACATTTCAGATTCTCTAAAGCTAAAGGAACTTGACAACTAGACAGGATCTTGTACTGGAAAAGAGAAGGATGCCTTAAAGGACATTTTTAGGCAAATAGATAACAATCGAAATATGGTTGGTATGTTAGTGGAAGTATATCATGAATGTAAATGTATGAATTTGATAAGGGTGGTGGTATTCCTACTCACGGAAATATACATTTTTAAGCATTTATGGGAAAGTTCTTTGATGTATGTAAATTACTGTCAAGTGTTTCAGAAAATAATTAGACACACAGCAAATGAAGAAATATTAATAAAGATGAATCTATAGAAATAATATTGGGATCTTCCTTGTACTGTTTTATTTTTATAACTTTTGGCCATTTTTTTATTAATATGTAGAGATGCAGCAAAACCAATGTTTAGAGGAACAAATGGTAGCTTTGAATGTTTCTATTAGGAAGATGGGTATATAATCGATTATCTGAGTTTCCACCATAGGAGGACAAAAAGAAAAGCCAATTAAACCTAAATTAAATAGATGGAAGGAAATAATAAAAATAAGAGGAGATACCAAAAAAATTAAAAAAAAGAAAACAGAAAAGAAAGAAAACTGATGGAGTCAAATTAAAAAGAAAATAAATTTGATAAACTTAGACTAAAAGAAGGAGAAAATACAAAGTGTCTATTAATATCATAACAGGAATTAAGGAGGGACTATCACTACAAATCCTACAAACACTACAGGTTTTAAAAGGACAACAAGAGGATATTGTGAAAAACTTGCCAACAAATTCTACGGTTCAGGTGAAATGAACAAATTCCTTTCTAAATGTCAAGTGACCAAAACCCCAAACTGATACACAAGATGATGATAGGATTTGGAATAGCTCCATACCTATGAAACGACATTGAATTTTTGGGGGATGGAGGAGAGAGAGTGAGTGCAGGGGGTTGGGGTGTGGGGAGGGGGAGAGGGAGAGAGAGAATCCTAAGAGGCTCCACGCTGAGCAAGGAACCTGACTTGGGGCTCAATCTCACAACCCTGAGATCACGTCCTGAACCAAAATCAAAAGTCTACTGTTCTCAGTCAATGGAGTGAGCCACTGGGCACTCCTGAATGGTATTGAATTTTAAACTCTTTCAACAAATAAACTTTAGGTCCCAACAGTTTCCCAGGTGAATGCCATCAAATATTTAAGGAAGAAATAGTACCATCTTACAGAAACTCTTCCAGAAAGTAGAGGAAGGAAAAACAGGCATTAACTCATTTTATGAGTTAAACCATGACAGAAACTTTGCACAAGAATAAGATATTCCTCCCTAGGTGCAAAAATCCTTAACAAAATAGCGTTAAATCTTTTGATATACATAAAAAGCATACTACATCATGATCAATTAAAGTTTATCCCAGAAACACCAGTTTGATTCAACATTCAAAAACTAATCAATGTGATCTGCCAGATTAATAGGCTAAAGTAGAAAAACCATGATTGTCTTCATAAATGGGGAAAAAGGGGTGCCTGGGTGGCTCAGTCAGCTAAGCATCTGACTTTTGATTTTGGCTCAGATCATGAGGTCAGGGAAGTGAGATCGAGCCCCATGTCAGGCTGCATGCTGAACCTGGATCCTGCTTAGAATTCTCTCTCTTCCTCTGCTTTTGCTCCTCCGAGTGTTCTCGCTCTTTCTCAAAATAAGTAAAACTTAAAAAACAAAACAAAATAAATGGGGGGGAGGAAAGCATTTAACAATATTCAACACTCATTCACGAGAAAAATTCTCAGCAAGCTAGAATAGATCTCTTCTAGCAGCACTTCAGAATACTCAGACTGATAAAGGGCATCTCCAGAGTACCTCCAGTTAATACTTATTAGTGAAGCACTGAGTGCTTTTCCCCTAAGATCAGAAGAAAGGCAAGAATATTGGCTCTTCTATTCAATATTGTATGGGGGTGCTAGCCTGTTCAATGATGCAAGACAAAAAGTGGGAAGATTCAAAAGGGAGAATTTAATTCTATTATATTAATAAGCAAAATTGCATTTAATAATTTAAATAATTCAGAATCATAGCATAACATAAGAAAATCCTAAGGAATTAACAAAGAAAACCCTTAGAACTATTTAAATGGATTTACCTTTATTTCAGGATATATGACGCACAAGCCACGTAACGTTAGGTTTCTATAGACTGACAGAAAACAAGGGGAAACAAAATTAAAATTTTATTCACAATGTTACAAAAATTATGCTGAGCAAGAAATTTAAAATGTGATAAAAGTCTCTACTGTAAACTATGAAACATTAATAAGAAAAGTAAAAGAAGACCTCGGTCAATGGGAAGACACGCCATATTGGTGAGATGGAAAATCCAATATTGTTAAGATGTCAGAATTCTCCCCAGTGCTCCATAGTTCAACTTAATTCAAATAAAATTCCAAGACGCTTTTTAAAAATAGAAAAAGATAAGCTGATTCTAAATTTATATTTATGTTATACTTTATGTGGGAATGCAAAAATGCAAATGATTTTGAATAGTCAAAACACTCTTGCAAAGGAAGAACAGGGCTGGAAGACTCACTCTTTGCCTTTGAGACTCAAGCTACAATAATTAACCCAGTTTGATATTGGCATCAGGATAGAGGCATAGATCAACAGTGCAGCAGACCAGAGAGGACATACATACACGTATATATGGTGGGTTGATTATTGACAAAAGCAACAAAGTAGTTCAAAGGGAAAAGGAAAATTCTTTTCAACAAAAGGGTGCTGAAACAACCAGATGGATATATGTTTGGTGAGAAACATGGACTCAGTCCCCTACCTCACACTGCACAGAATTTAATATGTGACGGATTTTAGACCTAAGTGCAGAAATTAAAACTACGAAGCTTTTAGGTGAGCTCGCAGGGTAGACAAAAATTTCTAAGACAAAATTCAAAAAAAACATGGTCAGTAAAAGAAAAAGAACTCCTAAATTAGACTTCATGAAAAATGAAAACACAAAAATTGGTCAACAAAACCTATCCTTATGAAAAAATGGATAGGCAGATGTGGAGAAAATGCTTCCCAAACCCGATTTCTGACAAAGAGCTTCTATTCAGAATATGTAAAAGAACCCTTTCAACCCAATAGTGCAATGACAGCTCAATGAAAAGAAGCAGAAAGTCTTGAACAATGGAAGTTGCTTCCCAGCAGAGTTGGGAAAGGTGTGGAACAGCTGGAAAGCTCAGACACCACTGGAGAGAAAACACAACGGCACCGCCGCCTTGGAAAACAGTTTGGTGATTTTTCATTAAGTTAAAACATACCGACTCTTTGACCTGGTAATTCTGCACCTTTATCCAAGAGAAATGCAAACAGGTATCCACAAAAAGTACTGCGTAAATATCTTCACAGTGACTTTATTCACAATAGCTGAAAACTGGAAACAGTCCAGACACTCTTCAACAGGAGAATGAATGGACACACTGCTGTATTCAGAAGTGGAAAACTACTTAGCGGTGGAATAAAGCCATCTATTGATAAGTGGAAACACCACGGAGGAATCTCAGAGATGTAATGCCTTCCCCCAAAAGGGATACAAATGGCTGTAGACTCCACGGGTCTCTTTAAATGAGGTTCTAGAGAAAAAAAAAATGTAGTGTAACTTGAAAGATCAAAACAGTGGTTTCCTAGGCGGGAGGGGTGGTAGAGGGGAGGAAGAATTTGGGAAAAGAAGAAGAAAATCTGTAGAGGTGAGCGTGTTCGACATCTTGCTAGAAATAGCAACACAGGATGTAACTTTTCTTAAAAGGTATACAGTTAAGGTTTATGCATTCAAATGTGTGTAAAATTTACTTCAAAGCAGAATTGTAGAATCTCATTGGGGAGGGGAGATGGGCATGGTATCAGTATGGGTGAATTGGGGAACCACGAGTACTGTTGATTGGAGCTGGGTGATAGGTACCTTACACTATTGTGTTTCCTTGTGTACATTTGAAATTTCCCCTAAAAAAAAAAAATGCTGTTCTTAAAAAAACAAAGTGCTGGAGAGGTACTGTGTCGTATCATTTATATCAAACTTGAAAGCATGTATACAGAAATACACACTGTTTATAGGTCTGTATTTTTGTATTAATCTTTCAATATTTTATTTACTTATTAGAGTGCACATGAGTAGGGGCAGGGGCAGAGGGAGAAGCAGACTCGATCCCAGGACCCTGAGATCATGACCTGAGCCAAAGGCAGATGCTTAACTGACTGGCCCCACCCAGGGGCCCCTCTAGTAAATGTTTTTAAAAAGGCACAGAAAACCTAACACCAGATTTGAGATTAGTGGTTCCCATTGGATGGCACAGAAAGGAGTCACAGGCCTTTGTGATCTTCTTTGAATTCATTAAATTATCCTCTGTACGTTTCTAGATGAGATAGTTCATTAAAAGTGCAGGAACCATCAAGGGCCCTAGCCTAGAGAGAGGGAGATTGTTTGTTACAGAGAAGGATGTAGGAATCTCTGCCCAGCTCACCTTTGAGGTGAGCACTGACTAGAATGTTGAATGGGAAAAGTGCTGTGTAAACTGTCGAGCATAATCAGCCGCAGAGACTTTTGGGGAAAGCTAGAGGGGTTTCCAGACCTCTAAGCACTATTGCAGCACACTGCTTTACTAGCTGGGGAGCTCCTTGAAGGAGAGGGGTCATGTCTTCCTTGTCTCCGTGTCTCTGCTACTTAAAATAATGCCCGGCACAACTGGGATGCTCACCAAATGTATGGAAGGAATGATGGATAGATGGATGGTGTCCCCATCCCCCCAAAAGGCTTTATCAGGATGAACTCCTTTCCTCCTCACAGCAGTTCTGGTGGTTGGTTCTATTATTACCACCCTCACTGAAGGACAGAAAAGTTAGATTTATTTATTTTTAAAGATTTTTCTTATTTGACAGAGAAATCACAAGTAGGCAGAGAGGAGGCAGGCTCCCTCCTGAGTAGAGAACCCGATGTGGGGCTGGATCCCAGGACTCTGACATCATGACCTGAGCCGAAGGCAGAGGCTTAACCCACTAGAACCACCCAGGTGCCCCGAAAACGTTAGATTTCTTATCCAAGATCACACAGCGAGTACTAGAGGACGAAGAGTTTGACCCCAGAGTCCTTACATTTGACTCTGAGACCCTAGGGTGAGTTTGGAGGTGGAGTCCTGATGGTGAGGCCAGGTCTGGCTCCAAGCATGGAGCACAAAGGAGCCTGGCAGGGTTCTCTTTGAGGAAGAAGTGGGGGCTTTCAATATAGAGTGGGGGGGTGGGTGCAGGAGACACCCACCGACGCCGATGGTCTTGGTGCTGGGAGCCCTCAGCCTTCTTGCAGACGTGTATCTCTTTGGGGGAGGTACATATATCTCGAGTCCCATGTTCATGGCTACGTCAAGGCATCTCCTGGAGGCTCTGAGCCATCCTGGGGGCCAGAGCTCCTCTGGGCTACGGAGGCCCAAGTCTGGGGATGGCTGCTCTGGGTAAACAGGGCCTGCCCTGCTCCCGTTGCCAGGCAGAGTGAATACAATGTGTTTTAATAATGAATGAGTGATTAATAGCAACTGCTTTGGAGAATTATGATGTGACGAGCCTTCCCGTGCCGCGGAGCTGAGTATAAATGATGCTGGAATGCATAATCGGGACGTTAGCATCTGTTACAAACTGCATTATAAACCGGGCTCCCTAATGCCGCTTATCCACACCTCCCTGACATGTTATTATAACACCTCTCTCGAGAATGGATTGGAGGGATATGTAATACCTATTAATCACCAATTGATAAAAAGAAGAAGAGGACTGTTATATTAAGGTAATGTCATGCAGGCTCTCTCCCTCTTGCCGCTGTGGCTCTGGGTTCTGCCCTGTGAGCCCTGCGGGGACTGTGTTCCCTGTTCCCAAGGTGAGAGTTTGCTCTGGAAAGCAGCTTGTATCTAGGAACCTGAGTCCTTTAGCTCCTCCTGCTTATCCCAGTTGCTTTCCTCATGGAATCCTGGCCCCTCCCAGGCCTGCCTGTGTGCTCGGGCCCCATAGAGCCCACCAAGCGCACTGCCCGTGCTTCCCATCTCTTGCTGTGCACTCCAGGTCACGAGGAACTGTTCGTGGTCCCCAGGAGTTGAGCAGCTCTTCTGGGGCACCATCCCCTCCCCCACCAGGCTAATCTGCTCATCCTCCAAACCTTGGCTTGGTTCCTGCACCAAGGCGTGCCTGCTCGCTCTCACCCTGTTCTTTCCATCAGCCTCACGCATCACACAGTGGATATGGAAATTGCTTATCTGCCATCTTCTCGGGCAGCTGAGAGCCTTCGGAGAGCTCGTCTTACGCACTGCGGTTTTTCTAGAAAACAACCCAAGACAGGGCACGGGGTGGGTGCTTCACAAAAGAAGCAGTGAGCTCCCAAATCATAAAGACCACAGGCAGGGACATGGAGAGATGTTCCTATACAGTCTCATCCTCACGGGACTCATTCATCTGTCTGTGCATTGAGCACCTACTGTATTCTCTTCCAGGGACTGTGAAGAATGGCAATCAAAGCAGCCTGAATCCTGCTTTTGTGGGTCTGGCATCTGGGGGACTCGTAGGGACTCGTAGGGAAGGAAGGGTCACCAACCTGTGAACGCTTTGTCTCCCATTGCCCTCCCCTTGGCATATTTCTCGTCATACTTGAGGTTCAGTTGAGATGCCATGATCTATAGAAAACCTTCCACTTTCATCCCAGGACAAAGTGACAGAATTTCCCTGTCTCAAGAGGCACACTCTACACATTCTACTGTTGTTTTTTCCTCCTCTGGGAATTTACGGTATTGACGCGTGACCCATGATGGGTTCATTGGATGTGGTCCAGTTGCCTTTTGCTCTTGGCTGTTATCAGGTCTGGATGTTCCTCACCATCAAGGTGTCGCTGAGTGTCGCTGAGTGAGGGACACAGGAAGTACCCGAGGCCTGGGCTTCCGTGGGCTTCGTTTGCCCGGTGGACGTGCGGCTCGCCTCATTGTGTCTCGTCACGTCTTTCTCCCTCACTGAACTGTGAATTCCTCCAGGGCAACCATGTCCCCTTCAACCACAATTGTCCTTCAGCTTTGCACCTGTGCCTATCACCCAGAGAGCTCTCATTTCTCTTGGGGACTAAAGCGACACGTGACATCACGGAGGGGCGCTCGCCTGCCTTTTACACGGCAACTTCTCTTTCCCATGTTTCTTTTCAAGTTCACCTCCAGAACCACCTGTGTAGACGATGGCTGAGCGCAGGCTGACTGCATACTGGTGGGGGAATCTGCACACGTGATTCCCGGGGCCTCCAATCCCTGACCTGCCAAATGGACCTAAGGCACCTGCCTCGTGCAGGGCTAGGGGAAGATAAAGTGTGATAAGCCCCATGGATGAGTTCACAAGCTGGGTGGCTTAAAACAACAGAAGTGTATTCTCGTATGATTCTGAAGGCCGGAAGTGTGACATCAGGATGTTGGCAGGGAGCCATGCTTTCTTCAGCGCCTCTAGGGGAGGATCCTGCATTGTCTCTTCCGGCTTCCGCGACCTTGGATGTTCCTTAGCTTCCACAGTATGACTCCAATCCCTGCTTTATCTTCTCTCTCTTACAGGAACATGGGTTATATTGGACAAGGGGCCCACCTGACTCTGGTGTGACCCATTTTAGCTTACCTAATTATATAATTATATGCACAATGACCCTGCCTCCAAATGAGTTCATTCTGCCGAGGTTAGGACCTCAGCAGATATGTTTGGGGGGACAGTTCAGTTTAGTCCGTCACACACACAGTACATTCTAGTGACTAGTCCTCTCCCCCCACCCCCTTACCCCCAGTTAGGCGAACTCTGCCCCTGCTTCCTGCGTCTGCCTTCCTGTGCCTGCCTCTCTGAGGTGCGTCGCTAGGCATCTTTTTAGGGATGGTAGGGGAGCTTTTTGGAGGCGGAGGGCTAAAAGTTGTCCTTCTAGCATCTGAACGACCGCTTGGCATGTCCTGAGAACTCCGTGTGTGTTTATGGATCGTTCGGTAACAAAGGAGCAGAAAATACTGGTCACATTTTCTGCCCCACTGTCCTTCTCTCTAGAATTCTTCCTCTGGGTTCTTAGAGGGGTATTATTGTTCTTGTTTCAAGTAGCCTCCTCGTGTAGGAGCTGCCAGGAGAAAATGAGTTTAGAGAGTTGGCGGTCTGACCACAAACAGACACCACCCTAACTGGGGCCTCCAGGATCTCTTAATTTGGGCAGCTGTCCTCGTCCTGCTTCCTTTTCAATCCAGTCTCTGCACTGCACTCAGAGATCTTTTTCTTTTCCCCCCAATTTTTACTCATTTTTAATTTTACATAGACTCCATGCCCAATGTGGGGCTTGAACTCATGACCCTGAGATCGGGCGTCATGTGCCGTACCGACTGAGCCATCCAGGCGCAACCCCCACCCCCGCCCTCGCCTCTGGAGGGATTTTTTCAAACACTGATAGGATGGCACTGTTTTCATGAAGTCCAGTGGACTTGTGTGTTTTATTAGGGCTGAAGGTTGCACAGGCCAGGCACTGTGCCTGGGTGCAATATTGCTGCGTAGGTATTTGTGGAAAGTTGAAGGGATGTAGGGATGTAGTTAAAAAGGTTCAGGCATAGATTTAAAAAAAAAAAAAAAAAAGCAACCAGGGTCCAAGCCCTGGATCTTCTACATATTAGAGGTGTGTGTTTTTTTTTTTTTTTTTTTTGTGAGAGACACACCTGATTTTTCTGAGCTTCAGTGCACCTGTCAATAAAACAAGGGTAGTAAGTACAGATCCATTTCAGCTCAACTGAAACAAGGCGGGCGAGAACCATGTACCCTTCCCAGCACACAGTCGGTGTTTATGGACTACCAGTTCCCATCCTCACCTCCCAGCCTGTGCCTTCCCCCTCAGGAGCCCCTCTCTGTCCCCACCTACTTCCCCTGCAGGTAGTTATCTGGGTTCATCGTCTCCGTTTCTTTTCTAACTCGGTGCCCCCCGTGTCTTCAACTCCTCCCGCGATGGAGGTCCCTGCCTTTCTCATTTTGTCATGATTAAAATAAAACGTACTGGAAAACTAATTAATATTGTAGAGATGAAGGGTGCGTGCTGCCAGTCCTGGCTCTGCACTGAGTGCAAACCACTTACAATGAAACCCGCCAGCTTGGCTATTTAGAAGAAAAAGGATTTATTTATCAACAAGAGGGAATACAACCCTTTTATAATGCAGCTCCCGGTCCGCCTTTGATGGTACTCCCAGCTTCAAACCTCAGGTGCCTGCAAAAAGGCCAGGAGGAAAATAGACTCATGCCAAGGAGATGGACAGTGTGGAATCCTCTGGTCTCCCCTGGTCTTGTCCCTGTGCCGTGGGGCGGGGTGGGGGGGAGGGAGGAGTGTCTCTGTCCCTCTGCCACATCTTAACCCGCATTCCATGATGGCCCCCTTATGACACCCAGGGTGGGGCCACGACCAACAGAAAGGGTTCTGGAACAGGAACCAGAGGGCAGCAGGTCTGGAAGCACCAAGAGATCATCCTGTGTTACAAGGTGGGGCAGGAGATACAAAGATACAGGAGATACAGAGCATCCATGGTCCCAGAGCACGGGCTTCCTGATCCTGACACTGTGCTTTCCCCCAGGACAGTCCTTCCTTGTCCTCGTTGCCCAGGGTTGCTAACGCCCTCCCAGCGATTATCATCTTGAACTGTGAACCTTTGCCTGTCCTAGCCGGGCAGCTTTTGGATTAGCGGGGATGCCCTGGTTTTTCATTCTCTGCCTTTGTGGAGCCCAGAACGGTACTGTGCACCCAGCAGGGATTTCATATTTATTAAATTAGTTTACTAATGCTTGAGCTCGATGGCATCGCAGTTTCTTCTCAATGTGTATGTGATCCGATGGGTTCAGGGAGGCGTTTCAGTCTGACCCGCCCGGAGTCCCGACCTTTGGAGATTGCTTCAGGGTTTCACTGAAGGATCCCGATCACTTTAGGGAGAGCTTCGTGATCCGGAGTGACCTGTGCTGCCGAGCCCAGCCTGGCTCCCTGGGGCTTGAGCTGCACCGTCCTCACTGACTGTGTTGCTATGTGCCTCAGTTTCTCCACCTGTCATCATCATCAGCCCAACAGGGACGTTGTGAGGGTCACATTGGAAGGTTGCCTTGGCTCATATGCCCAGCCTGGAGGGGAGGCCCGCCCGGCTGTGAGGTTTGCGACACAGCCCTCTGATGCAGTTAGGGGTTGCAGCGGCTGTGGCTGTGGTTAGCATCCAGCAGATAGATGTGAGCTGGTTTTTGTCACCCAATGAGGCTAAGTGACCTAACCTGGGTCGAAGGGTCGTGAGCGGCAGACATAGGATCAACGGCAAATCCCCTTTCTGCGGACTCCGTCGTTCCCGCTCCGCTATAGCCCGCTGTTTGACTAGGGTGTCCTCAGTTTCCCACCGCTGTGTCTCAGCCCC
Organism: Mustela erminea; assembly: GCF_009829155.1. NCBI lineage: Eukaryota > Metazoa > Chordata > Mammalia > Carnivora > Mustelidae > Mustela > Mustela erminea. The sequence goes on along the minus strand of NC_045631.1, from coordinate 23,353,378 downwards.
ACTTCTCCACCACCCCACAACTCCAGCAAACACCAGAAGTTTTCCATCCTTCTTTTTTTTTTTCTTTTTTTTTGAGATTTTATTTATGAGAGAGAGAGCACAAGCAGGGGGAGCTGCAGAGGGAGAGAGAGAAGCAGGCCTGATACAGGACTTGATCCCGGGACCCCGAGATCATGACCTGAGCCAAAGGCAAGTGCTTAACCAACTGAGCCACCCAGGCGCCCCCCTCCTTTTTAAAGAGTGCTTTGTTCTTCTCCTGTCATTATCTGCTCTGAGAACAGTACTGCTGTCAGACACTCGTACAGTCGTTTGTGTTTTACATCCAGAAGTGACCTTACCAGGGGAAGGGAGGCCAACATCACTGTCTTCTACAGGTGGAGAGTTCCAAGGGTCTAGCCTGATGGGGTGCCTCAGGCTGACAGATGGCTGGAGGCAGCCTTCACATGCCCCAGATGACCAGGGTGGAGGGAGCCTAAGTGTGGGAGAGACCAGATGTCTTTTCTTCTTTGAGAAGACTTTACTAAATGGTGAGAGGCAGCTCTCAGTTTGCACAAGGGCCACTGAGCACGTGAGTCACTGGGATTGCCGTGGACCCATAGGTGGAGACTTGGAGACATCCAGGTAAAGGGAAATACAGGTTAAGTGTATAAATGATCCTGCTTCTCTGGGACCCCTTCTCCATCAAGCATTAGTTCCTGTATCCATCTGGTCAACAAGTATTTAAAGTTCTAAGACTCGTTCCTGGGATGGGGCTGCAGCATTGAATGAGTCAGACCAAATCCCTACCTCTTGGAGCTTTGAGTCGAGTCTGGCAGAAGCCAAGGATGAGCTCGTGTAGCGAGGACAAGTCCTGTAGGGCTTGTAGGGCTTGGGGCAGGTCACTGACCCTGCACTTCCTTTTTGGAGATGGAGGGCAGAGAGAAGAATTCCCAAGGACAAGGCCAAGGTGGCAAGTCCCAAACCCCTCTAGGGAGCAAGGACTGTTCAGATAATAGGAGCCTAACCACAGAGCCCAAGCAGAGTGGCTCTGATGTGGGGTGTGGGGGCAAGATGTGCCCTAGAAAACCAAGGGAAGGAGCACCAGATGGGTTCGAAGGCAACATCGACACGTCTTGTGTGGAGTCAGGCTGGGACATGTTCACAGCAGCATCTTGTAGGAGAAAAACTATGACAAAACCTCTATTATCAATGAACAAGAACGAATAAATAAATTATGGTGTTCTCAAATGATAAAAGTTTCAGCGGAGAAAAGTAATAGACCAGAGCCACACATGTCAACATGGATGAATCATGCAAAAATAATGGTGGATGAGAAGCCACAGGCTGTGGAAAATACACTTATTTTCGGATACCGTTTATGTAGCAAGCTTGCAAATGTGGAAACTGATTTTATATATCGTTCGGGAAGACGTATATATGTTGTAAAAACATAAAGTCGTTTGTGGGAATGCTGACGTCTCAGTTCCAGATTTGGTTGCCTTCTGGGGGGCGGGAGGAAGGTCTGTGTGGCCCAGAAGGGTGCCGAGCAGCGATGCCTTACCTCCTCCTTTCTGAGATGTTCAGCTGCTTGTTATATTATTATTTATGCCTTTTAAAAATATGTCTCAACGATGGCATCATCAAAGTTTATGGAAGAAGCTGCAGTGATACCCATGATATGCATTAGAGGAGGGGCTCCTTTCTACCCCTCCTGCTTCTAGTCAGTTAGGCATCAGACTTGGGTGGTGGTGGTGGGGGGTCTTTCCAAAGCCTTCTTCCAAGGCGGGAGACAAGATGGCTCTCACGGAACAGCCGCTGGCCCTGTCAGCCGCTTCTCCCTTCCACTTAGCTCTCCCCTGGTTTAGCGCACTGATGTGGGAAATAAAGACCCGGGTAAGGCTTACACACTCCGGAGTGCTCCTTGGGTACTCTGAAGTCCACGCTTTCCCCTAGAGCTGTCCAGTGGCCCACGGAGCTGGAGCCCCATCTCTAGCCAGTGGTGCTCCCCGCCCTCGGTCCACTGATGACTCCACCCCTCCCCATCCTTTGCCTGAGACCTTCTCCATTGTGTTGCTTCTTGGTCTTGACATTGGCCCAGGGCCAAAAGGTTCAACACCTTTGCTTACTGTGCAGAACCTGACTTCATTTTGGGAGTCCTGGCGCCCAGGGTCCACTACCATCCCTGGACTATCATGCCCACAGCTCCTTCATGACTTGCCCCCTTCCTTCCTCCTCCCCGCACCCCCACCCCGCTCCGTGCAACCCCAGAATACCACTGAGCTACTCCCAACCTCCTGCCCCAGAAAAGTAGGGAAGAAGAACCTTAAATGTGCTCTCTTTCCATTTAAGCAAGAGGTGTGCTGCTGTGGCCTCTACAGACAAGGAAACCGAGGCCCCAGTAAATACCTCGCTCCAGGTCACACAGCGAATAAGGAGCAGACCTGGGATTCCAGCCTGTGTTCTTCTGACCTCAGAGCCCGTACACGCACTTTCATTTATCTTCCCTGCCTCTCGGATGTGGGTTGGAAAGCTCCCAGTGGGCTTTAACCTCTTCCACGTTGATTCAGTGCCATAGACTGTCTCCAGGGAAAATTCTTTAAACCTGTTCTGTTGCTCTCCTTCCTTCATTGACTTTCTGTCTCCTGAGAGTGAGAGGTGGTAGGGGGATCTCTGAGCCCCTTACCTCCAGCCCCTACAATGGTATTTCTCAGAACATGGTGGGAGAGGACCCCCATGGAGCCATACTGGCAGGGATACCCCCACTCCTGTTTCCAGCTGCACTGTGGGGAGATGCCAGACCATCCCTAACTACTGCCACTCCAATCTCCAGGCCCCGGCCCCCCACCTTGGGCCTGCCTCCTAGGGACCCCAGTATTGGTCCTCACTGGCCATGGAGCAAGGGCAGTTGCCCAAGGCCATTTAGGTTTGACCCACTCAGGCCCTATCTCTCCATGGGCTATGCCTCCAGGAGGAGGGCTGCCAAGTTTTCCTAAGGTCTCTATGAAGTTACAGCCCCTTGAATCACAGGAGAAGACAACTTTTTTTTTTTTTTTTTTTTTTTTTTTGGTACCACTTCAGGTACAAAGTGGGTAAACCTACAAGTCAGGTCTGTTCTAGGATCGGCAGGCCCGATGAGTCACTACCGGAGTTGGTATCCCATGGGAGGGTGTTCTTGGGTAGAAGGGCCCTAGGGAGGAGGAACCTGCTGTCATCATTGCTTCTTCCGTGAGTACCGAGAAGGGGAGCTAAGGATCTGGTCAGGAAGTTCCAGGCAGGCCAAGGCAGCAACTCAGGCTCCAGGTTCCTAGTCCAATGTTTACGTTTCACCTGTCTGCCTTTTGAAGGAAATATAATATAGAAAATATAGCTGGTGTCCTTCCCCTAGGTTTAGAGGGATGGGGAGACAACCACTGTCTTCCAGCCGAGTCTGAAGCTTTGTTCCTGGAACCTCGCCAGTCCCCCAGCCAGGGGTGGGCATGGATCAGGAGTATGAGGCAGGAGAGGCTGGGGCCAGTGGCCAAGCCCTCCACCTGTTTGGAGGGCTTGTGCTTTCTCAGGCTAAGTCTCCTGGGGGAACAGGCAGAATAGGGGGTATATGTGTAGGCTTGTAGGAGGTTGCCAGAGTTTCAGGGGGTGTCAGACTGCTTGAAGCACTCATTCCCCCTCCTGGTTTGAGTCACCCCAGAAAGAAACAAAATACAGATTCCTCTAAAGCGTGAGCTGGACTGAGTTGTGGAAGGAAGTTTTCCTGACGTGAGGAAGCCTGGATATTTGGCTGCAACTTCAGCCCCTTCACTGTTTCCTTGCCCCCACATTGCCCTGGCGCGATTGTCAGAAGGCCTGCTTCAGACTCCAGTGTAAGCCTCTCATCCATCAGAACACCAGGTCTGCGGATGACTTACTGAATGACCTTGGACAAGCCACTTTACTTGGAACTTGAATGGGCACTTGGCTTTTCAGATGGCTCTCTCTTCTTGGGTGTGGGGGTGGGGGGCATTTGGAAATGTGTTTGATTGTCATGTTGGGATATATTTCCAGAGGGCAAGTTTGCCATGCAAAAGAGCCCCCCACAAACAGGAATCGTTCCCCCTAAAATGCCAGGGGTGCCCTCCATGAGAAGCACTGTCAGACTCTGCAGAGGTCCTCCCAACTGTGATCTTGTCTGTCAGACTTGACCCTGTGAAGCCAGGTGCAGGACCGTGACACAGTATCTATCTATACCAGCGATGACATAGAGCTCTGGCTGGAGGCCTGGGTGTGAGGTTAGAGAGCTTGGGACATTATCTCGGGGAAACTAGGACAGCCAGGGATGGGCTGACCTGGGAGCTGTTCCGGGTTAAGGGTACAGCAGCCATGACTTCTGGGCTGTCTAAAACTGAGGCATTTGAGCGTGATCTAGGTGGACCACCCTGGAGTTGAAAGGGGAAGGCAGGTGGCTGAGAAAGGGGAGAGTAGGTCAGAAGAGTTATAAGATGTAAGACTCAAGGGGATAAAACAAGGCATCGAAAAGAGTAATTTGCTGTGATCTGTTCTGCTGCAGATGGGGGTGGGGGCCTGGGGCAGAGCAGGGAGTCAAGGGAAGCATATTTTAAGGCGTAGAATCAATACTGCATCTGTCCCTTTTAAATTCAGTTCCTTTTTCTAATAAATCAAGTGGAGCTGGGGTGTAGGGGCTTGTGGTCTGAAAAGAGCCTTTGGCTCATCAATTTCCATAGCAAAGCAGACGGTTCAAGGGATCAGATAATTACTGGGCCCTGAGCAGGCCAGGGCACTTTCTAACTTCTAACTCACCTGGCTATCACCATGGTCTCTGCAAAGCCCTTGGAATTGAGTCGGGGAGCTCCTCACAGGCCAGATCTTCCTGCTCCGCATTTGGCACACCCTTGCGAGTCACAGTGAGACCTGCGTGAGGGCAAGTGCCGTGTCTATCCTCAGCAGCACTGAACTTCCAACCCTAGCACTTTCCAGAGAGCTGGGTTTTCGTACCTACTGGCTAAGCAAGTGACTGACGTCTGGCTACTGAGCGTGGGCTATAGGGAGAAAGATGGGCCTATCCCTGCAGACTCCTGCCTTCAGAACGTTCTTCCTGTGGGAGGAGCCAAGCATGGAGTAGAGGAAGGAGCACAGGTGTGGAGTCAGGCTGTCCCGGGTTGTAAGGCCCCTGTGACTGGTGCAGATGCTTCCCGGTTCTAAGCGAGTCTCAGCCGAAAAGCGGCAGCAGGGACGATGGTGGCCGGTGCAGGAAGGGCCGAGGGCAGGGCCTGGGATATGGAAGCGCTCAGTGAGTGGCCATGCTGAGGACACAGTTGGGAAGTTGCCAGGGCATAGTCCTGCCTGGGGCAGACGGCTGGGCTGGATCAGGGATGCCTTGGCATGGGTTGGGGAGCGGGCCTAAGACGGCGTTTTCAGAAGTCCACAGCCCAAGGAGCAAAAGACTGACAATGCCGTGAGCTTTATCACAAAACTGAGTCTGTTCCATTGAAAGGGCGAGCCTTTCATGTGAGATTTTCTTCCTTAGGACTCTTCTTTGGTGTAAAAATGTGGTTGTTTTGTGATATGATGATGAGATTAGAAAGCAGGCTTTAAAAATACATTCTTGCCTGGCAAAATAAACATGTCTGCGGCCCAGAGCTAGTCCTCCATTAAAAAACAACAACAACAACAAAAAAACAACAAAAAAAAACCCAGAATTCTGTCCCTGGAATCCCAATGGCTAGAGAGTACCAGTGTTGCTGAATCCGGCATTGCTCTCATCTGTGGGAGGTAGAGCAGAGGGTGTCAGGGAGGAGCAGAGGTAACAGAGACCTCTGTAGGCCTAGACCTCAAGACGCCTCCCTAAGGCAGCAAGAAGGACTTGGATGTGGCCTTTAAACGTGGGAGGGTTTATGTTGGTGGATGAAAATGTGTGGGTGTTCTAGACACAGCTGGAGCAGACCCACCTACGGGCCAGCTGTGCTAAGGGGTTGAAGTGGAGAGTTTGCGTTACAGAGCAGCAGAAGACGAAAGCCAGAAACCCACTGGGGTCTCTTCAGCAGGGGCGTGCCATTCTGAAAATGGGATTAAGTAGGGAAGTAGCTAATTTATGGAGCGCCTATAATTATTTCTACTACTAGCCACATAGTAGAACTATGGAACTATTACCACCCCCCCAAAATTATAGAGAGGAATGTGGGGGCTCATAGAGATAAAACAAGGCATCAGGGGTCATATAACTAGTAAGTGGCAGAACCAAGATCCTAGCAGGGATGAGATAAGATGAGAGCAATGCCGGCTTCAGCAACATTGGTACTCTCTAGCCATCGGGATTCCAGGGACAGAATTCTGGGACAGAGCTGGAGGACCAGCTCTGGGCCGCAAACATGTTTATTTTGCCAGGCAAGAATGTATTTTTAAAGCCTGCCTTCTAATCTCAACATCATATCACAAAACAAATGTGTTCAGATTCAAGAAGTTTTGAGAACGAGAGGTTGATAATTTGGGGGAAAGCGATAAAACAAATCTTGATGGGGAAAGTGGTAGGGCTTGAGGGCCAAGAGGGGGAGCCCAATGGAGTTAGAGGCTGCATTCCCTCCCTTTGGGATGAACTTTGGCCCGATGGGTTCTAGATCCCATCCGATGGTTCCTTTGTGGTAGAGAGCTAAGGTCTTCTTTATGCTGCTTCTGTTATTTCTAGGGAATGTATATGCACGGTAGCCAGCACAGTGTCTGAATGGACACTTAATAGCCAGTAGACCCCATCTTCCTACTATGACAGCTGGGTATTGGTTCTCCAATTGGTGTGTCAATAAACATCTGTCACTCCACTTATTGTTTCACAATAATCATCTGTTAGTAGGCCTGGGGTGCCTCGAGGAAAATTAGATTTTTAACAAGCTCTTAAGGGGGTTCTGGTGCAGTTGGTCCCTGGGCCATACTCAGAGAAGCTCTGGTCCAGAGATAGGCATCTCCTCCTGGGTTTTATGCCAGTAATTCCAGTTGATGCCACCAGAAGGGGCTGGGCAAAGCTTTCCCTGGGTTCAGGGAACCAAGACAATATTCTTGGGCTCTTTTTAGTCTTCCTTCACTTTGGAGATGAAGGAACCTCGAAGGAGCAGGTAGGGGAGACAATGTGGTTGTTCCAGCTGGTTCTGGACAAAGGCCTATAAAAGCTGTCCAACCTACCCCATCACTGGCATTAGCAAGAGAAGACAACTGTGAGGCTGAAGAGCCATGGGCTGCCCTCGTGAGGCCTGCTTTGTTGCCAACACGCTCCATGATATTGGACAGGACATGTTCCAGTATCTGAGAAACGAAGGGGTTGTTGCTGGGAACGCTAAGGTGCCTGGAGTTCCTGAGGCATTTGCTAACCATCCCTGTTTCCTTCTACCGGCCCCGAGGCCAGACCCTCCCGGTTGCCCATCCTTCTCTCTCTACATTCCTCTCAGGCTGATGTCCATTTGTGGGCCCAGTGGGGGCCTCGCTTCCCTATTGGAAAGTTCAAGAAGCTGACTATCTGTGGTCTCCGGGGCCAGCTTGCCAACATGGAGTTTGTTCTCTTTTCTCAACCATTGGGACCGTTGGAGAGGCAGTTTTGGTGTGTTTTGATTTTCAGGCCAGGTCAGCTGGGCTGCTGTTGCCCATGGTCAAGGAATCAGGGTGCACCCAGCAGCCATACTGCATGACTCTGAGGGTGCCAATGACTTTGCTCGCAGTAGGAATAGTGCCCCCCTCCCCCAGAGCTTGTGTGGTAGCCATCTAGAGGGAGTCCGATGATAAGCCTTCCCTCTCTTGTCTTCCATTCAAGAAGCTGGAAATTTCCCTGGAGGTTCTAATGCAGGGGAGATGGTTTTCAGTTCTGTGTGGAGCCAGAGATCAGAGCCTTTTCAGAACAATGCAGCCTCTCCCATTCCTTTCCTGACCCCGGGCCTAGATGTGACCTGACAACACAGAAAGCCAGGGCAGAAAACCCTTAGGTCTGTCCATGCCCAGTCTGCCTCACACAACTCTGGAGGCTTCTCCTTACATCCCACACTCCTGTCTCTCACCCACCTCAGCCTGCTGCCTGCCCTGGGATATTCCAACCTCCTGTTTGGGTGTCAACTCTGTGTTAGGTATGTGGGTGCGCATAGCAGCAAGACATGGCCGTACCTAAAAGGACTTGACAGACAGTTGGGGAAACCAACAGGAAACCCAGTAATTCTGGTTGGCCGTGAGAAGGCACTGGTGGGGATGTGGAAGGTCCAGTGGGGCAGCAGGAGAAGCCCCCGATTTGCCTGGGAGACTGGTAAGCCTTCCCTGAGAAGAGGGGCCCTGGAATTGAGACTTAGAAGGTGAAGTAGGACAGGGAGGGGGGAGGGAGGAAGGAGGGGGCATTCCGGGCAGTGGGAATAGCATGGATGATGACTAGGAGGCCGGGGAGAGCTGAGGGCTTGGCAAACCACACGTTGCTTAGTATGACTGAGATGAAAGTCACATGGGCTGGGTGTTGGGGGTGCGGGTGGACAGGGAATAGGAAGTGGCCAGAGAGCCAAAGCAAGACAGGGCCTGTATTCCATGCAGCGTGGTAAGAATTTCTATCCTGAAAACCGTGGGGACCTGCTGAAGAATTTTGAGCAGGAAAGTGACATGATCAGAATCGCATTTTAGAAATATCACACTCTGGTGGAAATGCAGAGAATCAGCTAAAGGGAGGTAAGAACAAGGACCGAATGAGCAGCCAGGTGGTGACTGCAGACTTCAGGTGAGCGGTGCGGAGATGATAAAGGAGCCCTGAGGGCCATCCTAACTCCCTTACCTTGACCCTGGTCAGGGAGACGGCTTCCTGCCCTTCTCTGGTGGGCAGCCATGGGAGGGGCACTTCCTGGGGTAGCCTGTGCTTCTCTGGGAGTCTAGGGTACAAACTGTGGGGCGCTTCTTCCCCATGTGGACTGCTTTGCCACAGGAGCAAGAACCTCTGGGAAACTCTGCTCCCAGGCCTGAGCTCCTGCCCATACAGGTGAGAGGCACCATGAGTGCTGGGGGCTGGTCGCCTTCTGCCTGGTTCTAGAGCCCCTTCCCCACGTTTCTATGGCAATCCCTTCACTTTCTTTCTTCCTTCCTGCTTCGCAGATTGTCTCCCAGCACCTCCAGGGGTGCTAAGGAAGGGAGCTAATTACCTTGCTATAAATACCAGCCAGGGTGAGTTCCTAGGGCCCCAGACCTGGCTTCTCTTTCTCTGTGTCTCTGCTGGGTTGGGCAGTAGTGGGTAGGTGGCGTCTACACAGCAGTGCACCCACACGTTTGTTCCCCCTCTCACTGCTGGGCTTGGCTGTGCTTACCTTTTCCCCAGGGAACTGCACAGCAGACAGAGCAGAAGTAAATGGCAGCGTCACAGAGGCCCAGGCACCATGCTAGGCTCTGGGAATCTGGGGATGGACCAGAGCCTGGCTCTGCTTTCAAGGAACTCTCTTCCCTGAGAAGAAGCAGTTCCCACAGGAATAGGGAGGAGCCGTAAGTCTGCCTGCAGGAGGAGGGGAGGGCTTCATGGAGGAGGTGGCAGGTGTAGCTGAACCCTGAAAGAGCTGGTGGGCTGGAGAGGGTGTGGAACAGCAGAAAAAGAGACTTGTGAACATGAAGGGGAGTAGAGCTGGCCCTCCGTGGTGCCGAGGGCTGGGGACTTCCTGGAGGAAGGAAGGATTTGGGTCCCAAAGTGCAGCTAGGACATGGCTCAGAAAGTCCCTGTGTGCAGTTCTGGGGTCACTGGCAGCCATGGGAGGCTTTACAGTGGCCTCCCTGTGGCCTGGTCTGATGCTTAGGAAGATCACTCCAGAAAGAGGCTGGGGCACCCTCCCTCTGGTCACTTAGCTTCATTATCTCAAAAAGGCATGCTTCTGGCTGCTCCAAAGGAGGTGATGGCAATGGGTAAGGCATTACAATGAGGACACAATTAACATCTCACAAACAGAGCAGAAATGCATACACCTCCCTGGGAGAGTAGAATTATGCTCAAGGGGGAGGGAGGGAAAAAAAAAAAAAAAACAACCTTTCCCCTAATAGCAATCTGCCTTTCATTAGTTCAGACAGTGAAGGCTGCTTTGCTGTGTGTGTGTGTGTGTGTGTGTGTGTGTGTGTGTGTGTGACATGGCAACCGTCTCCAGGCAGAGCAGAGCCAGGAGGAGTGCAGGTTCTGAAGACTTTCAATCAGTCCGAAAGCTTAGCCAGACAAAACATCTCGGTTGCCGGCTTCACAGCCTCGGCGGGTGCCTCCGGGAGAGGGTATGACGTGGGCAAACATTCCCTCTGGTGATGCTGGAGACTTGAGCGTGGGTGGGGGGGTTGCTGGATGGCAGGACAGGTGCGGGAGATGGGGAAGGGCCCTGAACGTTGGACCCGGGGACTGTGGCTGCGGGAGAGGGAGGAGGCAGGGAAAGCAAACCTACAAACAGCGGACTCCTGGACTTCTGCCCTTTCGCCCGGAGAGGCACCACGGGATTTGTCCAGCGTGCACGCCTCCGATAACACTGAGGAAGGTGAAGAGCCAGGCCCTAGAGCCAGAGGGCCTAGATCCGAATCCCAGGCACTCCCTTATTCCCAGTGTGATCCTGGGCAGCTTACGTCATGTCTCTGGGGCTCAGTGCCTTATGGATCCCAGCGTCAGCAGGAGGATAAATGAGTCAGCCCACGGAAGATGCCTGCCTGCAGAACTGGTTCGTGGTAGGGGCTGACCTTAGGGCCCTGGTCCCACTCCTACGTGGGGTACAGCGGGGTACAGTGGGAGATGCAGGCAGTGCACGTTCTAGATCCCAGGCCCACCATATGTGAGCAAGCCAGCTGCTAGCTCCAGCATTTCATTTTCCAGCCTTCCTCCTCTGCCTTTCCTGCTCTTCTTCCCTCACTGTCTGACTCTATAGGGCCACGGATGGCAAAGCCTCGGGGAGGGAGCAAGAGACTTTGTTTTCATGCTCTGGAAGTCCAAAGGTGCCCTTTGGGCTCTGGTCCTGCTCCAGACATAGTGCACGGGGCAGGGGAAACGCACAGAACAGGAGGACCGCTTACAAAGTGCGTGCCCACATGACTCATCTCCACCACAAACACCTACAACACCTATCGAGGTGTTCAGAAGCACAGCTCTAGGCGCTCATGGTAGTGAATAAAACAGACAAGAGCATCCCTGCTCCGGAGATCGACTGGCCATAAGCAATACACAGGACCCAGGGTAGAGAAGAAGGCAGAAAGTGACAAGAGGGAAGAGAAACCAGGGGGCGTGGAAGTAGGCGGCAAGGGGAACCTGTGGGATGAGTGGCAGTTTCAAACAGGGCGGGGGCGGGGCAGCATTTGAGTAGAGGCTTGAGAGAGGGAAGGATGTTGGGAGGAAGGGCATGTAGGGCACAGGGAACAGTCAATGCAAAGGCTCTGAGGAAGGTGTATGACTGGCATGCTCAAGGAATAGCAAGAAGGCCTGCGTGGCTGAGAGGAGCCCTGGAGAGAGCAGCAGGAAAGATCACACCGAGACAGGGGCTAGAGTAGACGGGCTCCTGTGATGTCTCCATATCATGCCACGGATACAGCCAGGGCTTGGGACGGGCTCATGGTGACCAACTCCCTTCCCCTTGGAACATTTGTATTTAAAAAATATTCCTTATATTGGGGATCAGTGTAGGATATTATTTAAATAAAGACATTTGCAGCTTAAGAAGCCTTTGAAATTGACTGCTTACGTCTTGTGCCAGTGGGGAGACAGAGCCTCAGAAAGGGCAAGCGGCTTGCTCAAGGTCACACAGCCAATTCAGTGGAAGAAATGGAACTCAGAATTTGGGCCTTTGGAGAGGACACTTTTTTTTTTTTTTTTTGGTTAAGATTTTATTTATTTATTAGAGCATGACTGGGATGGAAGGGCAGAGGGAGAGGGAGAAGCAGGCTCCCTTCTGAGCAGGATTCTCCATGCGGGGCTCCATCCCAGGACTCTGGGATCATGACCTGAGCTGAAGGCAGACGCTTAACCGACTTGAGCCACCCAGGCGCCCTGTCCCTTTCTGTTATTTCTGTTATCTGTGTCCAAGGCCTGGGAGGCCTTGGGAAGTGGCCTGAGGCACACAGTCCACACAGGGCCGTGGCCGCTGGATCCCCAGATTCTCACTCTGCAGCTTGCTCAGCCTGTGCAACTTTGCCCTATTGTGCACACACGTGGTCCTTCTCAGTGTAGCTTCTACCTCCTTTAAAATGCCACCCCCTGCTTCCTAGAGCCAGGAATGAATCCTCCGTGAGGTGGTACAGGAGCTCTGAAACAAGTCTCATGGTCTCCCTAAGTCCGTGTTTCTGGCTCTGGAAGTGCTGAGACAAGATGCCTACTTGCAAGGTTTAGGCCGGAATGGAGTTCCCTAATATATGGAATATTCTGGAATACGGCCTGGCATAGGAGAAGTGGTCGATGCATGTTTATTAAGTAAATAAATCACGACAGCCTTTGGAGAAGTGCTCTCCCAAGGACCTCCTAGCCTTCTCTGCAAGGAGACCCTAAGGCAGAGTGGTCCATCGCTTGGGCCTTAAAATAAACAAGAGCCAGGTTCGAATCAAATTTCCTAACGTACCAGGACCTCAGTGTTTACATCTTTCAAATGGAAATAGGACAATTTAGGATTCTTGGAAGGGATTATAGTAGCCCATCCCTAGCACCCCCTGAGATGGGGCCACCTTGGGGCTGCGGAGATCCTAGGCAGTGATTCTCAGCCTTGTGTATGGCAGTCAGCTGGAAGGCTTGCGGAAACCTAGATTGCTTGTTCCCGCCCCCCAGAGTTTCCGATTCAGCGGGTCCGAGATAGAGCCTGAGACTTTGCATTTCCAGCAAGTTTCCAGGTGATGTGGCGTCGCCCGTGGTGAGAGCAGTCTTGAGAACCAGTGTCTTAAACAAGATGATTGTTGTGGGAAGAGAAGGAAATGAAGACCATGCATGGGCTTGATGGGCAGACCGTCCAGATGGAGAGATGCGGCCCCACAGGGAGGTCTGTACTCTGGGCTTCGGGTCAGCTGACGTCGTCACACACCTGGGTGGCCAGCTGCTCTCCCTTGAGCTCCCCCATACGCCCTGAGATTCATAGTCCGACAGCGATGCAGCCAACCGAGAACTTCCCCCTTCCTCGCTCCCACTCCGGTTTCTTCCAGCTGGGTACCTTCTGGCCTCTGGATAGACTGAAATGTTAAAGGAGGTAATGTTAAAGGAGGTAAGCAAGAAAGCAGAAAACCAAATAGAGAGGAAGCCAACATCAGCATTTCTAGGTTTGGAACCCTTCCCATAATTTCTCAGAGAGAGCTATCATCCTGGGAGCATTGTGAGTGCCTAGTACTTTATGACGATCCCATGAAAGTGGATCCTTTGTCTGCTACACAACAAAATCCGTAGACTTCAGCCTGGCATTCAGACCCTGCATGACTTGGGTCCCAGCCATCCTAGCCAACCGTTAGATACCTAGCTCTCCGGGCCTGCCGTGTTTTCTTCCTCTCTTTTGGCTCTCTCAATTCCTTCCAGCTGAATTGTCCTCCGTCTGATAAGGCCCTCACAAAATCCATCTCTGTTTTCGTTATTCTAAGTCAGGGTTTGGCAGACTACAGCCTGTGGGTCCGATGCTGCAGCCCTTCGCCTGTTTTTGTAAATAAAGTTTTATTGGAACATAGACACACCCGTTCATTTCTGTATCATCTGTGTCTGGTGTTGTGCTGCAAGGACACAACTCAGCAGTTACAACAGGGACACGTGGTGGGCAAAGTCTAAGTTATTTGCTATCTGGCTCTTAATAGAAAACGAATGTTGGACACTGTTCCAAATGCAATATCGCTTCCTCAGGGACACCTTATGGATCCCACCCATTTACATTCTGTCACTTTCCCCTGACACCTCCCAGTTCTTTGCCCTACGATTTTGTTACTTTTCATAATGGTTTTCTGTGTATCTTTTCTTGTTGAATCTGTCGACACTGCAGTCTCTTGAGATCCCAAAGTTTGGTGCCAGGGCCCATGAAGTTTACGTTAAAAGATTATTTCTTAAAGTCATCCATAAGGCTCCCAAAGTGGGATGCAAATCTCAATGTCCAGGAGTAGAAAGAGGGTTAATTTCTTGAGGACCTATAATGGCGGGAGAGGAATTGTCCATCACATAAAGATTTTAGAAAAGATTCTAGCAGTTTATGCAATACAATCCTCCTTTGTAAGTAAGTAAATAAATATGTAAATGAATTAATTAAGAAGGCTAGCAGGAAATATGCAAAATTTTTATTCCTCTCTGGGTAGAGGGTTATGGGTGACTTTCATTTTGTTATTTTATTAGTTTATGTATTTTTCATATAAAGGATCTATTGCTCAGAACCAGAGGGGGAACGGCAAGTTATTAAAACACGAGCAGCTAGCTCTGTCCCAGCTTCAGCACATTCTAACGGTACGGCCTTAAAAAGTCATCGCGCCTCAGTTTCCTGATCTGTAAAATATGGGACCAGCTGGCTGTCTCTGCAGGGTTGTTGGACTGAATGTTGAGATTCCCCCAACAGGCTGCAAAATGCCCTTGTCCCCAACAGGCTGCTGCAGCAGCTGGGCCCTGGTGGTGGCTTGGGGGTATCTGGGAGCTCCCAGAGATGGAGTTGGCCCCTTGAGGTGGAAGGGGAGCTGTGATGCAGCAGAGCCTTGCCAGAGCTAGCGGCAAGTTCAGGTGCAGCCCACGCTCTCACCGCCGGGATTCAGGATCCCTGCCCAGGACGGGGTCTCTCTCGGAAGCCTCCAGCTTCATTTGGCCCAATACCCAGTGGCTCATGTATTTCATTTTCACCCTGTACTAGCTGCACTCGCCAGAGTGGCCTGATGCCTGCCCTTCCCCACCTCCCAGCCTGGCCTGTTTTCTCACTGTCTCTCTGCCGTCTGTGCCTGCTGTCTTCTTGTTCCTTCGAAATCACACCTTCAGACTTCCACCAAGGTTTATTTTTTATTTTTTCTTAACCAGCATCTTTCTGCTCCTTTCTCTCTTCCCTGACTTGCTGAAGAAAATGTCTTTGCCTGAGACCAAAAGCAATGATTTTCTGTCCCTTCCTTCTTTCTCTTCCTCTTTGTTTGTAAACATCCTTATTGTCCCTTTTACCCCTGATTATCAAGGTCAGTTACGGGAGGCCAGAGTAGATAAAGGAGATCCGCTGTAGAGGCTGGTAAGCTGGTCTCAGGTGGTGGAATGGCAGCTGGGGAGATGTGGATGGGTTGGGATGGAAAGAATCGTACTCATGGGAGTTACATATGGGGACGATGAGGTCCAGACAGGGCCTGTGGCATGGCCCCAAGGTCATGCATCAACCAAGTGATGGGTCAGGGAGTCCAGGTCCATGTTCTCCTAGGTCCTGGGCATACCCCGATACCTGGAGCGATCACTTGTCCACCACCCCACCTCCCTATGCTGTGTGCTCTCTAGGGACACAGAGAGGTTTGCCTCATCCCAGGCCCCCACCCTCAGAGGGGTGAGGAAGACAACAGAAAAGAAAGAGCAGGAGGGAGGGGGCAAGGCTACCAAAGTGTCCGGGATTGCCTGGAGGAAAGGGTCTCCTGGGATGCAGGAGGACATTCAGGGCTGGCACCAGGACAATCCCAGGAAGAACTGGTCACCTTGGCAGAAGGACAAGAGATGCCCATCTCTGGAACCTCCAGTAGCCTCCCAAAGCCTTTTGGCCGGCAAGGGAACTGGCTGCTAGATGTCAGAAAGGACACCCGTCCTCTCCCTTCCCCTTTTCTTCCTCCATCAGTCGTGGACTTGGCACCTGCCCACAAGATCCTAGAGTCAAAGGAAGGACTGATCCGAAAACTCAGGGCGGAGGATGGCGGGATGCATCCTCTGTGAGGACAACATCTCCGTCCTGCACACCTGGGCCAGATAGGACCTGTAGCCTCTCCCTCTCTGGTTCTTCTTTAACGAATGCTTCCACTTCTGGTCTTATTGTTGAACCTGAAATAGAGTTGTTAGATTATAAAAGTAAGCAATCTATGGAGATTTTTTTTAAAGAAATGAAGCAATACAAAATATGTAATAGAGAAAGTGGATTATCTTCAGATAAACCTACCTCCTGGACTCTTGAATGGGTATTTCTGGTGAAACATCCAGAAAGCTAATTTCACCCATCTCTCTATCTAGTTATTCTTATATCATATTGCATATTATATATGCATATTCTATTAAAAATGGGACTGTATTATATTACTTTGTAGTATGGATTTTCATTTAGTAACATATGAATCGCTTTTCATGTAAGTCTTTTAGAGAGTCCCCTCTCCTTTTGTAATGAAAACATAGTGTTCTATAGTGTGTACGTGCCTTAATTTATCTAATTAATCCTATGTGTGAGGACAGTGGGGTTATTTCCATTCTAAAAAACAATTATAAATAGCCTTTTGTGTGTTTGTGCAATAGTCTTCTTTGGGTAATTTTTTAGAAATAAATTTGTGGGTCCAAATACATTCGTACTTAAAATTGTGATACAGTATGCTTTCTAAAAAGTCTATTCTACACTTGATCTTAGCCAAAAAGGCTGAGAAGCAATTAAAAAAAAAAGTCTATTCTAATATATGTTCTCACTAACAGTCTCTGAGACCGCTCTCCTATCTCCCAATTAGGCTTGGGTATTACTGATCTCCGTCAATTGCTGATCTGATGAGAAAAAAAAAAAAAAAAAAGTTTTTTAAAAATTTGCTTTTCCTTGAATTTCAGTGGAAAAAAAATCTTTTCACCTGTCTGTTGACTGTTTGTATTTCTTTCCTCAGTTTCTTTTCTCTGAAGTTGGTACTTGTGTATGTTCAGGACTACAAAGACGTTCAGAGAACAAGTCGTATCTGCTTTAGTACTTATTCTACCCCAGAAATATTTATTAGTTTTGTACTCAGTACTGCGTGTGGGTTTGTGTGGAGTTAGAAGTATAATGTTAAGTTCCCATTTTGGAGAGAGGCACGTACGCACCTAAGCCCAGAGCCTCGAGGACACGGCTGGCTCTTAACAGCGGTCTGAGAACCACTGCGGCCAGTCTTCAGGTTCTGAATTGGAATCCTTGGTGGTGTTGCTTTAATTCTCTTGGCATTGAGGTTAGACATACAGGTTTGTTTCAGAGCTGGGGTTTGGTAAATAATCCTACCTATAACCAAGGAATTAAAGTCATCATGAACTGTTTTTGTTTTGTTTGTTTGTTTCTTTTGTTGTGTTTTGTTTTTTGGGATGGGGAAGGTGGTTTTGTTGACATTTTCTGGTTTCAAGTGCCCTGGAAACTATGCCAAACCAGTGATTTGCATTCCTACCTCCACCCCAAGGCAGGCTGCTTGGCCCCTTCCACAGACTTCCTAGAACTCTGAAGAACACGGGACGTAATGATCATTGAAGTCCCAGCCAGTTCCTCTCTGTGACTCAACTATTCATTTGGAAAGGTGTCGTCATGGCAGGGGCAGTGCCTGTCCTTGAAGCACTTGCAGCTGAGGACCCTCTGTGAAATGTCTTGGCAGCCTACACGGAAGGATTTCAGCTAACGAGGAAAGTTGGCTCTCCACTCAAGAATGACATCTTCACATCTACCGGCATCAGTGGTTCCCAGCCCAGGCCACACATTAGAATCACCGGGGGAGCTTTAAAAAAAAATACGGATCCCGAGTCCCCACTCCAAGAGGTTCTGATTCAGTAGGTCTGGCATGAGGCCCAGGCAACAGTGTTTTGTAAGAACTCCCCAGGTGATTCTAATGTGTGGCCAGGGCTTGGAACCACTGGCCTGTGCAGCTCACTGGTGTGTGTGTGTGTGTGTGTGTGTGTGTGTGTGTTTCATGGAGATGAAGAGCTTAATTACCTGGTGGTTCAGGATTGTTGCCTGTGTTGGCCACAGTGTTGTCTCCACGGTCTGTCGTCTCCTTAAATCCTTCAAGGGTAGTGATCTTGACTTCAAACTTGAGATTTTCATCTCCTCGGCCAGGCCTGCTTTAGTCACTGTTCTGTGGCTAGGAGAGGAGTGTAAACTCCGATTCCCAGAGCTCAGACACCGGATCTATGGTCCAGCACTTATAGGACCTTGGGAGGAAAAAGTCAACCTCTGCATGCCTCTGTTTCTTCACCTAAAGTCATGGCCAGCACTCATACTATCTCAAGGATATCGGTGGATTAAATCCATTTCTTGTAGGTGAGGGGGCCATAGTAAGCACTCCCGAGACCTTATTCTCACCACTTGAGAGAGGAAACTCTCCGAACAAGCGGTTCTCTAGAATTTTCGATCTCATAGCTCTTTTCTTGCTCTCCTCTAAGCTTTTCTACTCTTCCCATTCCCTTTGTTTGCTTCTTCATTGCCTGCCTTCTCTTTCTCAGAAGGCACTGTAGGCAAAACCCTCCCTCATTCCAGCAGCCTGGTTGTGAACGGTTGCTTTGAACAGCAAGCAGCCTGTCAGAAGAGTTCCCCCCGAGGTCTTTCTCACTTGGGAAGCAGCAGAGAGGGAAGTGTATGGGCTTTGGAAACAGATGGAAAATGGTCTGAGTCTTTTTTTTCAGCCATTTACTGGCGGGCAAGGTCCTTCATGTTACCGAGTACCACTTTCCCCTTCTGTGAAATGCAGGCTGTGGTACTTACCTCGCAGGTGGCTGCAGGGAAATTCAAAGGACGTGCCTAGTGAGGTATATGTTAAGTGCTCAGTGGGCCTGAAGCCGCCGCATGGAGTCCATGGAGAACCAGCTGGGTCTGCTCACCTTCCCTCCCATGTCATCTACCTTCATTCCTGCAAAGGAGGCAGGGGCATCCCTGTTCTCTAAAGACGCAAGAGGAACTCTTAATACATTACCCCCGGGATCTGCAGAGTCTGTTGATCTGGGAGGAGAAAGGGGTTTTAAGGGCAGGATCCCAAGACCTGCTGTCCATCTGTGAATGGAGCAGCAAGTCCCACAGGGATGGAAGTCTGACCTGAAGATTCATTCATCCTAATCATGCATGTCATCCCTGAAGCCATCCATTTCACAGTGGGTGCTCCTGGGAATGAGGATCACAGAGACAAGAGGATGAGGCAGAAGATCTCGACTCACAAGCAGTTCCTCCAAACTCTATTGCTTCGTCTCTAGATGGCTGTAATCTACAGCTGGTAAACCAGACCAGGAAATTGTGAGGTGACACAGGCAGCGGCATGCTATGAGTTCTAGAAGGCTGTGCTGGTCTGTATGATTAGACCCTTGAAGAAGACGTGGAGATGGATCTTCTATAGGCAGTGTCTAAAAGCTCAGAGTCTAACTAGAAGGTGACATGTATAGAACTGATTCAAATCTACGATAAAAAGTTAAAAAAAGATGTAAAGTAAATATAGAGTTTGGAAAGATGTGATTTTCAGGTGAGGGAACCTGAGAAGTATTCCTAGACTAGAAGACAGCTGCATTAGCTTTTGAAGAAAAGGTGGGATTTGGCCATGCACTGAGGAATAGAGAGGTGTGTGTGCGTGTGTGTGTCCCCATCTGTCTTTGATAGAGAGAGCTGTCATGGCTCCTGGAGGAGGTGGTGGGAGTCACGCTACCGTGGAGTGTGGAGAAGTAGAAAGAATGCTGGGTTTGCAATCAAGCAAACATTGGTTCTGTCTGGCATTTTCAAATTATCCTGCACAGTGCATTGTGAGGTTCTCATTTCAAGCCACACACACTCATATTCATACTCTCAGCAATCATTTATATATTCAGAAACATTTTTAAAGAGATTTTGTTTATTTGAGAGAGAAAGAATGAGCTGGGTGGGGAGGGGCAGAGGGAGAGGGAGAAACAGACTCCCTGCTGAGCAGGGAGCCTGAGGCTAGGCTCCATCCCAGAACCGGGATCATGACCAGAGCCAAACGCAGACATTTAACTGACTGAGGCACCCAGGGACCCCATCTTAGCAACCATTTAATTGCTGCATCTTGTCAGTTCTCATTTCCATACGGCTCCTGAAGTTTTACCTTCCATTCCCTTCCATTCCTCTTGCCAAGCACTAATCCTAACCCTAACTGCAGCCAGAATCCATCACCCTCTTGGTTTGGAGCCTTGCTTCCTCACCTCTAGTTGCCTCCTGCCTGCAGGTTTCTTTCTCTTGTATTCCCCTCCCCTCTTGCAGCCTCTGCATTGCCAGTCTTTCTAAAATACATACCTGATCATGCCCTTCTCCTGCTAGAACTCCAGTGATGGCTTGCACCATAGCCAGAAGAGCAAGTCGGGTCATCACACAGGCCCTACCTACATCTACTACCAAACAACCTCTCACTGACGTAAGCAGCAGCCAACTTTGCCCCATCCCATGTCCAGATATGTTCCATATGGGCTTCTTTGCTTGGAATGTTTTTTCCAACATCTCCTTTGGGGAGATCTTTCATTTAATTATCTTTCAAGGCTCCATTTAGACATCCTCTCTTCTGAGAAGTCTTTTCTGATTTGCCTTAGAATATTAACAAAGAGTATATCCAACTCTCCTGGGACTGACTTACATGTCTAGGTGAGCCTTTGTGAAGGCCATGCCCATGACTTACCTGTCTCCACAGAGTTGTAGAGGTGTCGCTCAGGTGCAAGTGTAGGGCCTGGCATGAACTAGGTGCTTAATAAAAGCTTAGTGGTTCAATGAATTAATATATGCATAGGAAGTTTTTATTAATAGCAAGAACTCTCACCCATGCTTCTACTGGGAAGCAAAAAAGAGTCAGCTAATACACATTGATTACCTGTCTAATCTACTCTTTGACATTTTCCCCAGGGTATTTAAATGATTCATCACTGTATTCAAAAGTTTAAAATCCTTTGGAGTGAGTTTTCACAAGAATGGGTTGTTTCCCAAGATATTTAAATTATTCATCAGTGTATTCCAAAGTTTGAAATCCTTTATAGTGGGTTTTCACAAGAATGGGTTGTTTAACCTCAAGACACCAGCAGACCCCAGATGAGGTTGAGAAACTCAGTATACCCTGGGATTTTTGCAATGTGAGGAGAAGACAAAGGTCACAGATATTCACGGAGGACTTGTAAGATACTGAATTCAGTAGAGGAATCAAAAGAAAGAAGCAAAAAAGATGGCTCCATATTGGATATTAAAAATAAAAGGCAACTGAATGAATCTGAAGATTTAATTGACTTTATCTAATGATTTATGACTGGCAGCATCCCACCTAGTACGCCAGAGCTGTGCAAAATGGAAGGGTTTTAGGGGCTGAAAGGTGAAGAAAAAGGAAGTTCTAACAAAAGGTGGATTGTTTCAGGCAAGGTCAACTTCCCTTGAGGGAAACTGGAGATCTCTCAGGCAGATGACCTTACTAGTACCCAACAAGTAAGTCCAGATTGACTAGTTAAAGGTCACATTCCTGGGGAAGGTGGAACTGCAATTATGTTAGGTATTATGTCTTGGTTGGCTGACATGGGGCTTAGCACAAGTGACTCCATTTTGGATCTATTGTTTCTTTGTTAACGGGGTCAATCTATTGACTGTTTGCCTTGTGTGGTCCCTTGATTTGTATTATTGATCTGCTTGGTTATTCAAGAGCAGGTTCTTTACTTTTCAGATTTTGTAGCCCTAGGTTTCAACTCAATCAGGCATAGACAGTGTCTGAATTGGATTTCCTCATGCTATGATTCCATGGAACACATTGCTTATCAAGCACATCACTCCTTCCTGCCTGCTAACCCTGAATATGGTCTCATAATCTTCCTTTGCATAGTGTTCTAGGTTACCATTACTAATTTACCAGAGTAAATAAATTACTATGAAATAAAATCCATTTTCCATCTCTCTACCAGACTGTGAGGCATTTTTAGGGAGAAGTCTAGATCTGGGCAAGGTAGAAGATGCATACAAGGGTAACAACAAGTCTGCCTTATCCCTGAGCTCTAGCCTCCAACTGCCTGCTTACTGTCTACATCTGGATTACTCATGCATTGCCGAAGGAAACCCTTGGATGCCCTCTAACTTCTTCCTCTTTCCCCACCTTCCCAATTTCAGTAAATACCCCCAATATGCAACCAGTTTAGTCAAGCTAGTCATTTTTGATGCCTCCATTTCTCTTACCGCCACACTTATTTCACCAATTACTGATTGTGTTCATTAATACATATTTCAATACATATCCATACATATTTCAAAATCTGCTCCCTTCCACTCTTACTATAATCCTTCCCCAAGGTAAGCCATCATAATCTCTCTCCTTAAGTATTGCAATTGCCTCAGAACTGATTTTCTTGCCACCATGCCTGCCTCCTCTCCACTCTATTCACAATACTTTTAAAAAGGTAGAAATTAATTCCACCCCTAGGTATTTTTTCAAAAGAAACAAAAACATAAGTCCCTGGAATGGATTGTACCATATTCATAGCAGGTTTATTCACAATGGCTCCAAATTGGAAACAACCCAAATGTCTATCAACCAGTTAATTGACAAACATATTGTTTATTTATACAATAGAATCCTAATCAGCCCCCAAAAAAGAAAAAAGACAAACTACTGATACACAGAAACGGATGAATTTCAAAAACATGTTGAGTGAAAGAAGTCGGACATAAGAAAATAATACTATATGAATTCATGAATATAGCCTTTTAGAACAAGCAAAACAAATCTAAGATGAAAAGTTAAAATAGGGTCACCTGGGTGGCTCAGTGGGTTAAGCATCTGCCTTTGGCTCAGGTCATGATTCCAGGGTCCTGGGACTGACTGCCACTTTGGGCTTTCTGCTCAGCAGGGATCCTGCTTCTTCCTCTCCCTCTGCAGCTCCCCCAACTTGTGCTCTCTCTTTCTCTCTCTCTTTCTGTCAAATAAATAAATAAAATATATTTTTTTAAAAAGTTAAAAACTGTCATTACCTCTTAAGGTGGGGAACTGGTGGGCTTTGATTGTGAAGGGAACATGAAGGAACTTTCTGGGAAGATCAAAGTGTTCTGTGATAAGAATGTGAGTTTCATTTGTCAAAATAATATAGCTTAGATTCATTGTAAGTGAATTTTACCTTTAAAAGAAAAATAGAACTGTAAAAATAACAATAAACAAGTGGGACGGCAGGGAGTGGGTGGAAATATGGATGATATAAGAATGAAGAAATGCTGAAAATTGTTGAATCTGGACGATGGGTTCATGGGGGGTCATTATACTATTTTGATTACTTTGTATACATTTGAAATTTTCTATAACAAAATGTTATTTTAAAGCATAAATCAAATATTTTCTCTTTATAGTTTAAAACTCTGTAATGGGTTCCTATTGCATATAGGAAAAAAGCAAAACTGTATTCCATGATCCATATGGTCCTCTCCCATCTAACTGTTGCCTACTTCATCTGATCTTCCTCTCTCCTCCCTTACTTTGCCCTCGTCCCACTGAATTGGGAGATACCAAAGCATGCCAACATTTTTCCTTATGTGGGACTTTGGGATGCATGCTTTCTTCTGATGGGCTTCTGTCCTCTCACTTTCACTTCTCATCCTTCACGTCTTCAGGAAGTCCTCCCAGCTGATCTAGTTTGGTTGCTTGTCTCTTCCCTAGAAAAACAGACTCTGTGAAGACAGGCATAATGCTGTTCTCAGTTGTCATTTGATACTGACTTCTTAAAACCGTGTCTCATTTCCCGTTTTGTGAGTCTTCATGCACCAACTACTTCCTCTCCTGGAGCCCTGGGGTGAAGTGTGTTCTTTTGCTTCGCTCAGATCAGCACCATGGCCAGCAGCAATTTTGGCGGTTGTACCGTTGGAACAAATAATCAGATAGGACATGATAGGTATTTTGGTGTGTTTTGGAATCTAAAGGCAAATATGTCTGTGTGAGATGAAACTGGGATGCCTTAGGAAGGGGAGCACCTGAATGGGGTGCTGCTGGTGTGGGTCCGGCAGCTCGACCTTGTACCGGACAGAATCTGGGAAGGGGTATGTCCCCCTTTCCCCACTCATTGCTTGGAAAGTGCCCTGTCCTATAAGCCAGAAAGTGCAAATTTTGTCCAAACTCTGCGCCAAACAGGCTTCATGACTCTAGGCAAGTAACAGCCTCTTTGACCTTTGGTTTCTTCATGCTTAAAATGGGCTCTCCATTGATATCAGTGTTTCCCAAACAAAACCATGCCATAGATGAGTGGGAACAATGAGGAGCAAAGAGGGAAAGGGATGAGTGAAGTGCAAACACTATCGATGAAGCAAGAGGTAGAGAAGCAATGGAAATCATTTAGCTAATCGATGCATTATCTGCTGTTAGTAAACTGGACTAAAGAGCACCGGAGATTATTTACAGAGCCACTGTTCTGTGGGAGGAACATCTGATTTACTCCTGGGCAGGTCCAAGGCGCATACAACTTGCACTATACAAGGAGATCTGCTCTGTGTCCTTTGCCCTTGTTGTGTGTTGTCTCCTAGCTTGGGAAAAATAATGATATGGGGATAGAGTTCCTGTAGGGACTTAGTCCTTGTCAGAGACTGATAGAGGAAGTTCTTCGGGCAGTTTTATAGAGAGAAGAGTACACCATCATCCACTTAATCTATCAAACTTGTCTTTAACTCATTTCGAGTCACTAGACCGTGAAGGTGGCCCTCATCCGCGGCCAGCGTTTGTGTGTACTTAACCAGGCAGGCTCTAGAACCCAATAGCCTGGGTTTAAATAATTCATTTTCTCACCTCTGTGTTGCTTGAGCTTGATCTCATTACTTAACTTCTCTGTATCTCAGTTTTCTTCTTTTATTTAATATTTCTAAATTAAATACGACCTGTCATCCAGGGTCGTTGGGCAGATAATGTGGCAAAATGCATGTAAAATGCTTAGCGCACAATCTGGTGGACAGTATGTACTCAATAAATGTCACCATTATTGGATGTTGCCTAAATGGTGGTAATCAAGACTTTGGTTCTGTTTAGAAGCTGGGAAAACATTTAGTCCTCTTCAAAAAGCTGTATTTACCAGGAAGGGTAACACAAGCAACAATAAACAACTGGCACC
The DNA here is from genome assembly GCF_009829155.1 of Mustela erminea. Lineage (NCBI taxonomy): Eukaryota > Metazoa > Chordata > Mammalia > Carnivora > Mustelidae > Mustela > Mustela erminea. Next base: position 23,328,507 of record NC_045631.1, on the reverse strand, counting down.
CAGCTTTGCACATTCAGAGCCACATAATGGCGTGAGGCACCAGCTAAGGCATGGGATGGTATTTGCGTTGTCTTTGGCACCAGGAGCTCTTAGAGGGCCTGATTTTTATGAGTGTGTGGAATGCCTTGTGGACACATTAAACTTAATATATGATCATAATAACTATGGAGCCGCCAGCCTGAGACCGAGGCAGCAACCCAGGAGAGCAAGATTAGGAAGCATAAAGCATGAGAAGGGAATGTTATTTCGCAGGGGGTGAGTGGAGGTTGAGACAGAAGGGGTTGGGGAATAAAGAGCAGAGGCTGTGGTGAGCGGTTGGGAATGGCAAGCCCTGCAAAGGACTTCATCCATCACGATCTGGGCCCAGTACATGAGAACTAAGCGTATGATAGGAATAGACATGGGAGAGGCAGGTAGAGGGGAAGAAAGAAGAGGGAGAGAAAAATGAGATTATACACAGCAGCATTGTGTTGGGTACAGATGATGAGGAGGTGACCGGCACTTGTCTATGTGGTCCTGTTTGCACAATCTATGATCCAAAGTTTGGATTTAGGACAGCAGAAGTTTCTGTTACTCTCCAGTAGACTCGGACTTGTCATCCACAGTATTTCCAGGGTTGGGATTTTTCAGAGGATCCTAGTGCCAGTACATCCTGGTTACAGGAATGAGGTCTACAGGGGAAAGGTCTTAGCATTTTGATCTCTGAGGTTATAAAACTGAAGATAAGGGGTGGTGGAAAATGCCACATTGAGGGACAATGGGAGGATTTCAAATGTTTCATGGCCCAGAGGCAATACGATCTGGAAGGATCAATGGACATTTGTCAGCCAAATGCCTGGGTCAGATATTTTTCACCTCGTAATAGGCTTGGATTTTCACAGAGCCATTGCTTCCAGGAAGGAATGGACAAATGAATGAACGAATGAATGAACAAACGAACAAACGAATGAACAAACGAAGGAAAGAATGAATAAATTAAGAATGGGAACCAGGACATGACCTGCCACCCATCTCTCCTCTCTAAATGCTGAGCAAAATATATTCATGTAACTGGAAGCCAGATTTTTTCAGAGTACAGTTTTATTCAAAGTTAATGTAGATATCTAGCCCCAGAAGGAATAATGAACACACACACATACACATACACACACACACACACTTACATGTACACACATTCTATCCAGAAAATACTGAGTATTTAAAAATTGATCCTGAGGATTCCAAACTTTGTATAGATTCTCTTACTCCTTAGCTTGGAAAGATGCCTTAGCCTCAAGGGAATCATCCTCCATTTTTCCAATTTATTCATTTAACCGGTATCCACTGAGTTGCTCATGAAATGCCCAACATTGTGTCAGGTTCAGAAAAATAAAAAAATGAAGGGGGTATGCACCTTCACATCCAGCAGGCATGCAATCTCCTTGAGTCTCTTATAAGGAGAGTAGATCTATCCAATGTGAAAATGACAGATAGCCTTCACTGATACAGGATCTTTGCCATTCATATGGCGATCTCACACACATGGTCTCCTCTGACCCTCAGATCCCCAGTCCCGTTTCGCAGGAGAAGACTAGGAGGGAGGCTGCAACGAACCCGAAGAGGTACAGCTTATAAATGGCAGAGCCAGGCCCCATGCAAGTGTTCTGATAACAGATCCTGTGCGTTACCCACTGCTCCATGACTGCTCCAGGCTGCCAGGCTCTGGCGCTGGTAGAACGTTTGGATTCACTAAAGGGAGAAGAGCTAAGGGGATTAGCAAGAAGTCACACATCGCCAGTTTGCTTGATGCCATGAAGCTCCTCCGAGAAAGGGATTAGTCGTGATGTTGCCAGTATAAAGCAAATTTCTCTCTCCTCCGCTGTTCTCGGGAATTTGGCTTTCCTGGATAAACCTACCTACACCCTAGAATGGCAGGAAAGTGATCGCACAATAAGGCATCCCAGTCTGGGGTGTGTGTTTCCCTCCCCCCAGTCAGGAGCAGAGAGAGCAGGTTTGATTTATGGGAATAAACACCCATGTGCGAGGCCCGGCCCCAGCCCGTCTCATCTCAAGCAGTCATTTAGACATCAACAGGCTGCCCTGCCCTGGAGAGAGAGAGGAGGAGCTGGTGTGTGCGAGATGGTGAACACAGCTTGCTTATGCTCCCATCGAGTCTGTGAGCTCCTTGATGTTGGGGGACATGGATTCGCACTTGCTTCTCTTCTCCTCCTTGACCACACATAGAATGGGGGGGGGCTCAAAAAGGTCTTTTGTGTTTCATGGAGTAGCAACTAAACATGGAGGTCAATTTTAGGAGGATTAAAACCTATAAATGAGCAGAAATTCCCCTACCTGGGACAAGACTGCCCCGATCTCTGCATTTTATGTTTTTTTTTTTTTTAATATTTTATTAGCATGAGAAGGCAAGCAAGTGACAGAGAGCACAAGCAGGTGAGGGTAGAAGCAGAAGCAGTCTCTCCGTTGAGCAGGGAGCCCGATGCTGGGCTCAATCCCAGGGCACCTGGGATCATGACTTGAGCTGAAGGCAGATTCTTAACGGACTGAACCATCCAGGGTCCCCTGGGTTTTATGGTTATTACATTCAGATTAAGCAGAGGAGACTGTAGGATCCTGTACAGCCAAGCAGGGTCGTGAGTCACCACGTCAGACCTCACAGCCAGAGTAGCAGGCCTTTTGGCCACCTCATCAGTATCAAAGACCTGACATTTCTACTGCGGCAGCCCCGAGCTGTGCGTGCATTTGCAGTCATGAAAAATAGTTCTGTTCTCTGCCCTTTCCCGACTTGGTGACAAATAATCTGTACCACAATTTACACATTTCCTGGCAATCATAAACTCTTGTCTCACGAGGGCAAAGAAGCCAGGTTACATTCTCTCCTTTTTCTTTCTGGGCCCCTTCTTTGCCTTCCAGGGCTCAGGCACATGGAAAATTTCCCATGCTCCATTTCGGGATGGAGGTCCAGAGTGTGGTCATGATTTCAAAATCTTTGCCTATTTGTAATATGTATCTTTTCTAGTTTGTTTCAGACATTTTCCAGAAGCTGAGCACTGTTACGTGTGGGAGCCTCAGAGAGCTGGGGCCTTGATTCTGCTCTCACCTGTCCAGGAGGCAGGCAGATAGACAGAAAATCTCAAATCATGAAAAAACGTGCTCTTTAAGGCCCAAGATGGGCACAGAAGAGAAAGTAATGATTTCCATGGGGCTGGTTTTCTGGAGGTTATCAGAATGGGATTCCTGGAGGAGGTAAATTCTCTCCTGAATTTTAAAGGATGAACAGAACAGATCAGATGAATAAGGGCAGAGAGCAGGACTTCTGGTTGCGAGGAATTGCATGTTTTATGGCATTTGGATATAAAATATTACAGATCGGATGGAGGGTAGTTTAGAGTTGTATGACTGTTGGATCTGACTGGAGGGTAGAAAGACAGCATCATCAAGGTGCTTGTGAGCCCTGTTGGAGAGGAAGGCTTGATTGGGCAGTAGTTGGGGGGCCAAGGAGAGGTGGGAAGCAGAAATGGGCTATGGGAGGGCAGGGTGGATGGTACACTGGAGAAGGATAAGCTACACGGCAGGCATCTGCCCTGGGGGCCAAAACCTTGTCCCATTTGGATCTGGGTCCATCCAGGGAGGGCTCTACCACCATCCTGAAGTCTCATTCTCTATAAAAATATTTACCACGGCCTTTACCTAAATAGTTTCCTTCTCTTAGGATATCATAGAACGTGATGCACCTATTAGGAGAGACCACTATGGCCACACTGTCTCCTCTCTAGAGCTATTGAAATTGTATTGGATTTGTATGGTGAAGCAGGCTGCCAAGTGCAATGGAGGTGGGCTCCTGTGAGCGTGCCTGCAACATGGAATGGTGCCCACTGTTCTGCTGGTCCAGAGTCCCCACTTCAAGACAGCACCAGCAAGCCATCTCTTACCTGCCCAGCATCTTGGTGGGAGTGTTTTCACGTAGAACATTCCCCACCCTCACCCCCTATGAATTCACCCTATGCAAGAATTCTCATGAGCTGGGAGGAAAAGGAGCCATGGTCCAGATTTATGGGTGAAGAAATTGAGCTAGAGGAGTTAAGTAATATGTCCAGAGTCACTGAGCTGTCAAGTGTCAGAACTGAGACTCAGACCCAGGTCTTCTGATTTCATATCCCCATACCAAAAGGTAGGACTTTTCAGGTTAAAAAAAGGGGGGGGGGTTATGAGATGATGGCATGATGGGGGATGGAGAGGCTCAAGTGGTGACAGAAATAAATCAGGAAGAATAGAATATTTATTGAGTGTCTAGGATCCATTCTATTGCATACCACTGTCTCTTCTTGGAAGCTACGGAGTCCCATTTTCTTATTTGAAAATGGGGGAATCTTAAGCCCAAATAGGTGATACAATGTGCTTGTGGTCATACGAGCTAGTAGGTTTTGAGTTTATTTCTATGAACCAAATTTTAGAATGAAGGAGAAAAATAATGTAGCAAGCTCAAGAGAGAGAATGGCAAGAGATCTCAAAATCATGACACTGGGGAAGAGCTAAGGGAAAAAAGAAGATTTATCTGGGGAGAGAGAGCTCAGAATAGAGATGTCACTAGGCATATGCTGTGTGTGGCCCTGAGGAAGATCCAGAAATCAAAGTATGGCTACTCCTGATGGATGGACTTTGGTTTACTGTAGGAGAAGACTTTCTAGGAGTGAAAGCCATAGCAAACTAGAGCTGTGGCATTGGCACATAGTGATCTCTCTGGCTTTGGAGGGGTTCAAAATCTTGGTAGAGATACTGTGTATGATTTAAGCATTATTTGAGGTTGAGTAATGGTTCTTTCTAACCTGGAAAATTTTAGATTCTCATCCATCATTCATTGATTCCCTAGAACATAAATTCACACCAAGTGGGGACCATGCTTGTTTCTTTCACTATCTTATCTCCAGTTCCTAGAATATTACCTGACACAGGAGAAATGCAGACTCAGAGCTGAGGCAGAGGTATGAAAAAGTGAGTAGAAGTACACAAACCCCATGACACAGAGGCTCAGAAGAGGCACACTGTCACTTCGGCTGCATTTGAGTGGACGAAGCAGGTCGGCAGGGCAGCCTTGATTCAGAGAGAGTGGGAAAACAGACTTCACCTCTTGGTGGAAAGAGCTACAGTCATATCTCAAAGGGCACGAATGTAGGCAGAGGTGGGAAATTGAGATGTACACAATCTAGCTATGCTAGTCTTCCTTTAAGAGAGGCTGGGAAGGTCTTCTCAGGTGCTCCCCTACATGACTTACCTGATCTTGACCCTCCAAAAATAGGTTGTTCTGAGGTTTCGCGGGGCAGCACTGAAGCCTTACAGATAGGAGTATGAGCAAAAAGGGACATCAGAAAAAATACTCAAGACATAGGGTGAGGATAAGGGCAAGGAAGGGAGTAACAGAAGATACACAATTCTGATTTCTCACTGGTTCATTCTTCATCTGTAGTCAAGCCACACTGCCCTTGGCTTTCTGTTACCCACTCTGATTCAGGACAATTTATTCAATCTCTACTTTTCTCATCTCTATTTCCCTTTCCCTTCACCTGCAAAGTTCCCAGAGCTGGCAGGTGGGGATACTGTGGCAGGAGTTACATGGAGAGAGGAATAGAGTATGTCAAAAATACAGCAGAGATCAAAGCCAGGGCTAGGATGGTTGGGGGGTTGTTGAGTTAAAATTGTAGAAAGGGATTCAAGGATGTTGCAACGTGAAGGTTTATGGTGAACGTCATGGTGGGTATCTATGGTCTAGATGCTTTAAGGTCTATGAGAGTAGAGACTGGGTCTGTTTTCTTCATTAATGCATACTCCGTTCCTATATAGAGCAGGTGACCATTAAGCATGTGTCGAATCCATGGATGTATATGTGCATGAATGACCTGGTGATAGTTAGGACTGGGAGCTACATTCAGTTTAGAGGATGGTTAGAAGAGTGGGGTCTGGGGCCTTGCAGATCTCAGTCTAAATACCAGCTCTACCACTTATTAGGTGTAATTTCTCTGGTCTTTAGTTTTCTCATCTGGAAGAATGGGTCATAATAAGTATGACCTGAATAGTTCTTTAAAGGGACTCAGCATATTGAACTGGACAGCCCAATGGATGGCATGGAGAGTTCTTGAAAATTAGTAGCTATTAATATTGGGAGTGGTGGGTTTGAAGCATGTAAGTGGGTCAGCTGGGAGCAAACCCAACAGACATAGTTCTAGAGGGGACACTGACCCCTCAGGCCCGGAAGAACAGACTTGAGCCTGTGCTACTTTTTTTCAACAAAGACAACAAAATCACCCATAGAAACATGATTAACAACACAACAGCTTCTGCTTTTCTAAGCCCCAGATGCTGTGTTTCCCATTCAGGACTACACAAAGCCATTTGTTACCATGGTTTTCCATCTCTGGTACTTTGAGTGAGGGGTGGGGACTCATGGGGAGAGGAGGGAAGCATGGAAAATAATTGGGCATTTATGAGTGAAATTTCACTCCCTCCACGTTTGGAACCAAGCTGGCTCCGAGCCCTTGTTGGAGGGACATCTGCATGGACTCAGCCAACCAGCATTGGCTAGTTCCTGTGACAACACATCCCATGACAGTGAAATGTCTTTGCAACAATAGATTTTCAATGATGTCTTTTTTCGCAGTTACTCCTTGGTGTGCAAGCCAGAGTTCCTAACCAGAAACTAAGCCTCTAGCGGCAGGCAGCGGTGTTCATAAAATTAGATGCCTGTAGCATTTACCTCTCTGCACCTGTTTCTGTTATCTGCCCCCAAATGAAGTGGCTTTGAAACTCATAACTCATACATTGGTATGCCAGGCAGGACCCAGCTGGGTAGTTCTTCTGCTCATCTTACCTACTCAGGTCAGATGCCATGCAGACATTTGGAGGCTCAGTTGGCCTTGGAAATCCAAAGTTGTTTGTTTCACGTGAGCATCCCCTTGGCTGAGATGGGTAGAACATCTGGGGATGAACAAGGCACCCCATCTCCCCATTTGTTTCTGTCCAGTAGGGTGGTCAGACCTTTGGACATGGTGGCTCAGGGCTCCAGGAGGGCTGAAATGGGAGCTTTCTGGTCTCCCAGAGCCTAGACCTCAACCTGGCTCAGTGTCACTCCCTTCACACTCTGTGGGCCAAAGGGACTCACAGGAAAGCCCAGATTCAAGGGAAGGAGATGTGGATTCCAGACAGAGTGCTGTGTGTTTGCAGGGACATGAAGAACTCCCAGTGATCTTGCTGGCATAGAGACCACCCTGATCTTCTCTCTCTTGCTTTCAGTCCCCCCATTTGCAGAAGATCATCTACAGGGCCCTGCAGGGGAAGTAGCCTGCCTGGAGGGATGGTGACAGATGCAAGTGGTGAGACTCGAACCTCCACCTCCTGATGCCACACTCTGTGGACCTACATTCTTGCTGTCATCTCCTTGGGAAAGACTGAACGTCTGGGAGCCCAAGCTGGAGTTCCAGGGAGAGTCTTTGGAAGTAAAAGACAGATTTGGGGGCCCTAGGTCTCCAAGAAGACTAGGTGTTGGTCTTCTGTTAGGAGTGTTCATCTTGGACCATGGCAGTAGGAGAGGTCTAGTACCCTGGCACAGCCAAGTAGCCATGGGTGACAGCCAGTTCGTTCCATGCTATGGGAGGACGATGTGCTTCGGGAACCCGGCTGTGTGAGTCTGGGTATGAACAGGGGTGGGGAATGAGTGTAGTTGTGACTTCTTGGGGGCCAGGTAGGATGACAGGTTGTGACGGTGGCTCTGGCTGGCCCACGAGATCTCAAGATCTGGGAGAAGGTATAAATGGTGCTCACCCACATTTAAACACTCCCGTCCCCATCTTGTTATATTACCTACTTGCTGTGTGTGTAGAAGCCTCCCCACACACAGTGGGAAACTTCCTCTGGTCTCCCCGCATGCCTGTGAACCCCCCGAGAGTGGGGCCAGCAGTCATGTCATGTTTGGACTCTGAGGGTGCATCTCAGAGCAGATGTTGAATAAACGAATGAGCACAACTGTGAGTAATAGTCTCCCAGAGGTACTCGAACTGCAGGAAGGCCAAGAAATGAGCAGCAGCCCCAGAGGGAAGCCAAGTCTCAGCTGGCAGGACACGGGGCTGAGCAGGACTCGCCTGGTCGTGAGTCTCTATGAGCACTTCTGGACACATCCCTGGACGTCACTCCTTCAACCTGAAATAAATGGATCTGCAAAAGCCCACGTCCTCCGGGGACTCCCCAAGTGCAAGAGGGACGTCGAAGGTGACAGACAAGCTCGGGATCTCCCTCTCTGAGTGTTTTTATGCTCGCTTCACACGAAAGGGCTTCATCCTTCTCCAAGGAGGCGCAGATCAGCGGCAGGAACTGGGATTGAGGTCCACCCCTGTCAGGGACCCTGTCAGAAGCAGGCTCCTTTCCCCCACACCCCCTCACTGCCTCTGAGCCGCAGGCCATGTCTTATTTGCAGCCCTGGAGATTAAGGATGGAAATTTGACTTTTTAATTTTATTATTCTTGTTCTTCCTTCCTGCTTCATTAGAACCATGTTATTGGCCTAAAATACTGTATGTAAACGATGCTCTGAAACCCATCTGGAAGCCTGGCTTCTCTGGGGATATAATTATGCTAAAGCGACACTCACAAGGGACAGCACAATTTAGCTTCTACCTGGGCATCCTCTGATGGCAAATCCCTCAGTTCTTGAGAGGGGACTGGCTGCTGTCCCTTCAGGGTTCCTGCTTCTTGGGTGTGTGTGTGTGTGTGTGTGTGTGTGAGAGAGAGAGAGAGAGAGAGAGAGAGATCGATCCAAGGGTATGGCCCACTTTCATTCCGTATGCGCTGTGGTGATAACTGATTGCGCCTTTGCTGTGTCCTCAGCAGGGAAAGTAAGCATGCTTTTGGAAGAGTAAAAGGTCACTAGTAACCAGAAAGAGAATGCAACCACAGGCGATGGCAACACTTTGCCCTCTGCCTCTCTGTCCAGACTTAGGGCTAGACTCGTGTTAGTTTTCACAACTGGGCTGGAGGGAAGGGGGTGGGGTCTTACCCGGAAGGAGGGCCTTGGCTCTTGCTTCCAGCACTACCCAAGGGCACAGGGCTCAAAGGCATCAAGCCAGGATTTAAACTGCTTCCAAGTTTTGGCCCATTTGTAAGAACGCTCTTAACGCCTGGGAGCCTTGGTTTCCCCCTGCAGAAGGAAACTAATAACACTTACCCTGCTTATCTGCAGACTGCCTGGGAGAGAAATCATTGTGTTAGTGAAGGTCAGAGTGTTTTGTGTTCATTCAAGCAAACATTTGCTGAAGGCCCACTCTGTGCATGGATTAACAGCTCTTATCTTTGCAGGGATCACGACTTTGCAAACCGTAAATTATGAAGCCCTAAACAAAGGCAAAGTTGTAAAACGTATACATTTGAATTCATTTTGCATGTACAGGATTGGGAGAATTCCTGCCCAGCCAAGGGTACCCAGGTGAACCATTCTCAAACCCCGCCTTTTGAGGGGCGGGGGGCTTGATCCCAGGACCTTAAGATCACAGTCTGAGCTCAAGGCATACGCTTAACTGACTGAGCCACCCAGGCACCCCACAAACCCCCTTTTTACTTGTTGCTCATCGTGTTATGCTCCTCTTGCTGTCTCCCCTTTCTCCCCCATCTCCAGCTCTTTTATCTTCTCTCTCCTTTGCAGCATTTTTAGCCCCGCTCAACACTGCCCTTTATCACACACCATTACAACAGCCCTTTAAAATAAACCTGTTAAAGCATAGCATGCGTACAGAAAAAAGGAGAAACCGTAAGTCATATGGCTTAATGCATTATCAAAAAAGGATGCAGCTAAGTGGACCAAGGAATCCAGCATCTACCAACAACCCGAGTAGCTGTCCATCACACCTCTCCAGCACTCTCCTCCCTTTGCCCTCAGAGTCACCACGCCCCTCATTTCTAACACAGGTTTGTTTTTAGGTATGTTTTTAAGCTTTCTCTATGGGGACTCAAGTGCTGTGTTTTCTTTTGTGTCTTGCTTATTTCACGCATCTTTGTGGCAATGACCCATGGAGTTGAGTGTAGCTGAGTCTGTCCACTGTCATTACTCTACAGTGTTATGTGAATGTACCTGCCCTTCCTTATCCCACTGTGGATAGACATTCATACTGTTCTAGCCAGTTGGAGGCTGTTATGAGTAAAGCTGCTGTAAACATTCTTGTATATGTTAAAAAAAAACCGAACAGATATGCTGAGTTATAATTGGTATAACTTACCAACAAACTGCACATATCTTAAGTGTACAGTGACACATGACCAGCTCATTCTGGAAGGATGAGGAGTGTGGCTGGGGAGACAGGGGGTGAGGAAACTGGACATCGCCCTGATGTGGTTTAGGTTCACAGTTCTCACCTGCATGTGATAGAGAAGACTCAGGCTATGAAGGGCAATGACAATGGCTCTGTCACCTAGTTGCACCAAGACCTTAGGCAGGCCATCAACTCTGAGTCTCTAAATCGGCCCCTTTAGTGGGGAGATGGGCTGCTTGATGATTAAGTGAGGACCCAAATTCAAGGTATCAACCTGGCCCAAAGGGAGCCCTTGATGAATGCTTTGGGCTGCTTCTCCTTGGGGCTCCCCTTTGGTAAAAATCAAATTTGCATGTATGGTTTTAACTCATATAGTAGGCACTCAAAAATACAGAATGGACAGACGATGGATGGATGGATGGATAGAAGGATGGATGGATGGGTAGAAGGATGGATGGATGGGTAGAAGGATGGATGGATGTGTAGAAGGATGGATGAATGGATAGAAGGATGGATGGATGGGTAGAAGGATGGATGGATAGAAGGATGGATGGATGGGTAGAAGGATGGATGGATGGGTAGAAGGATGGATGGATGGGTAGAAGGATGGATGGATGGATAGAAGGATAGATGGATAGAAGGATGGATGGATGGGTAGAAGGATGGATGGATGGGTAGAAGGATGGATGGATGGGTAGAAGGATGGATGGATGGGTAGAAGGATGGATGGATGGGTAGAAGGATGGATGGACGGATAGAAGGATGGATGGATAGAAGGATGGATGGATGGGTAGAAGGATGGATGGATGGGTAGAAGGATGGATGGATGGATGGATGGATGGGTAGGTGAATGAATGAAGGATGGGTGGATGCATAGATGGGGGAATGGATGGACAGAAAGAAGGATGGATGGTTGGATGGGTGTTTGATGAGTACAGATGGATGAAAGTAGCAATGAAAGAGTATAGGTTGTGAAAAGCAAGGCAGAAGTGCATGAATTCCTTTTCCTCCAATGAAAATGTGAGTTCCTTCTTGGTCCTTTATGCAATGTGCTCATTACAAACCCTCACGATGTTCTTGCCATTGGGAATGTGTTTGAAAAGTGCGGTCCTATCCTTTTCAGTCCCTTTGCAGGTAGATGCTGGTAGTGGGGCATAGTCATGAAAGGAAGAGCCAAGTGTGTGAGGCTTGGGCATGCCTGGTCCAATGGAACAGGAGCAGGCTTACCACAACTTCTGTGAACTTGGGGAAAGTGTTTGGTTTCTCTGGGCCTCAGCTGTTGCATCTTGAAAATGGATGATCAGATCTGCCTGGCAGGGTATATTTTGTGGGATATTAAAGTCTGCTTAGGCTGCCATAACAAAATACCATATGCTAGCTGGCTTAAACAACAGAAACTCATTTCTCACCATGCTGGAGGCTGGAAGTACAAGATCAAGGCCAATTTGGTGTCTGGGGAGAGATTTCTTCCTGGCTTGCAGATGGGTGCCTTCTTGCCGTGTCCTCCGATGACAGAGAAAAAGGTATGTGTCTCTCTCTTCTCAACAGGTCACAGTGTTATCAGATTAGGCCTCCACCCTTATGACCTTACATAACCTTTTTTTTTTTTTTTTAACCTTCTTGAAGCCCCTATCTTCAGATGTATTTGGGGTTAGGACTTCTGCCTATAAATTTCAGAGCAGACAAAATTCAAATTACTGCACAGGGAATGAATGGGATCACTGATACAAATATGCTTCATGAACTATGAAGGGCTATATCCATTTGGATGGTGGTCCGAGAGTCCTGGGTGTGTTTGACAAACCATGATGAGCACTGAGTAGCCAGAGCTGAGTGAGCGATGGAAAGAGTAGAAAGAGAGCCAGAAAGATTCAGTCCGAGGAGACTACCCGCCCCATGTGCTCGATGAGGGCGGGCGGGCACAGCGGGAGGAGCAGGCGCAGATTTTATGTATTCACTGAAGATCTGTGCTCATCTCCAGGAACACCTGTGGGAGCCAGGGCTCATCTGCTCCAGAACTCCTTCCAATATTTTTGTTACTCCAGACATCTCCTCCTGTGAAGCTATGGTTAATGGCTGCTGGTAGGAAAAAAATGTTCCTAGTAGAGTATGTAAATGAGATCGCATCTATGCATTATTAAAAGAGTAAATCCATAGCCAGAAGCAGATGTGTGTGAAGCAAGGTTAATTCAACGTAACACCTTTACGCACCAGTAGGACTAAAATCTCCTTGAGTTCAGGAGTCATGTTTGGGATGCTTCTATGTCAGCTGTAGCTTCTAATGTAGTTCCTAGGACAGTATAGGCTCTGAAAATACATTTGCTAATAAAATCTCTCTTAAAGACGTATATTGGGAAGGCAAAGAAAGAAGAGGAGATTGTCTTGGTTTGCAGCACCAAGTCCTACCAAAGGGCAGGTGTGGGGTCTGGCATTGGCTCCCGTGGAGGCGGAGTGGGCTGCGTGCCCCTGTGGCCCTGGGAGCTCTCTCAGGTCAGAATATCTTCACTTCTAATGACAGCGATTCTACCACTGGGACTTCCTTCCTTCCATTCATCCATCCCACCTCCCTCTCTCCCTCCCTTCTTTCTTCCCTCCCTTCCTCTTCCCTCCTTCCTTCGTTCCTTCTTTCCTTTTCCTTCTTTTTTTTTTTCAGATTTTATTTATTTCAGAGAGAGAGTGTGAGTGGGGTGGGGAGGGATGAGGAGGGAGAAGCAGAGTCCCCGCTGAGCAGGGAGCCCAATGCAGGACTCTATCCCAGGACCCTGGGATCATTACCCAGGCCAAAAGCAGACACTTAACGGACGGAGCCACCCAGGAGGCTTTATTCCTTTGCATTTCTCTCTTTCTTCCATTTTGAAAGGTAGCACCCCCAGGTGCACGAAATTCAGCATCAGTGACTCTGCTTCATTATTTCCAGGCTGTGTCAGCTCACTTCTCTCTCAGCCTCATTTCGTCATCTGTAAAGCAGAGGATGACAGCAATATTTTTTGCCTCCCTGGGCTGATCGGGATGGCCCATGGATGTAAAACAATGACCGTGCAGGAGGGTAGTTATTATTATTCCCACTTTAAAGGTGAATATGTGACATGAGGAGACAGGGTCTTGTGCAGAAACTTCCAGCCGTTTTTAAGAATCTAATCCGCTGGCGGTGGGTGGGGCGCTGTCCTAGGTGCTGGGACACCTCCCTGGGTAAAAGAGAGAAGGCTCAGTGGAGAATGAGGTGCATAAACACGTCAGTGAGACGATGGTGGCCATGCAGATGATACAGCTAGAGGCACAAACTCAAGACTCAGCTCTCCCCTGCGTGGAAGTCGGGTATGGCCGCAGCCCTCAAGGAGCTTGCAGTATGCCTAAGGAATCACATGTGAGCTGATCAAAAGTGGCACTGGCTCTTGGGGTCCCTAGAGAATCGCAAAAGCACATGGGCCCCGGTTGGTCCGGGAGGGAAAGGTGGAGTCTTACTACAGGACTTTGGGAAGCTTTCTTGAAAGGGGTGGATTCCACATGGATGGGGGGAAGGAAAACCCACCCCTTAAAATCCAGAGCAGTGATGGCAACAGACCCATGGCCATTGAACCAGGCGAGGGTATCTGAAAAGATGCTTGTGAATTTCAATGATTGGGAAAGTGTAGAATGCTTCAACGAATTCCTTCAGGTAGTCGCTGATTGCAGGGGGTGGGCATTGGGACATTTGGGGTTGGGGGCAAACTTGGCTGAGACCTGGTGCTCCTCCAAGTGCTTCTTCACTGGTGGGAGGAAAGCATGGAAGGGAAAACTGCCCCGCTTTCCGACGTTGGACGACATGATCATGTTTCTTAGTTTTGCTTTATCATTTCGGCACCAGGTACGGTTAATATTTTCAGGGTTCTTATGAATATTTCATGGGAGTGCTTTCGTTTTCCCCTTAAACATGTATTTAGAGTGGATTGCCACATTCTTGGGTAATTTTATTAAATCCAGAGGCCAATTTTCTTCTTCTTCTTCTTCTTTTTTTTTCTTACAACAGTCCACTGCTTTGATTTTATGAGGAACATCAATAGGGAAAAAGGCGTTGCTGAATAGAAATCTGCTTTATAGCAAAATACTAGAAACTCTTCTATTCATTTTTAAATAGGAGCCTGGCTGCAGCTGTAAAAACAGTCACCTCTCGGACTTTTATACATAGACACGTGGGTGTGTTTAAATGAAAGAGAACAACCGCAGGCCACTGCTGGCCAGGTGCAGGTCTCTGGGAACCAGTCTCGTGCTGTTGACGTGAAAGCCTTCAGGAATTGACTCATCCCTGAGCCTTTTCCCATCTGGGTCTCTGTCCCAGGGAGGCCACCAGCTCAGGGCGTGACCCCGCACACAAAGCTCTCCCTGTCTCCACCCCCCCTTCCCATGTGCTCTGGGAGGCCCCCCATCCACCTCTGGCATCCGGGGAGGACTCGTCTGGGAACCGCAGGAGCCACGGGGAGACGAACAAGCACATTTTATTTAGTTCAAAGAAACAACCAAATTAATTAAAAGAACCACTTTTATTGAGTTAGTGGTGAGTGGAGAAACAACGAAATGAGTGTTTTTGGAAACCTTTCCAGCTTAAGTTGAAAACAAACCCAAGATAACAATGAGCCTCCCCGTGTTCCAGCGCAGTCTCTGCGGGAATGAGAATGTCTCGGTGTGGAGGGCCGTTCCCCCCAGCCCCCAACCATTTCCAAGGCAGAGCACGGATCATCTCTGCGGGCCCAGCCTGTCTCCTGCTCCCCAACCCGCCAGACATTTACAGAAGCTAAATTAACTTCATGCACGGCTAGCGGCTGCACCTTCCAGCTGCCGCGGGGCTCCTGGTTCTCATTAAGACTTCAGGGCAGGTGTGCCGCTACTGGGAATACACACCTTGACATGGAGTCCAGGGGTGAAGGTGGCTGAGGGAGGAATCGCCTTCCACAGTCTCTGCAGCAAATACTCTGAAGCTGCTGTGGCGAGACTCCAAATCCGGTAAGCGCCCGAGGGCAGTAGGGGCGGCCGCAAACAGGTACTGCTTGCTAAGCCCCTTCTGCGCACTGAGCTCTTGCTAACCCTCAGAATTCTGGGAGATCTCACCCACCATGCCCATTTCGTGGATGGGAAAACCGAGGCTGAGACGTGAAGCCTCTTTGACAATGTCGGACAGCTGGAACGCCAGACAGGATCCTGGGAGAGATCGCGTCAGCACTTTCTGCTTATCCCTCTTTGTGTTCCCTCAGAACCCTTTGTGCACACACAGTCTCATTTGTTCCTCGTGCCATTTTGCCAGCAGGCAGGAGGACAACATTTGTATCCCTGTGTTTCTGGGTGAGGTCCCAAGAGGCGAAATGCCCAAGGCCAGTGGCTAAAGGATTAACAAATCTGGTCTAAAACTCAAGTCTGACTCCTCAACTCCTTCAAAGGGTCTCAGAATAAAGTGGGGAATAAAGAGTATTTAATAAAAATTAAAAAAAAAATTTTCCTTCAGCATGAATGTTTAGGACTGGAACGAACCTTACAGATAATCCAAAGCAGGAGCGGGCAGGCAGGCCATCTGAGATGTGAAGAGGGACCAAGTGGACCCTGGGTCTCCCTGAACATTTTTGCAAGTTTGAGTGTGAACCTATGTAGGTGCCTCACCCGGTGACAGGCACGTCCCCCAGGCAGTACATCCGTGATGGGAGGGGCTGACACTTACTTGTGCCTGGGGATGTCTGGGTATCCAACACAGCCTTGGCACACAGCAGGTGTCCCGTGCATGGCGGTGATATTAATCAGATTCTTAAAAAGTTCCGTGATGCCATAAATATCTGAGTGCATGCAAGGCAGCGGTGGATCTCAGAAGCCAGCCCTTCAGCCTTCTTACCCTCCAGAGGCAGACCCAGAGGCCCAGAGCACACAAGGTGCTAGCCTTGGGTGCACTTGAGCAGGGCAGGTCTGGGAGCTGGGTCTTAGTCCCTGTAGGGACACCCCCTGCCCACAGCGTCCCAGGGCCTCCTGCAGTGAGAAAAAAATTGCTGTGCTCCAGAGGCCCCGGGGCCCACAGGCCAGCCAGCTTGGAATGGCTTGCATTCAGCAAATCACTCTCCTCTCTGCAAAGGAAAGGTGCTAAAGCGCTTGAGAAGAGAGATTCTCTTAAGTAGGTTAAACACTCCCCCACTCCCCAGCCTCATTTTCACTATTCATTTGCTCAGCAGACTGTGGCTTCCCAGGTAGTACTCGGGTACCTGCAGCCCTAGCCAGGTGTGAATGACTCTAAGCCAGAAAATATTGGGGTTGGAAATCAAGCTTGTGCTCTATGGAGAAGACACTGTCAGGGTCCAGGTGGGCCAGGCTTGCACGGTGTGCATCCCCCAACCTGGCCAGGTTTTGAGCTGTCTTGGGGGGGGGTATGGGGGGGCACCTCAGGTCCAGGCTGCTAGGAAACAGGCAGTGGAAGCCCAGAGCAGAATTTCTGGGAAACAAAGGGTTCCTCTCCCCACTCCAACCATTTCTCTTCTGTCTGAGCCTTAATGAGCTTTTAGCGCCAGGAGGGATAGCAGACAGAACAAAAACAGCCCAAAGTTGCTAATGGGATGGACAGTGTGCATGTTGCAGGAATCCCTTCCCCTGGGGCCACCATCCTGTTCGTGGTCTGCCTAAAGGCGAGGGAGGGCAAGGAAAAAAACAAGTGCCTTTATAAGGGGGGAATGCTGTTTAAACCATTTGTGCAAGTATTGAAGATCCTGAATTAACACTTTTGGCCTCATTATTTGCTAAGTAGTGCCGGGATTCATATCCCCATAATTGCTGGGAATAGGAGGGCTTTGAGGCTGTTTCTGTAAGGGGAGTCTCTGGCCATTCGCTCTGCCGTGAATTCGAAGGAAACAGCTAGTGGGTGCTTGGGAAACTCAGTCCTGCTGGACCTCCAGCTCCTTACGTATCATGGTCAGGTTTCTAGAGGTCTGTTTCAAAGGTGACTTAACAGCTTAAGAGGAAAGCAGGCCTGGGTTCAAATCCTGCATGCACTAAGTGAATCACTTTCTCTCTGCCTTAGTTTCCCTAGCTGTAGAATGAGGGGAGTAGCACCTGCCCCATAGGCTTTACTGAAGATTCAGTGAGATAATATCTATATGCTGGAGAGATAAAATAAATGACATTGACCTGTGTTTGAGGCCTTCCATCCTCCCTGAGCCCATCTGCCCATATCTACTGACTAAAGAAATTGTTTCTGGAATCTACTAGCTCATATCCTGAGCGTTCGCAGCCGTTCAGAGTCAGAATCTGAGCGGAGAGAGAGAACACGCACGTGCTGCAGATAGTGTGGGGGTTTACATCCCAAGGAGCCAAGAATGACTTAGGAGAGAGAAAATTAGAAGCAGAAGGAAAAGGGGGCAAGCATAGAAGAGAAGGGTGCAGTTGGGAATAGGTCGACTTCGGGCTGAGGAGTCGACGGGAGCATATATAGAAAGGCTGTGGGAAGCTTGGAGGTGTGACCCACGGGGCAAGGGGAGTATAGAAAGAGGTGTTTAACAAGAGTTACAGGGTATTAATGAACCACTTCTCTTCTTATCAAGATATCAGTTAAGATTGTAATTGGTTTTCAACTCTGTTGCCTGCCAGGCTGTGTTTTCTTCTATGGGGACCAGACCAGACTATGTGGGGCTCCAGATTATATTTGGGTTACAGTTGAAGTGTCTAGCAGAGTGCTTGGCACATAGAAGATGCTAAATAAAGTGTAGTTATTAAAAGATGTAGAGAATTTCAAGGGTGAATGGTCTAGATCATGGCAACCAACTGTTTTTGTTTTCTAGTAATATTTCATTTAAGGAATGTTCTTTGACTCGGAGTAGGTTGTGTAGGTGGGGCAGGAGGAGATCCCTAAATGTAAGTCATTTGTGTCCAAAACCCTGCCACAGATGTGACCAGGGCTGGAGTGGCAATGAGAGGGAGCAGGTCTGTTGTCATTAATGTCTTGGCTGAAATTGAAGAGAATGTGGGAAATTTTGACATGCGGAAAGAAGCAACCAGCCAAAATCAGGTTTGGGTCATTCACAGCAGATACCAACCAGAGGTAGAGACAAGTCTTAGCTACAGTGCCTTGGGAGAGCGGTCCTCCAGCCGACTTGCATATTAGAAACACTTGGGGGGCTTTAAAGAAATTAACACATGGCCTCACTGCATATCAGCTGGGTTAGACTTTCTGAGGCTGGACCTAGGCATCAGTATTTTTAAGAGTCTCCTTGAGTAACCTCATGCTGTGAATCTCTGCACTAAGGTGTTACAAACTCAATTCTGATCCCATCTGCTGACATCCCAGGGTTCTAAGCCAGATTTAGAGGAAGAGAGAGAGACATGTAGGAGGAGCAGGGGCTTTAAGGCTGCAAGAGTTTGCTCTCTCTCAGGTAGCTTCTGTGTCCATCGCTTCAGAAGGACCTAACCAGTTCGTGGCAAGATTCAACTCAGGGGAAAGGGACTGGCAAGGATGAGATTGGGGGCAGGGCCTCACTGTGTGTCTAGGTACGATGCTGCTAGATGCGAGTCTAGAACAGAAGCCTTCTAGACTAGTGACAGACTAGTCACCAACAAGGTAGACATTTCTTGGAGTGGTTGAAGTCTAGTACTTCTACAAGACTGCAGGGCCCAGGGCGATGGTGATGGCAATGGGGGTGAGGGTGATGGGTGTAGGTGGTGGGATGGAGGGGATATGGCAGATCAAGGGGTGAAGGTGATGGGGTGGAGGCAATGGGGGTGAAGATGGTGGGGTGGGGTGGAGCTGATGTGGTGAGGTGATGGGTGAAGATGATCGGTGGGGTGCCGGGGTAAAGGTGATGAGGGGTCACTGACGGCCATGATGGGGGTGATGATGGTGGTGGGGTGATGATGAAGATGGTGGAATGTGGTAGGAAGTGGTGGAAGCGGTGTCATTACTGGTGAGCGTGTGGGCACTAATGGGTGGGAGTGATGGTGATAATGGCATGATCCCCATCAGGGTGATGGGTGTCCCAAGCGATAGTGATTTGGTGGTGATGGTATTGGAAACAGAGTGTTTGTACCTGTACTCATTTCCGTTGCTGCATAACTAGTTACTGCAGACTTAGCAATTTAACATAATACCCATGTGAGTTACTGTGGGTCAGGAATCTGGGAGAGCCCCACTGTGCCTTCCACTAAGTGCCTGACAATGCTGAGACCTAGGTGCTGGCCAGGCTCCCTTCCTTTCTGAGGGCTCCTGGAGAGAATCTGTGTCTGAGCTCCACTGGCTTTTTGGCCAAATTCAGGTCCTTCAGGTTGTAGGGCTGTGTTCCGGTTTCCTGTTGGCCATCAGCCTGGGCTGGTCTTTGCTCCCAGAGGCGTCAAGCACCTCTTCTCCCGATTTCCATGTCATCCCCTTGAGCAGTGACGGGTTTAGTTCCTCTCGTGACTCCCATCTCTCTGACTTTTCTGCCTCTCTCTGACTCCAGCTGGAGGAAGTTCTCTGCTTTTCAGTGCACAGAGGCTGAGAGTGGGCACACTTGGATAGTCCAAGATACTCCTCCCTGTTTTGAGGTCTGTAACCCTCATGACATCAGCACGTAACATGCTCATGGGTTCCAGGGACGTGGGCATGGACATCTTTGGGGAGACAGGGAATGTTCTGTAGCAATGATGCTGGTGGTGATGGTGTTGTAGGAACCCTTCTCTCTCTGACAAAGATGTCCCCCCCCAACCCCGGCGCCAGAGCAGGTTCTCTTTGGCTCAGAGGCTGGGCAGGATGGAGTTCCAGGTGGTGCAGCACTAGAGGAAATGACTGGCTAGAGCACTGGGCTGTGGGGGGCAGGGAAGCTGTGCGGGAAGGGATGAGGAAGGCGGCCGTATTTGTGACGTTGGTCAGTCCTCTCCCCCTTGACCACCACCGAGGTCGTCTTTTACATATCTCTCATCCCTTCCCCTAAACAATTCTGTAAGCTCCTGAGGGCAGAGCTGTTCTCACTCTGTCCTTCCTTACAGCTTTGAGCACAGAGCTGGCTCTTAGGTCAGAGGAGAGGAGGGGGACGTGATGGTTGTTGAGTGCACACGACCGGCGGGCTGCAAAGCTCATTCAAGACCCAGCCTGGTTTCTGTTCTGCGGCTGTGCGCTGGCTTCCCCTGTAGGTGCTCAGTGGAGTCCAGTCACCAGGTGACGGATGGAGAACAGGGAGAGGGTGCTCAGAGTGCTCCCCAACCTCGTGGCATTTCTTAGTGCTGATCTGGGGCCCCGAGACTTCGGGAAAGTGGGCTGTTGATTACAAGACTGCTCCGTTCCTCGGTAAGCACGTCTATAAGCGCATTTATTTGTTTAGGGCTGTTTCAGGTAGATTTTTCTCCAGATTTAATATGTGAACCAAACATTGTGTTTGGCTGTGGGTGCTGTACTGGGAGAGAGATGGGGGGGAGGCCCAATCAGTCACTGTGACTCCCGTGGCAGGTTCTGTGTATGAGATCCTACCTCTGGTAGCTGCCACTCAGATGGCTGGCTGGCCCTCATCCCCATCCCCAGAGGGCATGTAGAGCTACTCATTACTCTGGAAGGCTCTGGTGTCCCTCCCAAGCTGCAGGTCACGACTACCGCCTCCCCCAAGCCCAAGTCTGTCAGACTCGCCTCCCCACCGCCATTGCCTTCAGAGAGAACTCATAGAAACCCGACCCATCACAGTTAAAAGATAGTTTTTCTTTTCTTTTTTAGGTAATATTTAAAAATTTTTTAAAAATTATTATTATTATTATTACTTTAAGGCTAGAGCCTATTGTTAAAAATAGTGTGACATGGTGGAAGGTGTATTTCAGTCAAGTTGTTAAAAAAGAAAAGGTACCAACACAGGAGCGGTTGGAATGGAAGCAGTTCTGATTGCCACCTCCAGGCTTTGGCCTCTGACTGACCCCTATTCTGTTACTAAGGAAACTGAGACCCAGAGATGGCAGCGGGGTTCCCAAAGTCATGGGATCAGACAGAGACAGAACCTGGACCAGAAGGCTTATCTCCTGACTCCTGGTGTCTTGCTCTTTCCCTTAAGCCAGATGACTTCCTTCAGAAGTAGGGCAGACAGGTGGGTATTTGAACCTGGAGAAATCTGGGGAGGAAAGGAGGCAAAGAGATGGAATGTTGAGAACTTGTGGCCTTGGGGATTTCTCACGGGGTGCTCCATGGAAGCCTGAGAACCCTGAGCGTGTGTAGGGATTCTGGGCAATCAGGGTGGGAGAGGGCAGGCAGTGAGGAGTTCTCTAGAAGCTACATCCCTGTGGCCTACCTCACTCATCACAGAGCCTAGCTCAGCCACAGCCCTAAAGCGACCCCCTGGACAGGGGCCCCCAGGGTAGGTTGACCTGGAGTTGGTAATACCTGAAGGTCAAGGATGTCAAAGCAGTTAGAACAAAGAGGCTGCCAGGGGACTGCCGCCACAAGCAGGGGGAGCAGGACAGAGAGAAGCAGGCTTTCCACTGAGCAGGGACCCCCTCCCACCCCTGACGTGGGGCTCCCTGAGACCCCGGGATCATGACCTAAGCCGAAGGCAGCTGCTAAATGGACTGAGCCACCGGGGTGCCCTCGAGGTGGTTTTCTAACACGGCAATACATGAGGTACATTTCCAGTTTTCCTTTTCTTCTAATAAACGAACGTGTTAAACTTCCTGGTAAGTGTCTCAGGCTCTGTAAATTTAGAAAAGCATTTGTGAATTTTGTGTACCTGTGGTCCATTCTTCCATGTGTGTAAGTAAGTAATACATAGGCATGGCACACGTATTCAAACACTCAGGAAGATAGAAAACAAAAGGCAACATTATCTTCTACACCTGGATCCCCAGTACATTTCTTCAAAGGTAAACACTATTAGCAGTTTCTTCTGGATCCTTCCAGTAAAGGTAGATTATGCTATACTAAAGGTAGATATGCTTGCATATCTACAGCTATGATAATATCTATGACTATCTCCTTATTTACAGCAACTCTGTCATTGGCGCTGGTTTGCTCTTTGGTGCTTTTTTTTTTTTTTTTTTCCTGTTAATGATTTACCTCAAACCCCTTTCCATCATCTGGGACTGGTTTCCTAATGTCTCGCTGTGAGGATGGATGTGTGACGGGCAGTTGCGTTGTTTTCAGTTTTGAAACAAACACGTCTGGGTCAACTCTGGCTCCTGGATAGTGTTTGCATATTCTGGATCAAAGGCCATATTCATTTTGCATGTCGACAGGCACATTTATTTTGACACTCCCCTGGGAGAAGGCTTTTGTGACCCTTCCTAACAACATCTTCCTCTGCGTGCCTAAGAATGCATTACCCCATCTGAACCCCACCGTAGCGTGTGAATTGCTCGTCTTTCTGTTTTCTGGAAGGAGAATCTGAACCTTGGAGATTAGGTGGAGCCTCTGCCCAAGGTCATACAACTAGTAAAAGGTTTTGTTTCCTTTGAAATTTTCTCTCTCTCTCTCTCTTCTTTAAGTGAAAAGCATTAACCTTCCACAGGGATCTAAGAGGCCGGCCAAACCCAAACCAAAGACAGACTAAAGCAAATCTCCTTACAAAAAGAGAGCAGAATTATCAGTGTCTCGTCTATTTATTCCTTTGTGATCATGGAGGGACAGCTGATCTCTCTAGATCTTGAGATTCAGAAGGTATGAAGATGTGGGTTCCTCGCAGGCAGGTGGGAACAGCTCCGAGAGGTGGGGAGAGGAAGCTTCACAGGGGAGCCCCACCCTGAGGCCCCAGGAGGCAGAATGAACCATGCAGAGCTGGCCACATCCCCCTCCCATCCCCCCCTGCCCACACCCCTCCCACTCCCTGCCAGCTGCACGGTGTTCTGGGCCTGGACTCCAGTCTGGGGCTGTGAGAGATGTGCCCTCTGAGCCACGTGGCTGTGAGCTCAGGCCCTGCCAGGACGGCCTGGGACCGCTGCAGGGGACTATGAGGAAGGTCTAACCTGGGGTCTCTGCCCGGGCATCTTAGGAGTCAGAGCCCTTCTGTCACCCCAGTGCAGCCCCAGATTTAACCGGGCAAAGAAGAGCAGCGGTGTTATCTACAAGGGGATCCAGGTGGAAGGATGTGGGGAGGAGGGCACTTGTAATTGTGGGGACCTACTTTGTGCCAAGCGTTCCACATGGCATGCCCCCTTCAAGCTTGGCATCAGGCACAAGGAAGTGGTATTGTTTTGTTTCAGAAATAAGGCAGCTGAGACTCAAGAGACTTGTTTTCAGAATTGGGGCTCCAGGTGGGGACCCGACTGGCAATGAAGGTGATGTGTTATCAGCTTGGGCTGCCCTAACAGATACGAGAGACTGGGAGGTTGAAGCAGCAGACCCTGCTGTTTCACGGTCCTGGAGGCTGGGAGGTCCAAGATCAAGGTGTCTGCAGAACCAGTGTCTGGCGAGGGCCTGCTTCCTGGCTTCTTGACGGCCACTTTCTCACTGAGACAGAGGGAGAGAGATCCTGTCTTCCTACAAGGGCTCTAGTCCCATCCTGAAGGCTGCACCCCATGACCTGATTACCTCCCCCACCTCCAAATACCATCACCTTGGGGACTAGGCTTTCTTTTCCTTTTTTTCATTTTAGGCTTTCAACATAGGAATTTTGGGCATACATATTCAGTCTGTAAGCAGGTTTCCTATTAACCCCCGCCTGCCTGGGTCATATTTAGTGTGTTGAGCCCAGCAGGACTGAGCCAGCACCTGGGTGCCGTTGGGCTGAGACCGGAAGCCAGAGGAAGCCTGGGAAAAGGAGCCCATATATAGGGTATCTTTCCTTGCTTTACCCACTGCCCTGCGTTCTGCTCAGGCAGGTCACACAGCATATCCAGTGTCTCCAGCTCTGAGCAGTGGAGGCTAAGCTTGAATCCGAAGTCCACAAACTTTCTGCCCCATGAGGTAGGCAGAATGGCAGAATGGAAATGATTTTCACTGCCCCATCAAGCTGCTCTAGGGTGCCAGGAATGAACCAAGACCAGGGACGGGGAAGTGCGTGCGGCAGTGGGGGCGGGGAAGAGAAAGGCAAAGGTCCTTAAGGAAGCTGACTCTCATCTTTGGCGTGGTGGCTGTCCCAGTGCCTTACAATTGGAGAGACTGACATTCTCTCTGCTTTGAACCCGCCTGGGGTCTCTCTGGCAGTAATGCACTCAACTCCTCTTCTTCATCAGGGCAGCAAGAGCCCCTCTCCCCTGGAGGAGTTCTGATACCTGGGAGTGAGCCACAGAATTGGGAGCTCCCTGCCTAGAGAGAGCAGGCAGGCCGGATGGGACCCAGAAGCTGGGGGCGGGAAGGTGTGGAGGCATCCTTTCTGCCCCAGGGGCTCTGGTGTGGGTAGGCCTCTTCAAATCCTGCCTCTACCACTTTATCCACACGACCTTGCAAGTGACTCGCCTTCTGGGAGCCCTGGTTTCCTCTGCTCCCATAAAGATGTCTGTATGCAGTGTGACTGGCACAGAAGAGGCCCTTGGTGGCTTCTGTTCCTGGCCGCTGAGCCTCGGGAGCTCCCTCTTCTTGTCTCAGAACAGCTCTCAGTTCACGGTCACACCCCTTCCTGCATCTACGGGAATGCACCACGCGAGGCACTGAGGCCGGAGTGATGATTCAAACAGACAAGGCCTCGCCCCTCTGGGATCTTACTGACATTGAACTGTAAGTACAAGGGTGGTGATTTACCAAGGTGACTGTTAGGAACTGTAAGAGCACACAGTGTGGCCCGGAGCTGCCTGGGCTGGGGGCTGGCACGGGTCCTGCAGGAGGACCTGGAAGGGGTGAGCCTGGGAGGCAGAGCCTCTGGGCTCTGCAGTCTGTGTTACATGGAGCCCTTAGGCCAGCTCTCTCTCTTCCTCCCCACACGCCTGTCCCCGGGGGACAGCCTCTCTTCCTAGCTCCCTGTGGACCCGGAGAGCCTCAGATAATCTTTCCCTCTGGTTGTCCCCAGGATTCCGCTGCCAGTTTTCTGTCCCTTCTCCTTTCGCCTAGCGCTCCCAAGCACGTCTGACTCTGTGAAAGCAGCCTTCAGGACCTCTGCCCCAGGCCATATGATTAGCTGTTTCAGGGAGGCTATCCCCTCTCCCTGCTTCCTGAAGCAGGAGGACTGCCTCCCTCATCTGCCTAGCCAGGTGGGGAGAGTCAAGACGGGGGGGGGGGGGGTGGCGAGGATTGCCCTGGGAAAAATGATGCTTTCAGTTGTCATGGTAACTGTTGCTAGGTGTCACCAGGAACCCGCACTAGACATTGACCTTCCCAGTAAAAAGGCAGGGCTCTGAGCAGGACCTGAACTCTTGCCCTGGGCTGAGTTAGTCGGCTTCAGTCATTCATTCATGCATACATTCATTCAGTCAACATCTGTGTCTCGCCTGCTATGTATGGGGACGGTTGCGAGTCTCTGAGAATTCAGAAATAAATCAGTGTCTGTCCTCAAGGAGCTCAGCCTAGTGGAGGAGGAAAAAGGCAAATAGAGGATGGTATGGGGCTGTGTAAGGACTGTGCTGAATACATCCATGGGGTACGAGGAGAGCAGGGCAGGGACGCCTAGCCCTGCCTGAAGGCTAAGAGGGCTCATCCGGGAGCACTTCCAAGACTAGGGGGGTGACGCTGGTGCCAGTAACAAGGCAAAGCTACTTTCCGGATCTTCTCAGTCCACTTGTGGGAGATGCACGTGGAACTTGGGGGTACACAGAGACATCTCCGCAGTATTGGGTATGTGTGAAGGAAGGGCAAGGGAGAATGCCGGCCAGTTAAGTGGAGGGCGGATTACAACACGTCTAAAACACAGGTCCTGGGTCCTTCCAAGGAAGAGGGGCCGTGGGAATCAGAGCATGGGAAGGGCGGGGGATAGCGGGAGCCCCCTACTGACTCTAGAAACGGGCCACAGCGGATGGCCGGGGCCTGGCGGGTATCCTGGGTGATGAGATCAGGCTTTTGTGGCCATTGGAATCCAGTGGGTTGAGGAAATGAGAAGGAAGTCTAGACTGACTTCCAGACCCCTGGCTTGGGGCCAGGTGGGGCTGGTGGTTCAATCAGCTGGAACAGGGGACCAGGGAGATGGTGATTCTGCAGGATGCTGGCAGCACACATAAGGGAAGAGGCCTAGGGGGCCGCTGTTGACCTGGGCTGGCAGACGCGAGGCCCAGGGGTACGTGTGGGCTGAGGCAGGACCGTGGGCCGCAGGGCATCTAGAGGGTCAGCACGAAGGCCGAGAAGGAGCACTTGGGGGGACTGACCGAGTGAGTGGTTCACAGCGGGCAGGCGGGAGTGAGCCGTGGGGACAGACGCTACGGGGCTGGTCATGTGAGGACTACGAAGCGCGCGTTCGATTTGGCAATTAGAGAGCCACGGGGTCACTCTGCCGGGCAGGTTTCCATGGAGCGGCTGAGGCAGAGGCCGGAGGCAGAGGGCTGGGACAGAGGCACGCGGGAGAACTTCTCACTCAAGGAGCTTAGCCGGCCAGAGAAGGAGACACGGGTGAGGGATGAGGGCCGGCCATGAGGATTTCTGACCTGTGGGGCGCACCAGTGCGTTTGTGGGGGGTAGAGAAGAGGCCCCGCACCCGCACAGGGCTGCGGATGGAGGTGGAGAAGGGACCGTGTCACCAGTGATCCAGCAGTGCGGCCGTGGAGCTACCTGGCAGGTAGAGTGTAGTTCTTGCCTTTGGGAATGATCTGGGGCTGAAGTCTGGTCCGTAGGAGGGAGGAGGCGATGGGTATGAAAGCAGAAGGGGCTCTGGGGTGTGTGTGTGTGTGTGTGTGTGTGTGTGTGTGTGTGCACGCGAGGCTGTCTGTGTTTGAATGGGGACATTCAGACATCTTCTATGTCCAGGTCTTGGTGGGGTTTTGGAGCCTGGAGTGTTTTGTTGGTAAAAAGTTCAGGTTTTGTCAGCACGTGAGTGAAATGGCTCATGTGGAATGGTGTGTATTTGTGTGTTGTGGGGTGTGTGTGTGTGTTTATGCTTGGCTCTGAGGGGGGTGTGTTCATATGTCTCTGTATGTCATGCAGGTCTGTGTCTGTTTATATGTGAGGAGATGCACGTGTGTGTGTTTGTGCATGTGTGTGTGTATATAGATCTATATATGTATTTGTGTGTAGGTCTGTGTATGAGTGTGGGGGGTGTATCTGTGGGTCTGTAGGAGTGTGTCTGTGTGTGTATATCTGCGTGTCTCTTCTCTGTGTAGGGGTGTCTGTGTGTGTACTATTGTATGTGTATGTTTGTCTGTATGTGGGCTTGTGCATGCGTTTCTCTGTGGTATGTCTGTATGCCTCTGTCTCCATGTGTGCTTGTGTGCATCTGCGTGTGCTGGAGTGAGATCATGGAGCATGTGTCATGGTTCAGAAGACACTGGGCTATCATCCAGGCCCATATTATCCTGGTTATGCCGAAGAAGGAACTAGCCCCAGGGACACAAAGGCACTTACTCAAGGTCACAGAGAATACCAGACAGAATCAGCTGGACCCTGGTGCCCAGGCAAACTGTGTACATCTGCAGCTCCCAGGGTAGGGCTGGCCGAGGTCTCTTTGGAAGGGGAGGCCACCAGAGGCCTTGTGGCTGGCTGATGCCACAGAGGCTGGCATTTTTGTCTCTCAGAACTTGGGTTACATACAAACATGGTCTCCCAGTCTGAACCTGGAGGCTCAGGACCACATGGACCAAAGTGACCTGGGGACTCGTTCTTATTTGTCCTGGACCCTGAGAAGCATCCATTCTAACTGGGGTCCCCAGAGTCCAGCCCTCTGCCCACCCGCCTGACAGCTGAGGGCTGACACACTCTTGCCCACAAGGCCAGGAAAGAGCCGGGTGCGTGGAGCTTCCCCTGCAACGTTCATGCTTAAATCTCATGTGGGGCGAGCCCTGTCCATATAGCAGGCCTAGCCGGAGCTAGATGATGCTGCTCTTGCGGTTAAAATTTCATTTCTGCCTGGATGTTTCATTTTGCCATCTAATTGGGTAACAAATCAAGGTGATGTATAGGGACCCAGCCCGCATTTAGTGTGACATTCTCATCCAAAATATGAGTCCCCCCACCCCCACCACACCACTCTCCTTGACTGCTCGGACCTCACTTGATGGCTATCCATGGATTTGGAAATATGGCTGGTGGAAATCTGCCCCCCCCCAAGTTCAGATCCTTTCCGTTGACTCCAGCAAGAGCTGGTCTAAAAATCCTCAAGCCTGTTTCGTTTAGCGGGAATGCCCACTGCTGTAATGGAGGCCAGCATGTACTTGGAATCCCTGGTGCTTTCTTTCCTCCATGCCAGCATTAGCCAGTAGAAATACAGTGAGAGCAGGATGCCTGGGTGGCTCAGTGGGTTAAAGCCTCTGCACTCAGGTCATGATCCCAGGGACCTGGGATCGAGCCCCGCATCGGGCTCTCTGCTCAATGGGGAGCCTCCTTCTCTCTCTGCCTGCTGCTCCCCCTGATTGCATTCATACTCATTCTCTCTCTCTGTGACAAATAAATAAAATCTTTAAAAATAAATATATAATGGGAGCTTCATATGTAATTTCAAATTTTCCAGTAACTGGGTTTAAAAAGGTGAAAAGGAAGAGATAAAACAAGTATTAACAAAGTATTTTGTAAATCTATCCAGAATCTTATCATTTCAGCATGTCATAAATATAAAAATAATTAATAAGATGGTTAACCTTCTTTTTTGTATGAAGTCCTGGGAACCCATTGTGTGTTTTACATTTACAACCCTCCTCAATTCCTCAAGGACTCCCTCTGGTGCTCCCAGCCACATGCAACCCGCCTGTCCTAGATGGTTCTGAGCTGGGGGCTTGGGGTCTCTGTTTCCCCATATGTGATGTGAGGGTGATACTTCCTGTTCTTAGCCTTCCCAGGGGTGTTTTCAGGGTCTAGTGTTCCCATTTCTAGAGTTCTCATTCTGAGAAATGCTAAGACAGTTACAACACGGTAGGCTGTGCTAAATATTTGCATCTAGAAAGTCAGTGTTTCCAACACCCTAAATAGCAACATCTGTCTGTGTGCCCTTGTGTGGAAATCAGAAATCTACATGTGAGGTAAATCTGCAAAGAAGGCCCCAGGCCGAATGTTCTTCCTGCCACCCCACTCCACTGGCTACTATGGTCGGCGCTCCATCTTGGAAAAATAAGTACAAATGTTCTTGGCAAACCAAGAAGTGTAGTACCCAGGCTTGAGATAGGGAGAGTGGGGGCCCTCACATCTGCTAAGAAAGCACCAAGGAGGCTGAGGGTTTGACTTGGGGAGGATCCTGAGGCCGGGTCTATGCAGGGCTCCACCCAGAACACTCCGGGGTTTCTGGGGCCCTCTGGCATGGAGATGAAGTGTGTATGTGCAGGGAGGGAAGATCTTTTCCTTGTCCCAAGAACAAATTTCTAAGTAGTTGTGGCTCCGTATGTGTGTACACACACACACACACACAGTTAAGCTTGTTGACTTTTTTTTTTCCTTTTCGCCTATTCACGGCATCGTTATAGACCGTTGCTGGCATGCCAGTCCTTTGCAGGCGGAGATGACCCTCTTGCC
The DNA here is from genome assembly GCF_009829155.1 of Mustela erminea. Classification (NCBI taxonomy): domain Eukaryota; kingdom Metazoa; phylum Chordata; class Mammalia; order Carnivora; family Mustelidae; genus Mustela; species Mustela erminea. Next base: position 23,298,781 of record NC_045631.1, on the reverse strand, counting down.
CAAGAATCCCTCTAAAAGTCAGGACAGGGAAGATGAAGGCGTCTTCCCTGGGGAGCGTCTTGTCCCCGCTTCAATCTTGATTCTTAATAAGCTGCAAGTCAGCACTACAGAAAGAAGAGATCTGGAATAAGGAGTCTCCAGTTGAAGGCTGGGCTTCCTAATGAATTTCTACTTTATGGTCCTTGGTTTCTCTATTCCGATACCGTGTCAGCTCCATGAGAACGGGAGTCCTGCTTAGCACACAGTGTCTGGCACTGAGCAGTGACCGTATTTGGATACTGATTAAACATTTGCATCTCTACAATGGGATGGAGAATAATATCGGCTCTCCTCAGCTGTTCTAAGAGCCAAATGAAGAACACACACACACACACACACACACACACACACACCCCTTCCTCAGCCCTATCCATGCCTAATGGACTGGCTGTTTAGAAACTTAAATTCCGAGGAACAGGATAGTTAAAGAGACTGAACCTAGGTCAAGGCACATGGTCATGCAGAGGTGGGATAAGAATTTAGGTCTTAGACCAATCTCGCCTTTCTTCCCTTGCCTTTGAGATCAGCAGCTAGTTTCAAGTGTGTGTGTGTACTGGAGGAGGGCGGTGCTTCTTCCGATGTGAGACACAACAAATACCTTTCACTGGGCATCTCTGTAGGAGCTATCCTGGGCAATAGTAAAGCGTGTCTGCTCCCAAAATCAGCAAACTTTTGGGGGGTGCTTTTGGCAGCCACTTGAAAAGGCACTGAAGTTCTCGTCCCATCCCTCAGACATGCACGGTTTAGGAGGAGGTCAGCATGTGGTTTCCAAACAGTCCTGAGATGATAGGGAGAGAGGCTGGGAGTCAGAAGATCTGTGCTCCTTCCAGCTCTGCCGTGATTTCTGATTGGTTTTGGGCTAGTCACTTCCCCTCTTCGGGCCTGGGATTTCTTCTCGGGGAAGGTTGAAGTTGGAGGCCAGATGATGTCTTCAGGGCCTTTGAGCATGACCTTGGGTTTAAGTGAAGGCAGCTCATCTGGCCCTTCCGAGCTCGGAACACAGCTACCTGCTTATCCTGCCGGAGGGAACCCTGCCGTGTGTTAGGCTAGCAGTCCAGCGGAGTGAATTTCCGTCCACTTTTCAAGCGCACACATCTCCTCCGAGCAGGTAATTCAGTGTCAGGGAAGATGCTAACGCTTGAGTTTGGCTGAAAGTAAGTTCAAAGGCTCCCCAGTGGCACTCTTCCTTCAACCTTAGAATTACCCTAGGCAGGTTGGTATAGGGGAGGGCGCCCCAGACGTAGGTGAGGAGCCTGGGACTTGAGGACCAGTTCTGGTGCAGGCCACTCTGACGTTCCCTCTCTGGGCTTTGGTTTGTCTTCCATGAGACAATGCTCTTTGCTTTGACCTTTTCAAAGGGCTCTTAGCACGGTGGCATCACATCGCATGTCATCCCCTTCTGTCAGACAGGGTCAGACTGGGGTGGGAGGATTGGCTGGTGGCCACTTCTGTGGACAAACTGTTTACCTCTATAAAAAGTCAGCACCGAACGGTCAGGTTTTCTTAGCTGCCAGCGACAAGCAGAGACCCCTCCTGATAGAGCAGATCTCGAGCAAATATCAAGTGATTCATACATAAATTTGCCAAATGAACAAACAAACCTACAAAAACAACTAAAGAAAACCAACCAAAGGAAACCTCACCGAGTTCCTATTATATGCCAAGTACCATGAACTGGACCTGAATCTTCACGGGCCTGTCTTTTTCTATCTTAAGTCTCGGCATAGAGGTCAACCTCTCAAGAAGGGCTCCCACCTCTGAAAACCTTGAGAAGTAGGCAATAGGAGGCCCATTTTCAAGTGAGGAGCCTGGAGGTCAGAGTACCCACTTAAACTCCAATCCAATTACGTCAGTGCCTTCCTGACGCACCTCAAGTGAACCCACACACTGCGCCCCCCTCTCGCCATCGCTCCCCGCACCGGGGCCCCCGCTCAGGCTGCTCTGTGTGCTACGGCTTCCCCCCTCCGCCTCTGCCCAAGCATCCCACATGCCAAGCTCTTTCCATCCTGCAAACCTGCGTGTGCTGAGTCTCCCTCCTGGAAAGCTCTCCCCAGCCCTTCGGCTGGATGGCTCCTTCACAGCCTGAACATTGCTGTTTAAATGCCATCTCCTTGGAGAAGCCACTTAGGAGACTCTTAGGGATCTCCTTCCACTAGTCTTTCTCGTGGCACCGCTTGCCTCCCTCGGAACACAGGTCAGGATTCAAATTTCTTTTCTAGTTGCAGGCTTGTTAATTTTGTTGTGGTGGTGGTGGTGGTGGTCTGCTTTTACCCACTTGACTGTAAGCTCCAGGAGGGCAGAGCCAGGACTGCTCACCTAGAACGTGCCTTGTGGTTAGCACGGTGAGCACGCACCTGGACAGCTGGTGTGTCTAAAGGGCCCCAGAGATGGAGAGATGACCAAGAAGAAAGTCCTTTCTTTCCAAGTTCTCGAGATCTCCTCCTGAAGGGACACACAAAGAGGTGGTCACAGCTGAGGTTGATCTTTTCTCTTTAACTCTGCAGGCACGGGACACGTGCTGTAGTTGGGGAAGTCTTCCCGGCAGAGGTGGTGTTTAGTAACGTCTTGAAAACTAAGTGGGGGCTTTACCAGGTCAAGGCTTTCCAGGCAGGGCGATCAGTGCCGGTGAGGCCAGCCAGTGAGAATGAGGCATTTGGAGAAAGGTGAATGCCATGTATATTCAGACACTCTAGGGGCAAACTCCAAGAGATGAGGCGGAAGAAGAGGCTTGCATTCCTTATCCTGTGAGAGCGAAAACACTGAAGTCAAAGAGGTTGAATCACTAGTTCAGAGTCTTGCAACAACGAAGTTGCGGAGCTAGGATTGGATCCCCTATCTCCAGGCCTCTTTTATAGATTGGGTTTCTGGTGAACTAACTGGGGCCTGATTCCAGAGAGTCTCGATGTCTTTTGTCCTGGAACATTCCTGGCTGGAATCTGCCCCGCCACCATCCCAGGGAGGGACGTCCCGATTACCGTCCCGGAAGTCCCGATGACCGTGCCTTGAACTGTGATGACTCCCATGGACGTCATTCATTCCTTCATTCCGTTGTTCACAAGTTCACCCGTATTCACTGAGCCAGATGCTACTTTTGGCCCTAAGGATAGAAGGAAGAAAGCCTAGGGAGATGAATGATATGATGACAGCAGCATGTTTGTCTGCTATGCTCTTTGAACGTCCCAAGTCATATGTTTTATGTAGATGTACCAGTTAGCGTCCAGTAGTGAGAAAGGAGAAAGAACCCATCTGAGTTTTTTTTTTTTTTTTTTTAAGAGAATTATTACCTCGGAATAATGAATTGTTAACCAGGTAACTTAAAGGACAGAGGAATAATGAATTGTTACCTAGGTAGGTTTAAAGAGGCAGGGGGGAGGGAGGGAGAGAAGCAGCACGCAATACCTTATCACAGGTACAATGAATGTAGGAAGCCGCCATCCCTAGGACTGGGGGAATAAGAAGATGTGGAATAATGAAGACTTAGCAGCTTGAAGGGAAAGCCCCGCGGGGCCGACAGAGAGAGTACAGTGAAAAGCACTGTGAAGCTGGTGGGAAGAACTAGAACCCGGATCCAGCTGATGTTACTGGACAGACTATGACCGCAGGGGTGAGTGAAGAGCGAGATAGGGCAGTGGGGAGGCTGCAGGGAGAGGAAGTAGACAGGACGCCCCAGCAAGTGAGCTGGCAGAGGCAATTTCCGCAGGGGTGAGTGAGGAGCGAGATAGGGCAGGGGGGAGGCTGGCAGGGAGTGGAAGTAGACGGGACACCCAGCAAGTGAGCTGGCAGAGGCGATTTCTTCCTCCTCCTCCCCCGTTGCATGCAACCTCCCCCTCGTTCTCATCAGCAGCCAGGCCTCGGTGGGGAGGGGGGTGGCTGGTGGGCAAAAGCAAGAATCAAGCCTTTGGGGGCCAACATAAGGTGGAGTGCAGAAGGGCAGGCTTGAAGCTGAGAGCCAGTTATAGACATGAATAGAGGCCCAGAATCTTGAAGGGGCTAGATGAGGCTTCCTGAAGGCATGGCATCACTTTCAGAAGGGAGCCTCAGTGCTGAAGTCCCTGAGAGGGACTGAGTCAGAGAAAGAGAGAGAGAGATAGAGAGAGAGAGAGAATGGCAGGAGCCCGGGTACATGAGACAGGGACGTGGACCAGGGATGGGCAGGGGAGGTTCCCACGCTGCCCTACTCTGGGTCTCGAGCCTCAAAGGATAGATAGGTCAGGATGGAGCTTTGCAGTGAGGACAGGGAAATGGCCTAATTCCCACACTTGCCCAATTTAATTTTCCCACTTGTCCCGTGAATAAGGCATTTTTGTGTCTGTTTCACAAATGAGGAAATTAAGATTCGGAGAAGATTTCCCTGCCAATGCTGCACGGCCCCAGCGGGAGCCATGGAGGGTGTCCCCTCTGGGAACAGCACAGCCTGGCCTCATGGGGCATTGGGCCAACGTGTGTGGCCGTCCTGCTCTGTGGCAGTCCTGCTCTGAGGCCACACAGCTAGTGGGCAGGGTGGTTAGGAGGGTGCAGTCCTCTGACACATCCAAGCTGTCTTTTGTATCTCCAGTGCTCTTGAGAGTCTAGATAGGAAATGCTGAAATTTCATATATAGATCAGCCTTTCCAGAGACCGATATTTGAAATTTCCACAAACCCCTTTTCTTTTGCCTTTGTCTTCATCTTTGGGGAAGGCTTGCATCGAAAGGGCCAGTGTTGGCATCAGTAAAACTTCCCAGTGGCGATAGGGTCACCAGGTTTCCCAACCCCCAAATCCAGAGGGAGCCAGGGGATCGGCCAAGCCCCTTCTAGGGGGTTCGGGCTCCAGAAGACCACTATCCAGCCCTGGATCTTGAGGAGGGCCAACTCCTGATTTCTCCGCTTCTTTGGGAATTTGCAAAATTCTGTCTTTGGTGCTTGTTATAGCTAATTTCACACTTTGCTGTCACTTGTTATTAGGCGAGAAAAAATACAGGCCCGCCAGCAAATCCTCATTTAAGGAGAAAAAAAAAAAAAAACATGGGCTCCGGCATTACTTAGGGAAAGAAGCAATTACTGAGCAGAGATCGCTGAGTGTAACTCATGACTTCGGGATCCGAGGACAGGATGGGGCTTTGCCCACCCCCTCCCCCATCCCCGCATGGTGTGCCTTCCTGTGGTTTCTTTTGACCACATGAAGGTGATACCACACAGTGGTCTTTATGCATGTTTCCAGGAGGGTGACATCTGGGCAGTATCAAGCCCCATAACCAATCCGTTGGTAAGTCACCACACAGTTCTTATAATTTGGGAAATGTTTCTGCAGATCCTTGCTGGCAGGTGACACACACCATGTGGTTTACAAGTAGCTGCAGCAGCCTCAGGTCTGTGGGGGGCACAACAGCCTGGGACTGGAGACTCAGCCAGCCTGTCCTAGGCTCAGGCTGGTCCCATCTTTGGAGGACACACTCCCAAAGCAGGAGAGGGCTAAGGTGATAGCCTGATGTGATCAATGTCCTAAGTTTAGGGCCCTCTTCTGGGCTGTGGGGATACAACGACTAATAAGGCACGTTCACTGCTCTCTGGGGTCCCTTAATCTGGTTGGGGAGACAGGTTGTATCTAGAAAAGGATCGATCATTGTGGAAGGCAGATAAACGCCGGGTGAAAGGCAGGGGCATGAAGTCCCTCTAGAACTGAGAAGGCCCATCCAAAGCACCAGTCAGACTCCAACATTTTCAGAGAAGGAGACTGAGGGTTGGAGAGGGGCACAGCTCGACCAGAATGAATGGCCGGGGCAAGGCAGATCAGAGCAGATTAGACTGAAATGGCCTGGTTCTCTTCTCTTCTGTTCATAGGGCATGACACCAGAGACATCTCACTACACTCTCCCAATTTATCTAAGTGTCCTCAACCACGTTTTGTGCAGGGAGAACCTGTAGCTCAGGGAAGCTAGATGATCTGCCACATTTTCACAGCTGTCAAGCAGAGCGGAAGCCTGAACTCAGAGTCTGTTTAACTCCAAAGCCCAGACTTTTGCCTCCGTGTCTTGCTGATGGCTCTGGAGATCAAGGAGAGCCTCAAAGAGGAGGTGGTACCTGTACTAACCCTTTAAAGAGAGAGAAACAGCAGCCGTGTGGCGAGGAGCAAAGGGAATGGCAGGGGTGTTCGAGCGTGGGGATTTGGGGACAATGGCCATGCACTAGCAACTTGCAGGGAAACTGTCTTTAGGTTAGGGCTTTTGAACTCTTTTCCACAGAGTTGAGATGTTTTTTCTTAAATGGCCACCTAACTAAGTCATCATCCTGGATATGAGCCAAAAAGTCAAAACCATACCAAGCAGGGAGGGGAGAGCCTCCTTGTAACCCAGCCTCTTATTAGAGGGTTGGCTGCTAACCCACCAGTGAAACTTCATCCCTGTGTTCAAACAGTAGGCACTGGGGACATTTGGGGTGCTTGAAGTTAGGGGTGGTGGGGGGCTGAGATTCATCTAGGAATTTCCTCTAAACCAGTGGTTCTCAAACTTGACCCTATTTTGGCATCCTATAGGGATATTTAGAAAACACTGATGCTCAAGGGATTCAGCCCAGGGATTCAGGACAGGGATGCAGCCGAAGCATCAGGTGATTTTAAAACGGCCCAAGCTCACAACCACTGCTCTGGTTTTGAACTTGCTCATGCAAGTTACTTGGGCAGCTCTCTGTCTCACTTGCACACGGAACTTGGCCTTCCTGAAACCTACCAGCCCCCATGTTTGCTGACTCTGATCAGAGTAAAAATGGTGCTATTCTTACGCCCTAAAATCTAAGCACTGGGGAGGTATGTAGGCAGTGATACGAGGGGAAATACTTAACAAGTAGCTTTCTGGGAGGCACCAGAGTCCTGATTTGTAATGTTATTCAATTTCCTTATTGTAAATACTCCCCACCATGACTGGTTTCATGAAGTCATTGAACTCAGAAGAAATGCATGTCATTGGCTCTTGCAAACCAGTGTGAGCCGGCTCTCACACTCCTGGGTAGAGCGATATCCGCCCTTCACCCCTACTTACCTTAAGGAAGGTAGGCACAGCCTAGTTGGGAGAAGGCAGAGGTGTCCATAGTCAACAGAAATCCAAGTGCAGGGTGCTGGAGGGATGCAAGTAAATGTAGCCCAGCAGGGTCAGGGGAGATGAGTTTCAGTGAATGCATAGCAGACCAGGGACAGACTTTAGAAATCAATCCCTTCAGTTTTCCCTCTGCCCCTCTGTTTTCCTCTAAATCCCCATGATGTCATTGACAGAGCACCTGACCAGGCTGAGCTAACTGGCATTTCACAGCCGGAAGACATCATTCTGCCCGGGAGGAGACAAGTCACAATTTCCTCAGTCTGTGAGGCTTTAGGTCAGTAATATGCATGATTCCGTTAACGTTTTCTGAAGTGGTGTGGATAGTTCGTGGGCCTTCGGTTTTCTGAACCCGCCCCAACCCTATCAGTGCTGGGGGTGCAGAGGTATGATGGGCTGTGTTCTCACTATCCCACCCCTGGATCAGTCTTAAAGATCAAACACCTCTTGGACGACGTTTTATTAATATACTGATATGAAGAACACCAGTTCATTTGCTTCAAACAAAAGGTTCTCTGCAGAAAGGAAATCCAATCTTGCGTCTAAATTGCTCCTAATAAGCCCACAATTGGCAGCCCCAGGGACGATCCTCTCAGGCTATAATTGTGTGAAAAATGGATACAATCCCATAACCAAGAGGAAACACCAAATCTGCCCCCACAAGGTAGTGGTTAATAATCTCATTAAGTTATTAAGGAAATTAGCAGATCTTCCTGCCTTGGTGGGTAGGGAATATCAGGTGAGGGTAGTTTGTGGCAGTGGTCTGTGAACTGGAGGATCCTTCCCTGCTGGGTTATTGTCCCCGGGGGGTGGGGCCAGACCCCATGGGCCGGCTCTGAGCACCACACTTGTGGGCTGTTGCCAAGGACATGGTAGATCCTTCCTCCATGCAGAGGAGGTGGTAGCCCACCGAGGGTCACGTTAGGAGTGTGCGTGCGTGTGTGTGCGTGTGCATGTGTGTGCATGTGACGCTCATGACAATTTGGATTCTGGAGGATGTGGGGTCAATGATTCACTCAAGAGGCAGGGTTCTGTCCTGGCGCTCCACACCTAGGTGACCTTGTGTGACTCACTTCCCCTCTCGCTGTCTCTTCCTCATCAGGAAAGCAGGAGACAGTTCGAATGAACTAAACCTCTGAGGCTCCTTCCAGCCCCGTCATTCTGGTCTTTGCAGTGACTGCTTGAGACTCAGTTAATAGGGACATGGTCTTTTTCCCCTATGCTGACACTCAGGCTTCATACCCGTGAGCTCACAAAGTTCAGATGGATCCTTCTGTGATGGCAGCCAGCCCCGGTTAACCATGCCACAGTTGGCCCATGTGGCTTAGAAGCTTTTCGAGTTGGAATCTTGAGAACCCTACACTTGAAGACCTACAGTCTTTACTTCCCCACTCTTTTTACCGTAATGACCTAGAAATTTGGGGTTAGGATTTTTGGTTGAGTTCCTTGTCTTTAAACTATCATTTTTAAACTAATAATTAAGTGAATACTATTATTCATGGTTCATTTATTTGAAAAATGATTGTGTGTTTAATGCTTTGGGAGAGATCTTCGTGTTCTGGCTATTTCTGCTTAATATCCTCTAGACAAAATGAATCACCCCCTCCTCAGTATACCCACAGCCCTTGGTTCAGACGTCTGATAGAACGTTTCTCCTCTGCTTCGTTTTTCTCCATGTCCATCCCTTCCAAGAAACTGTGAGTCCTTCCTGGCAGGTTCTGAATCTTGTTCGTCTCAGGGTCCCCATTTTCACTGTGTCTGGCTCATAAATGTTTGTACAAGCAAATTGAGCTGCTCTCCTTGTGGGAAAACAGAAGTAGCCAACTAACTTAAAATTTGTCTTGGGTGCCTGTCAGTCTTTGACAGGACATTTTCTTCCGAAGGTAATTGATCTCAACTTATTCTCATGTCTCAGCCTTCTGCTCGAGTCTAGTGCTTTCTGAACCTACAGTATCGGCTTTGAGACCGAACTCGGCACCCTTTTCCATTTGCCTGATAAATGTTAAGGAAAATAGAATGGATGTGTTGCAGATCTCTCGGTGTGTAAATTGCTGGACGATTTGGGTCTGAGAGCAACCTGTCTTTGCCTTCTATTTTTTGCAGATAAGGAAGTAGAGGCTCCCAGAGGTCCTGAGGCTCAGCTGGTCACACAGCCAGTGAGTGGCGGGGCTGGGATTTGAACCCAGGTCTGTCTGGCTCTTTTGGCCATATGCTATTGCTTGTCTCGAGGTCCAGATGTAACTTCAAGCTCAACATCAAATCCATCTCCCCACCTTCATCTTCAAACTAATGCTGCTTCTCTCAACCCTGTTCATTCAGACACCAAGTCAAAACCTCAAAGCTTCTTGGGGTTTCTGGCTGTCCTTGCCAGCCCCTTTGTAGGTGTCCTCCTGGGCCTGCTGCCACTTTCCTAGTTGGGGTGAATCACCGAACCCAGAGGTCTCCTGCAAACATCTCCTCATTGGTCTTCAGGTCGCCCACCCGTCTCTAGCTTGTCACGCGTGCCACCGTCCTACGAGTTTCTCTAAAATGTTCTCAAGTTTTTGCAGGGGGTCCTTTACTAGCATTGAGCCCAGACACCTAGCCTGAGGGGGAGGAGGGTGGAAAGCGCAGTTTGAATCTCCAGGAATGGGCCAGGGGTTCTCATTCTGCTGTTCTTATTTAATCCTCAACACAAACATCTGAGGTAGGGCTTTTCCATTTCACTGCTCAGTGAGCTGAGTTACCTGTTTTAGGTCATATACCTTCCAGAAGGGGTGGGTGCAGCGTGGGAACCCAGGTGCGTCAACCACAGGGGAGCGCATTCTTTCCTCCTCCTCCTCCTCCTCCTCCCCCTCCTCCTCCTCCTCCTCCTCCTCCTCCTAGGCCTGATCCTGAAAAGCCCCTTCAGCCGACCCTGCCCTCCCTTCCTGGGGTGCTCATCATGACTCCACTCAGATGGCCCAGTTCCCTCTGTCCTATAAGGACCTGTCACCCTTGCCGTGCTATTCTTCTGGAACATCATACCTCCCCCTCAGTTGCCCGCCTTCTCCACTGGGTGATAACCTACACATCCTTTGATGCTGAACTATTCTCTTCACTCTCTGAGCAGTTCCTCTTCCTCCCTAGGCTCTTAAAAACCTCTCCCTACGCTTCAACTTCTTACATTTCTACTCATTTTACCCTTAGCTGCTGTTGCTCTGTTTAATCATCATGTCTTACCAGCAAGAGAAAGGGCTTCAAATTCAGGCAGACATGGGTTGTGTTTTAGGTCGGGTTCCCCAGGAGCAGTCTCGGAGGTGAGAATTCCTGTCGGAGTGATTTGTTAAGATGGGATCCCAGGAGAAACCGAGAAGGAAATGCGGGAGGCAGGAAAGAGGGGGGGTAAGATGTGAGGCGGGGGGAACAATATGGGGCCAGGTCCTGGCTGATCCCGCAGGGGGCTGTACGGGGTAGACCTCAGAGCTTGTCCCCACTGTGGCCAGTGCTGTGGGGCCTCATGCTTCCAGCCATCACCGTCTAATGGTCACTCCAGGGGCATTGACTCTCAGGCCCTTATGTCTGGGAGCGACGGCAAATGGACAAAGTAGCCCAGGACAGGCTTCCAAGGGGAATAACAGGAACAGGTCCTTAGAAGAAGAAAACAACCCTGAGAGCTGGCAGAAAGGCACACCGACATGACGAAGAGGACTATGAGCAGTCTGGGTGGGGGGACCCTTAACTGTGTCTGCACACTCGTTTGGCAAGTGCCTTCGTCCTTCAGAGTCTCAGTTACTCCATCTGGGAAATGGGTGGGATAAAGTGACCTATCGTAGTCACTCAGTGAACGTTCATCGCCTTCCTTGGAAAGACCCTCATGCCTGATGTGTTCTGTGTACATTTTATACTATATGGTGATTGTCCGGCCTTAGCTGTGCTATCTCTTTCGTGCCAGGGTCTTCCTGTACCCGGGCTCTCCCTCACGATTCTCTTCTTGCCTTATGTACTCTTACTACACTTTTTTGTTTTTAATTTTTATTGGTTTATTTTTTTCTGCTATCCTTTTTCATTTTTATTTATTTTTTCTGCTTTTCTTTTCTTTAAAAAAAAAAAAATCTCACTTCCTATGCCCTTTCCTCCAGACATTTTCTTTGACCTCCAGGCCATGTCACATTCCTTCTTGCTTCCCTCACAAATTGCCTGCTGTCCTAAAACTTTGAATAGTTCTTTTTTTTTTTTTTTTAAAGCACCTATCACTATTTATTATTATAAATACCTCTGTGTTATTTATTTTAAAAAGCTGGGTGGCAATGAATGTTAACTAAAATTATTGTGGCGATCATTTCAGAATATATACACATACCAAGTGCTGTTGCACAGCTTAAGCTAATGCAACATTTTGTCTCAATAAAATGGGAAAAATGAATCAATTGGTTCAAAAAATGAATCTCCTCTCCATTAGAAGTGATTGTCTTTTTAATCCCTTTATTACTGGAACCAAAGATTGATTGAATGAAGAGATAGTGAGTGAAGAAAACACGCACGGACCTGAATGTTAAGCCCACTGAAGGTAGAGCAGAACCCTCTGGGTTGCTCTTTGGCTCTTTTCTGTAGCAGATGCTTAGTAGATGGTTTCTGACTGTTTGGTAGATGAAGTCAAGGATGCTGGTGGACTGGGATTCCCAGGTCCACATCCTGGTCCACCTTTATTACTGGGTGCACTCTTAGTAGGCAAGGCAGCCCCTTCTCTGGCTCTCAGCTGCCCCACATGGCAAGTGACAATCTCTCAGGGCCTTCTTGGTGGCCCAGGCCCTGGCTCCCAGCATGGATCATCTGGGGAGACCCTATAGGAGCAGATTGCTGAGAAGGAAGATTGTAGGATGGAAGAACAGATGTCAGAAGAACAGATGCTTCAGGGAGCTGGAGGGCAGAGCCGGAGGCTGGGGCATGAATGGAATGGAGCCCGGGGGACACTGAGAGAGGAAGCAGGGATGAGCTGGGGTTGCTGCCCAGATCACCAAAGCATGGTGAGGCGCTCACAGGAGCAACACGTTGATTCAAGGACCGTGTCTCACCGGACTCTTCTTTTTCCCGGATACTGGCATAGGTGGCTCTATGTGACTTCGGGCAAGATAGCACATTACCTACTAGCTTCTCGATGGCCTTAGCATCTTCCTCTGTAAAGTGACATCCATACGGCCATAGGAATTAAAAGACTGAACACATGTCAAGTGCTTAGAATAATGCTTGGCCTATAGTAACACTTCAAGGAGCCTGAGCTGTTGTCGCTGGTGGTGTTGCATTTGCTGAAAAGGAAAGCACCCTGAACAGACAGACACACAACTCCTGGGTGTCTGATTGTGTAGTTCCGTATTTGCCAGACACCGTTTTGTGAGGTTTGCCACCTTGGCAGTTGTGGGGAGTGAATGAGCTGTAAGTACCGCAGACCTTTCTCTGAATCCCAGCTGCAAAGTTACTTAATCTCTCTGAGGCTCTGGTTCTCATTTGCATAATGGGGGATTAACACTCACCTCAGAGGATTACTCTGAGGTTTCAATATGTATTTGGGAAGCCCCTCTTTCTTATAAGGCATGGCGGTGAGACCCGGCGCCTTCTCTCCTCCAGCAGCCCCGGGGGAGATTGGGAGAGTGGGCGGTGAGCATCTCTCCCATGACATTGTTCTTGCAGAATTAAAGATAAATTTATACTGTGGGTAATAAACTTATGGAACTCCTTGCCCTGGGACCTGGCAGGGGATGAATAGGAATAGGCCAGGAAGGATTTAGGAAAATGGATGAGGGCTGGAACCTCGGTGAGTTATTATAGCAGCATTTCCTAGAAAATGTGCATTTAGGAATAGTGGTCATGCTGAGATGCTCTGTAGGAAAAAAGGAGGAAAAGGAGAAGGAAGAAAAGAAAGAAAAAGAAAGAAAGAAGAATAAGAAGAAAGAAAGAAAAAGGAAGGAAGGAAGGAATAGCTTCTGTGATTAAAAACCTTCGGAGAATGATGCTTACTGTATTCCTCTCCCACTAAGATCTTCACATGCTCATTGGTTTGACCGCTGAGTCAGCAGACACGTGGAGCATCTACTGTATGCCAGGCATGGTTGTAGTTTCCAGTCAAACAGCAATGAGGGGTGCCTGGGTGTATGAGTGGGTTGAAGCCTCTGCTTTCAGCTCAGGTAGTGATTCCAGGGTCCTGGGATCGAACCTCACAGTTGGGCTCTCTGCTCAGCATGGAACCTGCTTCCTCCTCTCTGTGCCTGCCTCTCTGCTTACTTGTGGTCTCTCTGTCTGTCAGATAAATAAATAAAATATATTTTTAAAAAAAAAAAACAGCAATGAAATCCCAAAGATTCATGCCCCAGTGGAGTTATAATCGAGTGGGCAAGACCAACAGAAAGCAATCCACGTAATGCCTTGAGTCACGTGGTGTGTTTGAAGACAAACATGCACTGAGAAGCAGAAGATGAGTCAAACAGGTTACGAGAGGGGTTGCTGATGTTGGGGATGGAAGGTTGGGATATTCCACTGGGTTGTCAAGAAAGCCTCCCCTAGAAGGTGTCACTCGTTGCTCAAGAAGGGGGCCGGGGAGTGAGGAGAGTTGACTGTGGGACGAAAGACCCGCGGCTGGAGACTGCCCAGCTAGTGTTCCCCGGGAAGGCCTGTGTGCTAGGAGATGGGGAGGGTGGAGAGAAGGAGGCAGTGACGCCCTGGGGGGGCCGTGCTGGGCCCTGGCAGGGCTCTTCCTTCATTGCTGCAGACACAGGAGAGATGTGATCTGACTTACACAGTGTGGAGGTTCTCCCAGAAGTATTTGACCATGGAGCCTCTTTGGTTTCCCATAAAGTCTTTTACTATTATATAGATTTTACCCCACTCCCTCCCCGTGGAGTTCAGATGCTCGTGAAACTCAGTGAAGTGTTCTCCAAGCCATCTCCCCTCTGGCATCTCTCGGGCTCCCGGAAGGCCTGTGAACATCCTGTTTCACCAGCTGCCCGAAGCCTTTCGAGTTGAAACGTGGCCTGTGGGCCTGCTGCGTCAGCATCCCGTGGGGGCTGGTTAGAAATGCAGAGTGGCAGGCCCCACCCAGACCCCGTGCTGAGGCAGCAAAGCTCCTGGGCACGTGGGATTTCCAAACTGTTGCTCTAGGGGACCCATGTTGAGAGATGCTAAATTATATAGAAGGCAAGTGTGTGTGTGTGTGTGTGTGTGCGCACGCGCGTGCACACACACACATGCACAGGGTGGGGGGAGGTAATGTGAAGAAGTTTACAGTAGTTGACGCAGATTGTTTCCCAAGTTCGCATCTGCGGTGGTGACTCTCCAGGTATTCCTGGAGCTCGAGAGCTGGATTGTCCTCCTCACATCCCTGCAAGCCTTTAATGACTCACCATGGCTCAAGGCCTTTATTAAAATCCTTCTGACCCCTGTCCAGAAGAAGCCTCGGTCTCCCCTTAGATTAATGAATCCCGTATGTTTATCACCCACATCTATACGCATACTGCCTGTCGCCAGTCCCCAAACGACTTTATCCTTCTGCTCTTGGCCCGTGTCTCCTTTTCAGCGTCTGGTGCCCTGTGGGAGGACACACAGATGCTGGGGACAGGGATGGTGCTTATGGACGAGGTCAGCATTAGAGACGATCCATGCGTTTCCTCTTCACTCTTGTGAAGCTCCTTCTCATTTGGCAGCTGGCTGTTGCAGCTAGAACACTTGTGTGTGCCTCGGGGTCAGATGGACTCCTGTTTGCTTTGTGGTTTCATCATTTCCCAGGCTTGTCACCTTCAGGGAGCCAGCGAGGTCCTTGGAGCCTCTTATCTGTGCTGTGGAGTGGTTGTAAAGACTGCATGCAAACATTCTAGGAAAACCCCTTTGGGCCTTTTTTTTTTTTTTTTTTTTTGTATAGGGACCATAGACAAGAGACTGTGATCATAGAAACTGGTAGACCTAACAGTTGCTGGGACGGTGTCCGTGTGTTTGTTGGCGTGGGATGGAACAGAGTGAAATGGCTGGGCCCAGCAGTGGCGCCTGATTCCTGGTCATCTAGACAGAGGATGCTCTGGGCCTCCTGCCCAGGTCAGTGTGGTACAGCAGCAACAGCCTAGCTGCTCTCATGTTGCCTCCTGGGACCAGTGAGAGAGGCACGATCTCGTCCACAGGAGGAGAGGAAGAGCCGACATGCGCAGGTGTCCGTGGGCCAGCAGAGCATCTGCTCCCCCTCCCTCCCTGGGCAAGGGCTCTGTGATCCCCGATGGAGGTGACCACGGCCAAGGAGGTGTGGTGGCTACGATGAAGGAAGCCTGGGCATTTGTTCCGAGCGTGTGCATGTACCCGGGTTTTCCTTATCATTTGAAACCAAACTAGAAAAGACAGGTGCACAAAGGTCTGAAAACCAAGTGGTGGTAGTCAGCAGTAGTATGGAAACACCCAGCCCCCCAGCCTGCCGCCCCATTCGGTAGGGTTTCTCAACTCCACACCATTGACATTTGGGGCTAGAGGATCTATGGTTGTGGGGGCCACCCTGGCCCTTGTGGGATGTTTAACAGCACCCCTAACCTCTACCCACCAGCTGCCAGGAACGCAATCCTCTGTCGCCACAACTGACCATATCTCCGTACCTTGCCAAATGTCGCCAGGACGCGATTGTTCCCAGGTGAGAACCACTGATGCAAGGGGTGACTCCAGCAATGGTCCCTGTCTTCTCAACCCAGAAACCAAGCAAAATGCCACAGGGACAGCTGATTAATTTTCACACCCAGGCTTCTTCCTTCTGTTTTCTTGCAGGGAAATTGGCAGCAGGTAATGGCCACAGGAACTCCAGGTGACCCTTATCTGACACGGAGATGGCTTCGGTGGCAGGGGCCAGACACTGCTCTGCTCTCCTGCTGCTTTTCTGGCCCCATATCCGGGCTCTGGAGCCCAAACACAGAACAGGTGCCAGCCTGGCTCATTGGGGCTCTTGCTGATTGAAAACTTTCCTGGGCATTTTTGGCTACTGGGAACGTTCCATTTCACATTGATTTATTATTATATTTTTAAAGACACTGAGATTTAAGACTCATCCAGGAGACTCTGCTTGCCAAGACATAATTAGGAGAAAATGACAGAGGTAGTAAATATATAATTAACTCTTTTCTTAATGCCTTTTGCTGGCATTCTTAATCTATCTGCACAGCCTGAGAAACTAGTTCTCTGGAATCTTCAGGCAGCTAGAAACCAATTACCATCATGTTTGCACATGGTGTTTTCAATAACATGGCTACATGTTTATGTGTCGGAAGTTAAGTGGGAAGCCACGAAGATAAACATAGTGCATACATATTCTCAACTCCTAATTGATTTTGATTGATTTACTCATTGGTTTACTAATTCAACAAAGACTTAGTGTGAACCTACTGTGTGCCAGGCACCATGCTATTTCCATCCTGCTAAAATCTCCTAACTTTAAGACACTGAGTTTCAGGAATATGTACATAATGCATATGAATGCGATATCAGGGAATTCTATATATTTGTGCACACACACACACACACACACGTATAGAATGAGGTTCAGAGAGGTCAAGCAACTTACCAAAAGTCACACAGCTATTAGATAATGATACTGGTATTTGATCTGAGGTCTGTCTGGTTTTCACTACCCTGTGCAATCTTCGTTCCAAGAATCCTTCCCAAGGATGTGACATTTGAGCAGAATCTTGAAAGGTAAATAGGAATTTACCAGGTAAACATGACAGGAAATAGCTCCTGCAAAGTCTGGTGGAATGATGCTTCAGGAATTCCAAAAATCAACTACAGAGAATCAGTAGGTGCTCAAAGAGGAGCGGAGGAGATGAGCAGGGTGGGGTACAGCTCAAGGAGGGTCTTTTCTGCCAGCCCCTTCCAGAACTCAGAGCAAAGTCTGGGTTGGATCTGATGGTCTGCGGACCTCTCCCCGCAGGAGCTAAGAGAGCTCCCACTTGGAGCTGCAACCTCCAGACCGATCCAACGGTACATGTTACAAGGTGACCCCAGTCCAGTTAAGAAACCAAGAAGCACTTGATTTCACCCAGTGACTGTCTCCAGCCTTCTCTTGCCCAGGAAGCAGGGACCAGTTAATTGCAGGGTGATCGCCATGTTCTCGCGGAGCATTTAATGTAGCATGTAATTGCAGGGTAAATAAATACAGAGCTATTTCCAGCTCTCAGCCCCGTGCTGCAAGCCTGGTAGTAATTACGGCTGGGGATTGGCTTGGTGCAATTTCTGAGCAATGGCTCGAGGCCTGAACTGGGTCAGCCCTCAAGCAGGTCCTGTCTGCTCCCAGGAGAGCTAGAATGTTGATCTCTCCAAGCTCCCCATTCACACAGGCACCTAGGGCCTTGATCGGATGTCTTGGACTCACCAGTCCTTGAGTCTACACCTACATCTGGGGTTCCCTCTGCTTTCTGGTTGGTGCTGACTCTCGCTAATAATCATGGTTAAGATGTCCAGGCTGGGAGTGAGACAGAACTGGTTTTGTTTCTGCCACTTACAGGCTCTGTGACCTTAGAGAAATATTTGTACCTCTCTGAGCCAAATTCTTCATCTATAGCATATAGATTAATAAAAAATATTGTCATAAAATTGTGAGGATTAAATGAGATAATGCATGTAAGTGGTCTGGTCTGGGGTAAGTGCTGAATGTTAGCTCATCCTTTCCGGTCCCTTCCTCTCCCCTCCCCTCCCCTCCCCTCCCCTTCCTTCCCCTCTTCTCCACTTTCCCTCCCCTGTCCCACTCCGTTCCTCCTCCTTTTTTCTCCTCTCCCCTCCCTTCCCTGCTAGTTCTTTCCTGCTTTTCCTCCCCCCCCCATCCCTCCCTTCCTAGGGCAGTTGTGTATCAGAGGAAAGAACATACATTTCAGGACACGATAGACCTGGGTTTGAGCCGTGGCTGTACCAACTGCTTGCTGTTGTGGTCTTCAAACAGTTATTTAACTTGCCTGTGCCTCAGTTTTCTCATCGGTTGGGTGGAAACTGGATTGCCTCTTTTCCAAGTTACTGTGAAGATCAAGAGAGACTGCTGCCCTAGAGGTTCTTTGTAAAGTGCAGTCGGGCAAGAATGAGCCTCCCGCTTTGCACTGAAGTGTGTGTCATGTGAGGGGAGGGGTGTCCCCAGGAAGGAGACTGCCAGAGGAGATGCTCATGCAGTTGCTATACTAGGGGTGCTCTTAGGTAATACTCATGCAAGGGGCAGAGGAGAGGGGGAGCTGTGATGCCGTGGACACCTTGGCCGGGTGCTGTGGGGAGGTATGAATATGGACCCCTTCTGAGGGGTCCCAATTTGGGACAGGGGGGTTCAGGCCTCAATACCTTCCTATCTCTCGGTGTTGGAGGCAGAGCATCCCATGACGGGGGCACGATCTTGAGCAAGGCAGCTCTCTGCATCCGCAAACCCTGAAGTGAGTTGGCAGCTGAGGGCTTCCTGTAGGCGGTGGCCCCAGCAGCTGAAGGAGTAAGTCTTTCTTTCCCGAAGTGGAGCCTGGGGGTGCATCACTGCATCCATCACTGGCCCCCGGTTCTTGGAAAAGTGACTTCCCTCCCACTGCGATCTCCATCTCCATAGTGGCAAAAGTCCATATTCTACCCCTTTCCAGCTTCTCTTCTCTTCTGACCCACCGAGTCATTTCTGGGTGTTCTGATCTCCCTTGGGAAACACCTCCCTTCTGACCTTGGCCGAGTGTCAGGAATGGAGGGAAGACCAGCCCTCAGCCGACGCCTCTCCTTCCCGCTCAGCCTTGCTTGAGCTCCGACTGTCCTTGGGCTTCTCGTGTCCTGAGAATACAAGGCTGTCGGTGGAGATGTGTCCTTCCATCCCCGCCTCCTATCTGCCTCTGTGTTTGCGGAGCTCACCTCCCATGCTTGTCCCGGTGTCCTTGGGTTTTGTGTCTCTGTTTTTTTATTATTAGTATTTTCATATTATCTGACTTGGCTTCAAGCCCGCTCCCCTGACTGCTGCTGTGTGAGACTCTCCAAGGCTCACCTGGGCTGCAGCTCAGCTCAGAATCCCAGGAATACTAAGGGCCAGGGCCCTGGCTCCCCTGCATCCCGGAGATACGGGCACCGGCCTGATGAGCATGGGGTGGGGAGAGCCACTGACTTGGGACTCCCGACGACTTTTCTGTGCGGAGCCCATTTGAATGAGACCGGGTTCCCCAAGCTCCTTGTTGTTGAGACGAGTAGGCAAGGATGGACAAGTCGGAGTGCGAGGCTAGAACGTGGGATCTGGACCTTGTAAGTGAGGGCTTAGCCCTTTATGAGTTATGTCTCCTTGAGAAATGGCCTTGGCATCCCTGAATGTCTATGTTCCCATTGACTAACATGACTGTCCTCATGCTGTTAACAGTGCTGTTGGGAGGGGAAAATGGGGGAGTCCTTGGAGGAGGGGTCATACCAGGGGCCAGCTGCCGGGCTGACAAGGCATCTTTTCCTGACATGTGGAGACTTTCCTCCCCTCTTACCCCGAGGGAACCACGTAGGACCCAGTTGTGGCCTGGACTCAACACAGATGATTCCTTGGCTCCCCAAGGGACTCTGTGTGGAGGCGACATCCGGGTGAGAGAGCCCCCCCCCCCCCCGCCCCCGGGCTGGCTGGAGCTTGGCCGTGAAGAGATGAGGAAGGCAGGGGCTCTGACAGCTTCACGGTCAGCTGCCCAAGGAAGCTGGGTGCTCCATGACCAGTGTCCCCATGACCCGCTGCCAGGCTCCAAGTGCAGCCGCTGCACCAGACCTCCTCACGTTGCGCTTACCCTTGTGCTCCTGGGACAGGACCAGCTCCAGCCCGTTCTGGTAGACTGCCTCACTGCCTGGGCCCCATGCTCTGGAGGGGTTCTTGCATTCCTGCTGCCTGCAGTCACTTCTATTTTGGCTTTCCGTGATGCAGTTTCAGCAGTCCTACAGGTGTAGGGAGAGGGTGTGAGAGTCGCATGCCTATGTCCCCCCCTTCCCCCACCCCCACGCAGCAACGTTCACCGGCAGGCTCAGAACACTTTGCTATTTGACCTCAAAACCCCTGTCCCTCCCTCTCCCCAGGGCAGGGATTGTGTCATGGAAAGGGATGATGGTACCACACCCATATGTCAGAGGG
This sequence comes from Mustela erminea, assembly GCF_009829155.1. NCBI lineage: Eukaryota > Metazoa > Chordata > Mammalia > Carnivora > Mustelidae > Mustela > Mustela erminea. Next base: position 23,278,613 of record NC_045631.1, on the reverse strand, counting down.
ACCCTTGGCCAGCCTGCCTCCCTCCTGGCACACGGTGGCCCGGGCATGTGGCTCGGGCCCTGTCGGAGACTTGCCCAACTGTCCCAGCCCACGCCTCCCCACGCCTGGAGCTCACTGTGGACGGGGACTCTCTGGCAGGCACGGTTCCAAGCCCCTCTAATCATCACAGCAAACCTATGAGTCAGAGGCTCTCCCTGTCCTCATTTTAAAGCTGAGGAAATGGAAGTCTAGGGACAGGGCAGTGCTCCGCATCCCATAGCCAGTAAGAGGCAGGCTGGACCCCGTCCTCGGGCCTTTGGCCCCAGCCACTTCCCTGGACAGGCCTGCTTCCACTCTGAGAAGCTCAGGTCACTTGCTCTGTGTGCCTTGAGTGTGCCTCATCTGGCCTTGAGTTCCCCTTTCTCTGACATCTCTGTGGTTGTGTGTATTTGGCCCCCAGTGTGTGTGCTTCCTTGTCCGTCAGTCTCCAAGGGTTTCCTCCATGTCTGTGTGTCAGCCTCTTCACCAACCCATCCATCCCTGGGCCTTCCTGTTCCTCTTACCTTTTTTGCAACCTTACTGTCACTCTCGGGCACTGGTAGCTTTAAAAAGAGCCCTGCTTTTTTTTTTTTTTTTTTTAAAGATTTTATTTATTTATTTGACAGAGAGAGATCACAAGTAGGCAGAGAGGCAGGCAGAGAGAGAGAGGAGGAAGCAGGCTCCCCGCCGAGCAGAGAGCCCGACGCGGGTTTTGATCCCAGGACCCTGAGATCATGACCCGAGCCGAAGGCAGCGGCTTAACCCACTGAGCCACCCAGGCGCCCCGAGCCCTGCTTTTTTATGAAAGTTCATGGTTAACATAAAAGAGATGGGGGCAGAGGGAGGAAAGTTTACAGGTACTAGATTCCAGAAAGTTCTCTTTGAATTCTTCTCCTTCCTGTCCAATAAGCCAGCCCGATTCCTGACTTCAACAGGGGTCATGTTCCTGAGAATCTTGGGAACACTGGGACAGAGCCCAAGCAGGTGAGATTTTCAGCAGCTTTAGTCTAAATAGCACTGGGTGTAGCATCCCTGAAAGAGGCTGTCCAGTCCTGGTGAATGCTGGCACGCTCATCTACTGAACCCAGGAACGATCTGAGCCCAGTGTGGTCTCTGCCATGAACACACTCACCCCTGTACCTGCCTGCCTCTTCCCCACCTCAGTATCTCAGCGTTAGGTACCAGGATCTAGGGCACCAAGACTGCATCCACGGACTCCTAGATATGCCGGGATCGTGGTTCCAAATTTCCATGTCACACTGTGATGCGAAGAACTGGCAAGGCCAGCTAAGCCCACAGGCCAGGCAGACAGCTGCTGATGCCATACTTCTAGGGCCAGGAAGGCCCTCTGGGCCCAGATGGCTCTCCATCCTGTTCACAGAGATCTACGAGTCCTGTTACAGGACTGGGCCTCCCTTTTCCTGGAAAGGATCAGTGTCACAAGGCTACTGTTGGGATGGAGGCAGACAAGGAAGCTTATGTACACTCAGGTGTAATCCACAGGCCTCAGGGCTTCCCTTGGGCGCGGATTTTGATGGGGCCTGAGGAGGAAAGGCAAATAAGCAGGTATGGGAATTAGGGAAGGATGTCCCTTTGGGGAGAACCCCAAAAAAGAAGATCCTACAAACAAATGACCCGGCTATAAGACAGAGGGAAACCATATCCTCAACCCTGGCTCATAGTAGGTGCTCAATAAATATTTGTTGGTTGAACAAATGAATGAGCTCAAAAGCCCGGCATTGGAATTTTGCACCCCCCACTTTTTCATGTTTCTCTATTCTGGTGAATTCAAAATCATTTCTGACTCCAAGGTTTGATTCTCATGTTCGTGAAGTGGGGGAGCCTGTTAGCAACCAACCATGGCCACGATGCGGACAGTGGAGCTTTGGAAGCCGCCAACACAGTGCAGACACAGCAAAGTTTCATTATTCACCACTTTCCCTCCAGCCGCCCCTGGGGTCAGCCCCCTCTATCCATCATCAATATCTAATGCTTTCCAGCAATTACTCTGGGTTAATTGGCTCAGGCAGCGCAGTCCATAGGAAATGCCCCTGGCGGAACTGACAAGCCCTCTTCTCGGTGTGCAGAATCTCTCTCCGGATTAAGTGTGCCGAGTGCTGCCGTTTGCGAGATGGGGGATAGAGACAGCAGGGCCAGAATGCAGCTGCACATCATTTGTATCAGAAATACCAGGGGCCAGCTGCCGGGCTGTAATGAAATTCCAGCAAACCTTGTTGACATTCCAGAAGCATCGCCACGATGAGGTTAAATTATAAGTTGATGATGACAAGCAGACGCGCAGGAAAATGTCAAAATTAGCATGACCGAGCCCAGGCGCCCTCCTCCCTGCACCCTCTCTTTGGCATAGACACCTCTCTTCCTTTTCCTTGCCCCGTTTTGCCCCCAGGACCACATTTTTAAGGACATCATCGCAGGAACGAGTTTGTTGGGGGGTTTCCAGTGCCTGCCTGTTTTACCCTTCTCCTCGGGCAGCTGGAGAAGAGGGAGAACAGAACAGCCTTCCGAGAACCCGGTGACCTTGGACGTGTCCCTGACCCTCTTGGGGCATCTGTTCACCTCGTCCGTCCAGGGAGGATAGTCCTCATTTGCTCCTGGAGCTGCCGAGGATTGGACGGGCTCACACGTGGACATCTCCACACGCGGCATTCAGCGCCGCTCTCTTCCCTGGGCCCACGCAGGCTCATCTCAGGAGAGAGCACTGGGAGGATGCCCTACAGGTGGGGCTAGTAGGAGGGGTCCATGCCAGGCGGGGACCGAGGGTGGGGACAGGGCTCCCAGGCCTAGGGAGCCTCCTGAGGACCAGGGATCCGCAGGTGTGATTCTGGATGTGATTACGCATCGTCGCAAGTGCTCTACCAGGCTGCCAAAATACAGATTAGGCCTGTACCGTCAGAGACAGAATAGAGACCAAGTCACCCACATGCCCCTTACAAAGAACCTGTGCCTGGGTGATGTGGTTAAACTCACCCAACAGTTGCTTGAGAAGGGGCCGAGTCCCCCGTTTTAGAGATGACCCAAGGGGGCTCATCCAGTCTGGGGTGCAGAGAAGTTAAGGGGCGGGGGGTGGGGCGTAAAGGTTGGTGGAGGGCCAAGGAGAGTTCAAGTAGAAATGGCCATTGGATAATTTCAGAGTTGGGGGTGTGGGGAAGAATTTGGGGAAATCTTCCCTGAGGTTGAAACGGGGAATGAGAAGCCCAGGGGGCTAAGAATGGGGCCTTCGGGGAAGGTCTTCATTCAGTGACGTGAGGGGAGATGAGAAGCTTGAAGGGAGATACTGAGCGGGAAACATCAATGATGTAGAGACAGACCTTGAGAGAGTAGCGATGTGGGGCCCAAGCCAAAGCGATGGCGTCCTTGGGAGGGCAGACTACTGACGGGACCAGAGAGATGGCCCCAAGGTCTCCTGCTGAGTCCAGTGCATTGTGGTGGGCTCGCCTGGACCTCTTCGTACTGCTTTTGGCCTTGATCCCAGAGGAGAAGGAATTATTAAATCCAAAAAATTGGTGTATCAAAATGATTTTGGGGTTCCAACCCATTGAGTCCTGTCTGCCTTTTTCCTTTTCTCTTCTCTTCTTCGGCTTTTGCTTTCTTAGGAAACAGCCCAGGACTTTGAGATTTCTTAAAGAAAGTGGTTCAGGTTCCAGAGACTGGTCTAGGACACAGGGTTGAAAGGAGAGGTGAAGAAGCTGGACAGGAGTGAGCTGTACTACCCCGGAGGAAGGGTTCCCCTGGTATCTCCCCCTGGAGGTCACCCCTCCCCCTATGTGAGCCATGACCCCTGTTTTCATTCAGGCTTCCTGCTCCCCTATCAGCCAAGGACTTCCCAGCCAGGGAGGTCCAGGACCCAGAGTGGGGACAAGAGACAGTATCAGGGTTAGATTTCAAACCCTCTGTTGTTAACTTACGGCATCAATTTATACACTCATTCATTCAACCAGTATTCAGTTGGTGCCTCCCCTGTGTGGGGCACTGTTCTGGGCATGGAGAGCACAGCAGTGAGCAAAAGAGACACATGCCCAGCCTCACATGCCCAGCCTCACGGAGAATGTGTTCTAGTGGGGAGAGAGGCCAGTGCCTGGAGTGTGTAAATGAAGTAGACAGCACAGTGAGCCAGAGCTGGTCAAGGGCTGGGCAGACGAATGAAGCCAGAGGGGAGGACAGGAAAAGCTGGAGGGGCTGCAGGTAGAGGTGAGGGAAGGCTTCATTGAGAAGGTGAACTTGGAGCCGGCTCGTAGGACGCAGGCACTCGGGTGAACAGGGGGATGACGGGTCAGGCTGCAAAGTCAGAACTTCAGAAGGCAGAGGAATCAGGAAGCTCTGGGGTTCCAGGGAGGAGAAACTGCTGAGCTGTCTCTTCGGGGTGGAGCTCTATGGATGGATGGACTCCAGGATTTCTGTCCTAGGGACCCTCGATCCAAGTCAACTTCTAGAAGAAGAGAATCTGTCTGGGTTTGCCCGAGTCTCCTGCCCACCTGCCAGCAGACACATCCTGATCCATACTCCCACCAAGAAGGCATGCCACAGGAGATGGCTCCCCAGGAGAAACCAGGCAAGTGGAGGGAGGCGGGGGCGGGGGGGGGCGGCGCGTGCCAGGCAGGCAACGACAGCTAACATTGCTTTCCTCTGTTATCCACTCCCCTATCCTCTGCTCCCCTCCCCTCCCCCCAACACACACTCACGCACGCTCACAAACACACATACACATGCGCACACGTAGTGGCTTTGCTGTGAGACAAGGGAGCTCAGAGATCATTCAGCCTGCCCCCCTCACTTTGCAGCTAAGAGACTTAGGAATTGGGAAGGAAGAGTGACTCAAGGTCGCTCTCCAAGGAAAAGGGAAGTTTGGGACTAGCTTGCAGGGCTCCTGACTCCCAGCCCAGAGTTCTCCCCACTTCCCAGTGCTTCCCAGGATGCCTTGAGCAGAAAGCATCTCACGGACTCTGCCCATTTTTCAGGTGGGAAAACTGAGACCAGGCAAACATTGAGACAGTGGAGGGTAGCTCTCAGTAAAAGGCAGTGCCTGTTTTTCTGAAGATTCCAGGGGTGGGAGGGAAATCAGGCCTTTCCCTCCCCTGCCCCAGGTGGTAGGATGATGCATGGAGAATGTTCTCTGTACGTTCTGTGTGTTAAGCAAATATTTAGCAGTCTCTGGAGCCAAGAGACAGAATGGGCCTGCCAAGGTGGCCCAGGGCAGTCAAGCAGGCCCACTTCAGAGACACGCGCTCCGTACGAAATGCCCGGAGAGCTACGGCAATACCCTGACCCAAAGGAGGGCCTATTTGCCATCTAAGCCCTATTTGCTTTAATAAGCCTGTGTGTAAACGCTGGGCCGTGGCTCATGCCCCACGGCAGCATGGCTGGTGTGGGAGCGGGACCGAGCCACGGCTCTCTGTGTCTATATATTCAGGAGGTCGTGGGAGGCGAAGTCAAACACACCCCACAGTGGAGGGAGCCCTGCAGAGCTCCATTTAGTGTGCGCACAGTAATTGAAAATTAGAACACTCCCTCCCGCCCTCACTCTAGAATTTGCATCCCTGCCCTCTTGGGCAGCGCAGAAAGCTGCCTGGTCACCCCGCTCCTGCCGTGAGTGGCGGCTTGGCTGTTCTGCCAGGGTTCTTTGAGCACGGCTATCCACCCCTGACCCCATCCGCCACCCCCACTCCCGCCACGGCAGCTTGCCCACACCCCACTGAAGGGAAGACCCAAGTCCACGGCCCTGTACTAATGACCTGTCTGGCTGGTGCCTACCTCCTTCCCTGGGTTCCGGATCCTTGGCATTTAGCATCTAGTTTGGAGCCCTTCAATTTCATAACCCAGGGACCCTCCTTTGGTTCTGTTGGACCGCCCCTCGCCAAGCTCAACCCCTCATTCACACAGAAGTACATTGTTGACTCGGAGAGGGTAGAAGAAGCGTCTCCAGGTTTGTCTGCATTCTTTTCCTTCGGCTCTAGCTGGCGAGGCCCCTTTTACTGCTCATGGTAACAGGACATTATGAGACCTAATGCTTTTCCCTGTTTGCAGGCTTATCAGAACTGACCTGGGTTCTCTTCCTACCATCAGCAGTGAAGCTGGAGCTAGTCTTAGGAACTACTCCTTAGGAAGGCGTGGTGGACTCATCACAGACATGTAACGGACCTCCTTGTCACCTTTGCTTGAGGGAGTGGAAGGTGTACATTTCAGATAGTAAAAGAGATTTTTCTTAGAAAGGGACACACTATCAAGCAGGGAGACACAAGGGCCAATGTGGTCCTAGGTGAAGGTCTCATATGGTATTATTCTGAGCCTGGAGATCACTTGAACTCTGGGCAGTTTCCGTCAAAACAAGCAAGTTTTGCTTTTAAAGCCCGAAAAACAACCCTTTTTGGATTTAAGCCCATAAAACCCAAACCCACCAGATGGGAGTATTTTCCCCATCTTCCCTGCTGGGTTGCTCTGGCGTGTTATGGAAACGAACCCATCAAGTGGTTCCTGACTCTAGGTCAAGTTGTTGGTTGGTACCTGTGTGGGATTCAGGCATGGATAAGGCATGATTCTCTGCCTTTAAGACATCTTGGGCTGCAGTTGGTCAATAAGGGGTAAAATGCTGTTGCTGAGGATATTAGTTTGTTAGTTCATAGTTTCTGGCATTCCTCAAGTTCACAGAGCTCAGTTTCCTCACCTGTAACCCCCCTGTGTGGTCGTGAAGATCCCTTGATCTTCATGTGAAAATATTTGGCACAGGAAGTTCCACGAACTGCTCCTTACTGTCACCTCTGATGTCTTCCTCAGTCTTGGGACAGAATTATTACGCATGTCAACGGGTCCCCAACTCCCATTTACATGGGATTCCAAGGACTCCAGCCCCTTCCTCCTCTCCCATCTAAACCATGGAGTCAGATTCTTCCAGATCTGTAGCAAAGGCTGCATCTGAATGTCAAGGTGTGAGTCCCAGCTCTGTTGGGCTACCCCAACCCCCTTCATCTCTTTGGAGCATAACTTCCTCATATATACAAGTGAGCAGCTAGATTCCTAGAAAATTTTCTCATTCTCCATGTTTGTGTGTCCTTACCTCTGGATAGGCATGCCCCCCCACCACCCCCCAGCCTTGCATTTCTAGAGAGTTCATTCTAGCCAGTGTCATCCCGGGCTTCCTCCTTATCTCTCTTACTGCCCAGAGGGGTTTTAATTATCCATGGGAATGGCGGGGTGGGGATAGGGATGGGTAGAACTGCCACACTGCTGGGCTGGCTGACGTGAGAGTATAAGCGTGTGTGTGTGTGTGTGTGTGTGTGTGTGTGTGTGTGTGTGTGTGTGTATGTGTGCGCGCATATGTGTGAATCTTTTGGACATGCCAGGGCTCTGCCCCAGCTGCTCAGGCCTCCTGAAGATTGCGGCAGAGGCCAGGCTCAGGGACAGAGGTTTCTGGGTCCCTGCTCGTTTCTAAGCTTGTTTAGCCCAGGTAGGCTGCTGCATGGACAAGCCAGGAAACAAAGGCAGGAGGGGTAGGGGTGCTGATGGCACAGCAGGCTTGGGGTCCCCCTGCCCATCTTTGGTTCTGTGCTCAGCTAGCTTCTGGTGCTAGCTGTCAATCACTTCTGCCAGAGGGCTGGATGCCACTGTGTGCCCTCTGATTGGCATGCATGCTGCACAGGCGGCCTGGAGGGAAGCATGAAGGAGAGGGAGTGGAGGAGGCAGACTAAGGGAGAGACGCAGCTCTGCACTCCCAGGCTTGGTTTCGCAGACTTGATGGACAGTCAGCAAACCAGGAGGAGGCTGGCAACATCTTTGGTGGACTCAGGGCCAGAGAGTCGGCTGTCAGTGCCAGTGACTCAGGACACCTGGCTTTATTCCGAGCATCACTCTGTCCTGTTGTGGGGCGGTCTCCGGCCCTCCCCTTTAACCAGGATATCCCCTGGTATCACGGAAGGAAGCCATTGAGAGCCTGGGGGCTGGCCTGCTTTCCTGGTTGGCTGTGCACTTGCTCCCTGTGTATAATTTTAGGAGAGCTGCGTAGACTCGGGGAGCCCTTAAAGCTGTTCTCCAGTACTTCTGGTGGGCCCTCCTTAGGTCTGTCTTCAAAGATTGGCCCCCAGGGCTGACTGTTGGTTGGGCTCCCCCTCCAGCAGCTGCCAGACTTCCTTCCCTGCTCAGCATGGTTCCCGCCGCCCAACCGTGATGCCTGTGAGGCCTGCGCCACCTTTGCTGTTGAACTTCCCGTGCCTATAGCTCGGGGCTCAGCTCCACAGGGGACGGCATGCTCCACATCTAGGATCCGGCCTGGCTCTGGGATGGGTTCCAAGCATGGCATCCATCTGAGTGGAGACTAAGCAGAGAAGGGGCCTGGTGAGGTCGAAACCACTCGAAAAGTCTGAGTGGGGAACCACTGTGTTCTCGGGAATGAGGCAAGGCCTCCATCCCCCCGCCGATTCTCCTATCGTGAGTGACTTGGCCACCCAGGGGACATTTGGCTATGCCTGTGGATGTGTTCTGGCTGTCATAACGGGAGGTGTCATCCAGTGTCATCCAGTAGAGTAGAGGTAGAGGCAGTACAGTAGAGTAGAGGCCAGGGGCGCTGCTCAATGCCCTGTGACCCAAAAGAAGCCCCACTGCAAAGAATTCACCAGCCCAAACTGTTCACAGTGCAGAGGCTGAGAAACATGATGTAGCCAGAGATCTCCCCAGGGGATGGGTAAAAGCAGGAAACACAGGACTTTGGAGGTGCCGGCAGCTGTGTGACATAGGGAACAAGGGTTACCAGTCACCAGTGGGGGTTGCCCTCCCCTCCACCACCCGGCACAGGAAGATGCCAATCCTGGGTGTCTCACAGTGCCCCCTGGCCCCTCCTCCTTGCCCTGGCAGCCGAGGGTGCCCCACAGCAGACACCAGTGGCTCTCCAACCCTCTGCTGGGGGCATTCCCTCTGCCCACAAGCAGGACAGGGCAGAAGTGCCCTGGAGCTCACACTCACTTGTGGGGGAAGCCGTCAGCCATTGATGGTAAGAGCTGGGGGTCAGTCCCCCTGCCTGTTTGGCATTGTGTCCCAGAGATGCCCATGGGACCGAGCCTCAGTTGTCCCTAGGGGTCGTGGGCATGTTAACATCCCCTCTATTGCTCCTTCCCTTCCGTCGTCCTCACTTTCCAGTTTTACTGCTGATGCTTCTTGGGACCACCGTGCAAACTGACTCCTTCATTTCCTGTGAGAGCTGGTTTCCGGGGTCGCCGGACCTGCGACGAGCAGCCCTCTCTGTTGATTCGTGGGGATGCCTGTAAATCCCCTTACGTCGTTCCGCCGGCAGCACTTCTGAGAGCACTGATGGCGCCAGGAACTGAGCATCCCTACCCGCTTATAAATGGGGAAACTGAGGCTCCAAGATACACATACATTTGTTCAGAGTCTCTCCAACAGTAAATGACCAAAACTAGAGCATAAAGCCAACACCCTTAAATGTATTCTATGACCATTGTACCTACCAGTTCTCCCTCAGCTGGCCGTGCTCAGAATCACCTGGAGGGCTTTGTACAAACACAGATGTCTGAACCCCATTCCAGAATGAGTCATTGTCTCTGGGAGTGGAGCCCTGGCATTTGTATTTTTCAAAGGCCCTATAAAGCACATGTGCACACAGAGGGAGAATGTGTGCCCCCTCCCCCACCCCCCCGCACAGTGCCTGACTTACGAGCACTGGCTTTAGGATGAAGACGGGGGAGAGGAAGGAAGCCCCCCATGCCCAGAGCCGAAGCTCAAGACTGACCATACGCATCACCCACACGTACCCCTAGACCCCGAGAGGAGGCGGCACCCTGTGGGACAAGGCCGGCTCCCCGGCATCGATTTAATGTCCTTACAGAGTCGTCCTGCCAGCTTTCACCTAGACAGGCTGTCCTGTGGTTTTCCCTGCCTGTTTTACAGTTGGGGTTTCCTGCCCCACCATATGGTGAGCCCTTGTAAGGCAGAGCGCTAATGGGGCCGCACGCCGGCAGACGGGCACTTCCTGGCACACAAGTCCAAGAGCGCTGCAGCCCCCAACTCCGCTCTCACCTCTGCCTGCCCTGTGGAAGGGTTAGAGGTTGAGGGATTTCAGGCTAAATATAGAGGTGGACCATTAAGAAACAGCATCCCCTGCCCCTCCCCGTCTCTTTGGGCTTTCCATGTGGTGATTTAATTGCTCTGACAATCTGTTCCGTTCCTCCCTTGCAGTTCAGGGAAGCGGCAGCCACGGTCTGTGGTGAGAGGCTGCTCTGGAGATGGGAGCAGCTTTTTAGAGGAAGGAGGAGGCTTCTTCGGGTCTCAGAACTCGGTACGCTCGGGTTTACTTTCAGAGGTCTCTGTGGAGTCTCTGTCCCCGGTGCTCACCTGACATTCGGGCTGGATCCGGAACCCTTTGCGGCCCCCACTGGCAGGAATGGCACTGGGCTTGAGGTCAGGCAGACTTGGAGCTGAATTCCAGCTCTGCAGCTGATAGGCTTGGGCATCGTGAAAAAGTCATTTAACTTTCAGGAAATGAAATGACCAGAAAGGCCACCCAATTTTGCAGGGCGGGTATGAAGCTGAACGGAGGGGACTTGCGTGGGTGGCACATAGGAAGCACATGGCAGGGCGACCAGCCACGCAGTAGGTCCTCTGTACAATGGCTCCTGTCAGGAGTCCCTGGGTTTATTAGCTGTGGGGTCTTGATTTTCACATCTGTAAAATGGGTATATTAACAGTACCTACTTCTAGGACAGGCTGCATGGTCTCCAGGGCCCAGGGCCAAATGGAAATGTGAGGCCCTTCAGAAATGAAGAATTTCAGCACGGTGACCACAGAGCGTGAAGCCAGGCATGGGGTGCTTCTGAGCCTGGGACCATGGGTGACGGCTCAGCTGTACAGTGTTTACTGTAGAAGGTTGGAGTACATGGTCCCCGCACCCAGCTGCTGGTCAGCCACAGCCACAAGCCCCACATTCTTTATGACTCCTCGAGGCAGTCCAGCCACAGTGACGTTCTATCTGACAGGCTCTGGGGCCCACTCAGGGCCATCACTCAACGTGAACACTTGGTGATCTTTCTTTCGCTATTTATTTCAAGATTTCAGAGTAACAGAAATGCCCCAACAGCAGCGACTTACTTGGCTGATGGGGATGGGGGAGGTCGGATGGGACACTCAGTACTTTTTTTTTCCATTGCAGAAACTCAAATGTCCCCTTCCCACCCACCTCATGCCCCCAACAAATTAATGCATTAAGAGACATATCTGGGTAAATGGGTCATAGTGGATTTCCTCCCTGGAAAGGCGGAAGGAACAAGTGGGTAGACCTCTCTCCTTGGACAGAAGCTCGAGGGCAGGACACTTTGTGTGGTGTCATTGTGAGCACCTCCAACTGTATTCGTGCCATTGGAATCATAAATTTGATAGGGTGGTGACAAAAAAGAGAAAAGGTCACAGGGTAGAGTTAGGACAATGCATGTAAAGTGCTTATGACATGACGTGTTTATTACTACTGCTAACTAAGCATGAGATCTATTGTGGGAGCACAAGACACGCACCACAGGGAGAAAGAAAGAGATTGCGATCAAATTTGATAAGTTTCAGGTGGCAGCTTGCAGAGCTGGAGCTTTGTAAGGTGACAGTGGGAGTACTGAGACGCTTGGGCCGTTGCAACACAGTGTGTACGAGTCCTCATCGGAGCCTCGTGGGGGGGATGGGAGGCGGGGGTGGCAGAGAGGGGAGCGACTTGCATATGAGTGTCCGGGGAGAGAAAAGAATGTGGAACATCACTGCTGAGTGATCAGAGGGGATGCCATTCAGCAAAATAGAAGATTTGGGGGTATAGTGAGTGGATTTGGGCCACATAGCATCTGAGGTGTCAGTGGGATATTGATGTGAGGCAAGACATGCCTTTGGAAGTCAGGGAACAGGGGTGGCCTTAGAGCTCAGATGGAGACTTGGTGGGGGCAGGGCTCTCATGGAGACCCACGTGGAAATGGCTGATGTACCAGAATAGATGAAATTATCAGTGGAGAGCACATTTCCAGATTGCAGGAACTAGGGATAAAATAGGACCGGAAGTCAACTCTGTCCAAAATTAGCAAGTGAAGCTGGGAGCTTTGAGCCGATCTAGGAAAAGAGGGAGGAGCTGAGAAAGTGCCATTCCTGCAGGGGAAGATCCTGAGCTTCTATGACCCTTAGTTTCTTCATCTGTAAAATGGGCACAGTATCCTTCATTGACGAAAAGATAAAACAGAGAAACGTGTGTCCACTATTTCTCGTATTGACTATAGGTTTGTGAGCAATGCAACTTAGTCTCCCTCCCACTTGAGCCTCTGATTCTCAGATCTTTTTAGTGAGATTACATTCTATTTTTATTAATGGTTTTTTATGATTTAGGTATGTTTATTTTCAGAGTGATTTACATGATTTACATTTAGTTCATTACATGAGCTACTTTACATACATATCTCCTTGAATCCTTACCAGATTCTTCCTGGAATGTCGGTATTCCCACTCTACAGACAGGCTGCTCAGAGAGGTTTGGAAATTTATCCAAGGCCTCACAGCTACAAAGTGTCATGATGGGATTTCAGCCCAGGGCTGCCTCATTCCAGAGCCCAAGCGATCTGCACTGCTTGGAGAGAGCAGATAGGACAAACAACTTGCAAGAACTGATCTCCAAACCTTGGCTCTTCTCCAGTCCACCTGCTAACAGCACCATCTGCAGAGGTATGCAGATGGTGACCGATGGGGACCAGAGAGCTCCTTGTTCTACAGAATTGTTCGTTGTAGGTAATTTGCTATTCCTACGTCACGCAAGTGCCTTGAACAATGGCCACTCCCAGGGGCTGGGGCTCTCCTCCTCTTTACAAAGCCTGGGGGGTGAGGGACTGGCAGACTTGGCATCTCAGCAGCCCTGGGGGAGGAGGGAACAGCAGGTGAGTGGCCTGAGCCAGGAGGACAGAAGCTAAACTCTGCCCCTCCACACTTCCCACTCCTCCTGGGCCAGTCACTCCCCTGTTAAAGAGAAGACGGTGCCCCAGGGGCTTTCTTCCCGTGATCCCCCAGGCCTCCTTCTGCTTCCTCGGGTGGCAGCTGGTGGGAGGCAGTGCCACTAGGAGCAGAAGAGTGAGGTGGTAAAGGGCGCAGAGTCTAGAGCCTGTCTGTCTGGGAACAAATCCAGGCTCTGTCACTTCCAAGCTGTGGGACCTTGCATGTGTCACTTAGTCTTTCTGTGTCCTCTTTAAAATGAGAATAAGAATAGCACCTATCTCCCAGATCAGTGAACTAGCACAGGTGGATATTAATTATTATTATTATCGTTGTCTTTGTTTGTTGTCGCCTTCTTCGTGGTGGTGGTTGTACTGAAGGGCTGAGCAGCCTGTAAAGACGCCACTTCTTCCGTGAAGTTCTGTCCATCTCTGTGCCTCCTGGATCCTACCCACCCTTTCATGCTTGGCCTCACCTCACAACTATGTAGGTGGCTGGCTTATCTCCCTGACAAGCTGGAAGCCCTGGGAGACAGGGTTGGTGTGCTGCTCACTCATCTTCCTGTCTCATACCAGTGGAGAGTAAAGCCGTGAACGTTAGGGTCAGAAGTTTTTGGTGTCAATCTGCCATTTACTGTGTGATCTGAGGCAAGTTGCTCAACTCTCTGAGCCTTGGTTCTTGCATTCATCAAGTGGCCTATGAGCTAGCACATGGGCATGGCAGGCTCTCAATGAATGCCACCTCCTTTCCCTTCCTCTTCTCATTTTTCACTTGTGGATCACGCTGTGCATTTTAAGTGGGGGTAAGGGAAGTGGAATTCAGGGGCTCCTGGAAAGCCAGGTTCCCTCAGTACCCACCCAAGCTCCAGCGTAGGGCTGAGATCCATCAGCGTATAGTGCCCAAGCTGATCTGTTGGCAGGCAGAAGCAAGCGATCACAGAAGGTCAGAGCTGGAGTGGGTTGTGGAAACTTCTCCAGTGCGGCCGATTGGTTTCGTCTGACATGTTCACTCTGGCCAGTTGGTGGTGGTTGTCAGGGGTAGTGGTCTGGGGCTTCAGTGGGACACAGAGAGCTCGGTGATCCATTAGTGATGGCTGCCATGGGCACAGCACTAGGAAGTCAGGGCCTCCGTGCTCTATAACTTTCTGTTCTGAGTTGATCTCACGGCTTCATCTTGCAGGGGAAGAGGCTGAACCTCAGAGAAGAATGCTTCAGTCCTGGTCACCCGATTATTGCCTGACGGAGCATCCCAGCCCCAGATTTTCTGAGGCCAAATTCAGTGATCTTTCCATGAAGTCAGATTGACTTAGAAAACATTCTACCGATGTAATAGTGCCTTATTGTCTTTTTCTGTTGGCCTCTGCTTGCCTGAAGGTCAGTCACCTGCAGCCCTCCTGATTGGCTCCACAGACCAGAGACCCATGTTTGTGAGACCCTCATTACTCCCACTACCGACATATGCCGAGCTTCACATGTCCATGCAGACCCTGACAGGTGATGGCAATGATGAAGATGTAATAGAACACGTACTAGGTAGGATTTACACAACATATATCCTAGAATGTATACTCTCTAGAATATGTATGAAATAGAAGTACATTTATGTGTTCCATATACTATATGTAATGTTCTATATGCTATGTGTAATATGTATTCTCTAACATGCTTATAGATCACATATGTTGTGCATAATGTAACAATAACATAATTTAGTGCCTGCTATGTATTAAGTCCAAGGGCACGACTAGCCTGCCTCCTGCTCAGCTCTACTCTGTGCATATTTAAGGCACTTCCCCTCTCTGGGCTTCACTTTTCTCGTCTGAATAATGAAAGAACTAGAACAGATGCTTCCTCTCCGTGCTGACATTTTCCTCTCTGTGCTTCATATTGTCAGCACCTACTCTGTGCCCAGAAATGGGGAAATGGCACAGGACAGATAGGAAAATGTGAATCTCCAGCTCTTTGCTCTTAAGGCACCCAACCAGAGTGTACACCCCCAAATGCACCCAGAAAACGGCACTGTGGTATAGCGAGATGGACCGGAGAGGAAATAGGGAGATGGGGTGTGTGTGTGTGTGTGTAAGGGGGCTAGTGCAAGTGTGGGGGACAGCAGAGATTTGGGGGGCAACCCAGACTTGAAGCCTGACTCCTGCACTTCTGAGCTAGGCATCTGTGGGCCCCTAGTCACTGATCCTCTCTCTGGGCTCTGCATTCTTACCTGTAGCTCTGAGTTCTTATTATAGATGTTGCAGGGGACCTGGGAGGGCACAGAGGTACAGTCCCAGTGACTGGTACAGTTACTGCCCCCGAAGTGCAGATGTGGCAAGGCGTGAAACAGAAAGATGTTTGGGGAGCGGTGGAATTGTAGTAGAGGAGGACTTCCTCTAAGAGGTGGGCTCAGGTCAGCCTCCAGGAATATTTCAGTTTGGGTGGAGGGAAATGAATGATGCTAGTCATTTTTTTTTTTAAGATTTTATTTATTTATTTGACAGACAGAGATCACAAGTAGGCAGAGAGAGAGGAGGAGGCAGGCTCCCCGAGAAGTGGAGAGCCTGATGCGGGGCTCGATCCCAGGACTCTGGGATCATGACCTGAGCTGAAGGCAGAGGGTTTAACCCACTGAGCCACCCAGGCGCCCCGGCGCTAGTCATTTTTAACCCCCAGTTGTTCTCTCCTCTTTGGGCCCTATCTGTGCCTCTTCGGAATAGAGCGTGAATATTAAGCACATTTTTCATACACTTTGAAGACAATAGAGTGCCAGCAGTGGCCTGGTGGATTTCTTTCATATTTAAAGAGCATCCTGTTGATTTGGGGAGGGAAGGCAGCTGCGTCCCTGTCTTTCTCCCTAGTAGCCCCCAGTACAAGCTGACACGAGCACTTTATTCCTAACTCCAAGTGATAACAGAGGAGATGTCCCATGCTCTGCACATCCTGCAAAATGTGTGCAATTTAAAAGGCATTAGGAAAACTCTAGAATTCCCTACAGCTAGCTCTAGGCTGAAGGACAGACTGAGTGAGCTCTTTTCTCTCCCTGGAACATCTGCCCTCCCCATTCATCCTTCCATTCGGTCATTCATTTGTTGGTATTGGAGCATCGACTGTGTACCAGGCACTAAACTCCCTCAGGACTCTACTTGGATGTCACCTCTCCCAGGCAGCCTTCCTTGATATCTACCTCCCAACTCTGCTGGGCTCCAAGCCCCTCCCCTGTGTTTCCAAAGCACTCTGTCTATTACATACCTCCCCTTGTTCTGTTCTTGTTCTGTTCCTGACTTCCTCGTTTGACTGCGTGCCCCTTGATCTCTTTCACTAGTAAGCAGCAGAGACTCCATAGCTGCTTGAGAGGTCCACGGAACGGGCCTGGGTTTCCTGAGTTGGCTTCTCCTGGGCTGATCCTGACCACTTCCCAATTGTGGAGGCTGGAAGGCAGATGTGGGAGAGGCATTTACACTCTGAGTTTCCACGATGCTTCCCTGGATGAAGGAACAGCAAGGGGCTACGCGACTGGCTCCCTTAGGTTGAGGTCTTTCCTTGCTCCCCAGTAGGTCCTTCCATCTATCCAGCAAAACCAGCTTGGGTATTCTGCCCTGCTTGAGCAATCACCACCTGAGCAGGAAATTATGCAAACCATGCAGCAGTCTTCTCAGAACAGCAAGCCTGCTCCAGAGGAGAAATGCAAACATTAAACCCCCATGTGGTTGCCTCTTGGCGGACAGGATAGTGCAGGAACTGTGCTTGTGCAGCCGTCATTGCTATGCAACTCAGCATTAGCCAGGAGATGTCAGAGGGCAGAATTTCCCATCATGCTCTCCCAGTTTCAGGGACGCCAGCCTGGATGTGCTCCCTGCTCTGTTCTGGCCTCGAAAACTGACTGCTGTCTGCATCCGTCCATCAGGGGAACCTCGTCCTGCCACCCCCGCCCGCACTCCTGACATCTCTGCGGGTCCCCTAAAATACCGAGGTGCGGCCCACCTCTGCACAGAGCACGTAAGAGCGCCCCCTCTCAGCCATGACCTCACCCCTGGCCAGTGGCGACCCCTTTCCGTCACCCACAGGATTCATGGTCTGGGTGTCTCTCTACAGATGCTTTTTCCAGTCGTCATCAGAGCTGACGACTTTTTTGGTCTTGCCCTCCTGCTTTTCACACGGTCTTCCTTCCCGTTCCCTGCCCTGTCCTTTCTCTTCCTGGAGTCATGGCCTTGGCTCAGGTTTTGATCACCTGCCACGTCTCTCTGAACCAGGGGTCTCTCAGCCCTGGTGTTGACCCTTCACTCCCACCTCCCTGTGGCCACCTGCGTTGTGTACCTTATTCAGGTGTCAGGCACACAGTGTTTATGGGGCGTCTGTCCTGGTAAAGTGGTGATGAGAGCAATGTGGCTGGCACAGAGCTCGCGTCCTGGGGAGGGGGTGGTGGGCAGGCAGTGAGCAAACTGTTCCCGGCGTGCTGAAGTTAGAGGAAAGCATGGCTGTGGGGACCCTGAGAGGGTGAGTCGGCCCCTTTGGGGCCAAGAAATGCCTCCTTAAAGCTGTGAGTTTGAGCTGACATTTGAAGGATTCATAGGAGTTAGGCAGGTGAAGGGAACCACATGTATAGAAGCCTGAGGCAGGAGACGAGGCACATTCCAGAAACTTACAGTCCAGTGTGGACAGAGTATAGAGATTGGGAGGAAAAGAGATGTTGATGGGACCAGAGAGTACAGCAAGAGCCTGATCCCTGAAGACTCTGAAACTATGGTTAAGGCCTTGTGGGGTTCTATCCTGAGAAAAGCAGGAAGCTTTTGAAGGGCTTTGGCAGAAGTCGAATCTCCATGGATCTAATGATTCACTATACATCCTCAGTTGAACATTCATGTATATAACTCATTCACTCCCACAGTGTGCCTTGGTCAAGTTTCCCTCAGGCTGGAGAGATGGAAACCCCACTCAAAGAGGCATGACCAAAAAGGAATTGTGTTAGTTCAAGAATTGAAGCATTCAGGCATGGCTGGATCTAGGGGCTCCAATGTCCCTCTCCATCTCTTGGTTCTGATTGCCTCTATGCTGGTTCCATTCTCAATATCTCCTCACCAAGTGGCAGAGGCAGAGATGGTGGCCAGCAACTGTGGGCTGACACCTTACTGCCTGAATTTTCATAGCAGGAAGAGAGTGGCCCTTCCCCAATAATTTCATTAAGGACCAAAGATGGGCTCTGAATTTGTCCCACTTGTGTCTGACGCTCATTCCTGGAAGGACTGAAACCAGGGAGTGAAATAGGCAGATGGATCAGGTTGGATCCAGCCCCTAAATGTGGTAGTGTGGGGCGCCTTTGCAGAACCCAGGGACAGTGAGGTGGTTCCCCAAAGGAAACATTGAGTACCATCATTAGAAGCCTGCGGAATACATGTTGGATGCCCAAATACAGCAGGAGTTCACCCCAGTGACGTGGCTTCTCAGAAACCCTCAGCATAGTCCTTCCACTCCAGCCAAGCTAGATTCCATATTCCATGGACCTCTGAGGACATCCTGCTCAACTTCTCCTCTAAGCCTTTGTGTTGGAGGTTGCTGGTTGAGAATGCACCTGGATCAGAGAGCACAGCCTTAGCATCCAGACAGATCAAGGTCAGAGCTTCAGGTGTGTAGGGACAGTGGATGTGTGAGCAGGGCTGCGGTGGTGGGGACCATGGGGGTGCTGTGTTGGTGGCTGGATCCTCTTGAGGGCATTCCCGAACCCAAACTAGCTTCGGGGTACTTCCCTAACTTTCTCTAGATGCTTGTTCTTTTTCTCTGGCAGACAAAGTGAAAACAAATGCCCATTATTCTGGTTGTTAGGCCCAGGTAAATAGGGCAGCCGCTGCCCGGCCCAAAGCAAGGCTACTCCTGCCTCTTTCCAGAAGCCTCTGTACTTGCAGAGGTAGGCAGCCATCCCAAGGTAGTCAGTCCCTTTAGGAAACCGCAGGAAGGGGGATGTGGATGGAGCCCATCAGGACCTCTATGAGCCACTTCCTTCCTGGGCAGGTCACAGGCAGGTCACAGGTCTGCGGTCATGTTAATACTTGGGAATCGTGGGTGCTTGTAGTGAGTCAAAAGGGCTGGGTGATGCCACAACCCCAACCTGGCCCTGGGACAGCCTTCCTGGAACAGGTGCTGAGACGTCACTCATTCAAACCCTCCCCTTTTTTGTTTAAAGATTCATTTTATATGAGAGAGAGAGGGAGGACAGAGGGAAAAGGAGAGAGGGGGAATCTTCAAGCAGACTCTCCACTGAGCCTGGCGCCCTATGCGGGGCTCAGTCTCACGACCCTGAGATCATGACCTGAGCGGAAACCGAGAGTCAGACGCTTCAACCACTGGGCCCCCCCAGGCGCCCCTCACTTACTCCTCCCTTTTATTTTTTTATTTTTAAAAAGATTTTATTTATTTATGTGAGAGGGAGAGGGAGTAATGGAGAGAGAGAAAGGATGCTGCAGAGGGAGAGGGAGAAGCAGACTTCCCTCTGAACAGGGAGCCTGATAGGGGGCTCGATCCCAGGACCCTGAGATCATGACCTGAGCCGATGGCGGATGCTTAGCGGACTGAGCCACCCAGGTGTCCCTCACTCTTCACTTTTTATACTCATCTTGCAGACTGCTGAACCTCTTCTGTATGAGCGGCTCCCTCAGACTGCTTCTCTGATCACCTTTCCTGCCTGGGTCACTGCCCAAGAAGCAGTCCTCCAACACTGTGGCCTTCCTTTACCTTTTTCCTAGCTCCTTCTGGAGGCCTTACTGTGTGCCGCTGTCTTCTTAGGATTTGCCTCTACCTTGTTTCATGGGCCCATTGCACTTTACACCCTGATGATATGTCCTTAACCACTGTCCCCCTGGGAGATGTAGGAACGACACCTGTCATTTGAACAGAGAGACATTCATATAAGACATTTTGACTAGATGATCCATTAGTCCACCTGCTAATTGAAAGGGTAAAATAAAACATTAAGGTATAACCTAGTGGCCACCCCAAGAAGCTGCCACCGGCCCTCCCGCAGAGGGAAAAGATTGCGTTACCAAAATGCAGCGCCCCCTGCTGGCAGAACCTCACCAGGACCCCAGGGGCAAAGCAAAAGCAGATTTGCAGCCCCAGCGGAAAGAAATAGCACAGGAAGGACAGGTTTGAAACTTAGAGACAATAAAGAACTTGGCAGCCAACCTGTGACTGACTCTTCACTGACCACACTCTACACTGCGCTTAGAGCCGGGCTGCCTAGAGGGTGGTATTGGAAAGACACAGAATTTGGGGTCCTTGGACCTAGATCCGCTGCCAGATTTCAATGTGACTTGCGGGGCAAGTCAGCACTATCACCGAGCCTTCACTTCCTCATCTGTGAAATGGGAACATAACCCCTTGCCCTGCGTACCTCTGACGGGAGGAAGACAGTCAGCACACAGCAGTGTGTGCAAGGACCGTGCAGCTCGAGCTGACCTGCAGAGAGAAGGTGGTGGGGTGGCGTTCAGTAAATACTTCCCTGCAGAATAAAGTTGCAGTCTGTTTGGGGCCTTGAACTTCTTCTTTAAGCGTGTATCCCTTTGGAGCCTTCAAGGTTCTTCTTATAAGCAAGAAAGGCACACATGAGGCTTCGTGTCAGGAAACCTTCCCTGACAACAAGAACGTTGTATGAAAGAAAGCAAACCGTCTCTTCTTAGAGATGAGGTTCTGTTGCGTAAGACATCTCGGATAGACTCAGACAAAACACTCGCAGCTTTGTGGCAGGGCTGGGGGTGGGAAGTCGGAGGGAATCAGGCTGCCCTTGTCCTTGGGGATGATCAGCCAGCGCTGGTGGAGCTCTTCCCCACATCTAATTTGGAGGCACATTTCGCAGCCCCACTGGCACTGTGTGGGCGTCAGAGATGTTGTCTCTTCTCATCTTAATGATGTTTTGCTCTAACAGAGACATTTCTGCTCCTCAGAGCTCTGCTCAATGCTTGGAGGTAAGCCTCCTGGGATGCCCCTGGGTGAGAGCAAGAGCTCGCTCCCAGCTTTAGGCACAGAGGTTACCATGGAGAAGCAGCCCCAAATGGGGAGGGCCCCAGAGTGTGCACCTCAACTGGTCCTGCATGCCCTGGTGGCCAGACTGGGGCACTGAGGGCGCAAACCCTCCCCTACCCCCATCTTGACCCCGATCTCAGGGCCAGGGAACAGTCCTGTACCACATTTTGTGGGCCACTGCTTCGTCTTCCCTCCACAGAGGCAGGGGGACAGATGGACTTGGGATTAAATCTGCCTCAGTTCTCTCCTGGCCTGCGACTTCGGATAATTCTTTTAAACCTCTGTATGTCGGTGTCCCTAAGGTAATGTAGGTGGACAGGCTTAGCTGAGTACCTCTCCAATGTCCTCAACCCCCTGTCTCTCGGGCTCCCTTTGAATTCACCCTCAAGATCCTGCCTGAATACTCTGGTCAAAAGATGCTTCTCCTAAAGTCATTCTTGCTCCATGTAGACTAAAGAATGTTCCGCAGTCCCTGTTGCCCAGCCGATGAAATTGAAATCCTGAGCGTTGGCCTTTGGGGCCCGCTGACCTCTGTGGTTTCCAGTTTTGCTCCTTCCTTCTAACCTACTCTTTTACCCCAGCAAACTTGGGCTGCATCACAGTCCCTAGGAATAGCCAACAGCCTTCACACCCAGGCCATGGACCACAGTGGCTCTTCTGTCCTCAAACTGGCCTCCCTTCTCTAACCCATTCGATAGCTCAGCCTATTACCACCTCCATTTTGAAACTTCCTCAGCCCAATCTTGTTTCTTCCTTCTCTGAGCTTCCTTGGGATTTTTTATTTTTTTTATTTTTTTTTTTAAATTCATTTTAATAATTTATTTTATTTCACCCTAAATATCCTTTTTATTTTTTTAAGATTTTATGTAGTTATTTGACAGAGAGAAATCACAAGTAGATGGAGAGGCAGGCAGAGAGAGAGGGAAGCAGGCTCCCTGCTGAGCAGAGAGCCCGATGTGGGACTCGATCCCAGGACCCTGAGATCATGACCTGAGCCGAAGGCAGCGGCTTAACCCACTGAGCCACCCAGGCGCCCCAAGGGATTTTTTATTTTTTAATGGGGTTTATATATTGTAGGATTTTTATTTTGCTACAGATGGAGAAGGATGAGCTGTTAGGCAAATATAGTAGATTTGAGTCCCGAGCCTATCAGTGGCAAGTCATGGCTTTAAATAAATTTGATTCAACTCCCTTAGTACTTTATGGGGCTGTTGAAAGGATTACAGATCATGTATATGAAGTTACGATCACAGTGTCTAATAAAGGTACTTGTAATTATCATGATTATACTGCTTTAGGTACATATGAAGCACTCAATGACAGTCTATTGAATTGATTGAAGGTGTGGACATAGAGCCTGAAGGCAGTAATATTGGACCTAAAAATTATAAATTGGTATTTTTAAGAATCGGATTTATCATCACAGAGTATAAACCAACATGTACTCATTGGAGAAAATTTATAACATATGTGTGTGTTATAAAAAGATAGAAAGAAGCCTCCCATAATTTTACAGGTCAGTGGTAATGACTCTTATATTTTCTTCCAATTTTGCATGCATTTTACATAAGGGGATCTCATACAAATATATAGTTTTGTTTCTCACAGTTGTATGTGTCATAAATACACTTTAGAAGCTACTGTTTAAATTATCATATAAATAATATGTAATAGAAAATAAATACAGAAAATATTGAAGCATTTAATTAAATACCTAAATCTAGCATACTATTAATATTTGGCTATATTTTTTCTAATCTTTATATTTGCACTTTTGCCTATTTCAGATAGCAGTATTAGAGTAAGAGCATTTTTCTATGCCATGAAACAATTTTCTGATGTCCTTTTTTATGGCTACATAGTATTCTATCTTATAGCTATCGCATAATTTAATTCTATCCCTATGTGTAATTAGGATGTTTTTCTATTTTTCCCATTATGAATGCATTTTTTTCTGAATTTCAGATTATTTCCGTAGAAAAGGGAGAGTGATTTTATTAGTTATAAAAAAATAAATTTTAATGGCTTATGAGGGAGTAAGTCTGATGTGACCAAGTCTGGAGGAGGGGCTGTTCCTGGGCTGGCTAGGTCAGTGACTCAGTGATCTCATCAAGGATCCAGATATTTTCCATCATTTTGTTCCTCTGTTGTCTTCTGTGCATAGTATGAATGGGTGTCATGACAAGTGATTTATGTATATGATCTCCTTTCAAAGGAGTCTAGGAGTAGACAGTCTAAGGAGTGGACCTGTTATCATTCCTATTGCCCATTGTACAGACGAGGACACTGAAGCCTGGCATGATATTTTGGCTAAGATCACACAGCACCTAAGAGGTGAATGAAGCTCTTCTTTGTGTCTCTCCCCTGCCTTTTTGACTTGGTGAATTTCAAGGCCACAGAAAATGCCAAAGAATAGTCTGGTGGATGCCTGTATTTCCTTCACCAGCAGCCACATTTCCTTCCTTTCACTCTCGCTCGCTCTGTCTTCCAGTTGCAAGCCATTTGAAGACATCACGATTGTGAGGTCTCTCTTTTCAATGTTTCAAAATGAAATATGATACACTTGCCAAAGTGAGCTTCTTATGTGAACAGTAGGATGAGATTCCACAAATTTGATCCCACAGCCAGTGCTCCCCTCCCCTGAAGCCTGGGGGACACTGACTAGAAATAGAAGTTGGTTTGGTAAGAATGTGGAGGGTCAGCAGCACCATCTCATGCCACCCCCACCCCCCACTCTTCCCTTTGGGCTGGAAACGGAGACTTGTCATGAAGTACAAAAGAGTTGGGGGCCCTACTGACGTCTAGCAGAGAAGGACTAGCTTCTGGTTCAGCACAGACTTTCTCGTCAGAGAGACCTGCTTAGGAGTCTTAGCTCCTTCTGTAACTTGCTGTTCGATCTTCATCACGATGCCTAGGCATCAGCCTCCGTGGACCACTGTGAATGGAGATGGGCAGAGATCGTGCATCTAAACCGTTGATCGTGATGCCTGATACACAGCACTTGTTCAAGAAATGGGATCTGTTGTTGTGATGATGATGATGATGATTTGGTTTAATAGCCTTGCTAGATAGGCATTATTGCCCTTCCCCTTTTACAGGGGAGAAAACGCGCTCAGACAAAAGAATAAAACGAACCTAGGACACTTGACTCCTAAGAGACGGAACTAGGATTCACAATTAGGTTTTCTGACTCTAAACGTGTTGATCCCAATGAATCGATCAGGCCTGGACAAATGGGAGACTAAATCATACCTTGGAAGATCCATTGGTTAACTGACAGCTTTATAATAGGAGAAGTCATTGTCAAGCAGCCAGCGAGCCGGTGCTGGCAGGGTCGGCACTTTCTTCTTCCCGAGAGGAAAACGCAGAGGGCTGTGCGGGGTGGTGCGGAAGACTGAAGCTTCCTTCGGGATCACCCTGCCCCCCTGCCCCAGGCCTTGCAGACACCCTAGAAAGCACTGGTCCTGGAGAAGAGAGCCCAGGAGCTCATGAAGACTTCTTTCCTAACCTGTCATGTCTGTCCCTTCCCCAGGCTGGGCTCCAGCCCTCCGCGGAGAAAGCAGGGGTGTGGGGCTGGGGACTCCAGGTCCCTGCTCATTGCTGCTCCAGGTCCCCCCAACACCTTTCTGTCAGTATTCAGGAGGGGTATTTTCTGGTTTTGTTTTGTTTTTGTTTTTGTTGTTGTTGTTTTTTTGTTTTTTTAAAATAACTTACTTCACTATTACTTTGTTACTTTTCAAGTGACTGGCAGCAGATAGACTTCACCTCGATATTGGCAGGGAGAATGTGGTGGGCATGGATGATAGTCTGATTTCATTTTGGTTTCGCTTCTTTTGTGTTCGGAGGAGGAGGAAGGGTGTTCCCTGCGCACCCCCCCCCCACCAGTTCCCTGGAAAAGAGGGAGCGCACACAGCAAGGGCATCTGATGGATGCAGATGGCCCTGAGGTGTCTCCCCCAGATGCTGTCTGGGACCACCGCTCACTGGCTTTCAGCCTCCTGGAGCCCATGCTCCTGGGGGTCTCAGGTCGCTGAGATCCAGGCCACTGGCCGGAGGCAGAGTCAGACCTGCCTCGAGTCTAGATTCAGCCACTGACCCAGGAGTAGGGCCTGGGGTTAACCACACCAGGCTTCCGGTGAAGATGTTCTTTGATTTTAAAGCACATGCCTACCTACAAAGAGCCTCCACTTCTCCCCAGGAGATGTGGACGGGGATTTCTGTCGTGGTGGATAATAAAATAAGAACTGATCTTCAGTGAGCTTTCCCTAGTTGCGGGGCACGGTGTGACATGGTGTCATGGTGTCACTGTCTCTCAAGTCATGCTACAGCTGGCCAGCCTGGATACCACATGCGAACCCTTGTTTATAGACGAAGAAACAGAGACTCGTATCTGCCACGAGCTCTGTATGTATGTCAAGTAAGCCTGGAGGGCAGGCCCCAGGAAGCCAAAGGAAGAGAGAATGCATGTTTTGTGAAAATTGACCTAATGCGTATTTTCAAATAATCCTCATTAATCCTTTTGGTTCCGCGAAATAGAAGAAGAAATCATAGGCCTCCGAGGCAGTGTAGGAAGGGTGTATCATGCTTATTTTATCAAAGCCCAGGCATTCATTGCAAAAGCACTGAGTGAAATGTCTCTGTGTCCGGCTCGGTGCCAGGGTCCATAGATACGAGCTGGACAAGCTAGGGTCTGGCCCTGGACGAGCTTCTGGACTGTGGTCATGCGTATTGCGACATCTGTGCTGTCCACAGGAGAGTCCACCAAAGGCCGGGACCGAGGAACGGACAGGGAGCTTTCCCTGGAAAGGGAGGTCCGTGAATGTCCTTGTTCCCATCACAGTCGTGTAATGCCGAGGGAGATGCACCACCCAC
Source organism: Mustela erminea (assembly GCF_009829155.1). NCBI lineage: Eukaryota > Metazoa > Chordata > Mammalia > Carnivora > Mustelidae > Mustela > Mustela erminea. The sequence continues at coordinate 23,252,764 of NC_045631.1, read as the reverse complement.
TGGGTGTTTGCAGACACAGCCTGCAGGCCAAGTGTGGCCCCGTGGCCTGTTTTTGCATGGCCCTCTGGCTGAGAATGGGCTTTTGCATTTCTAAATGATTGGGGAAGATCAACAGAAGATTGGTATTTTTTGATACATGAAAATTATAGGAATAATTCAAATCGAAGTGTCCTTTAGTAAAGACGTATTGCAACAAGGTCACATTCATTGTTTACATATTGTCTGTGGCAACAGAGTGAGGAATAGTGACAGAGACGTTGTGGCTTCCAAACCTCAAATTTTTATGCTTGAGCCCTTTGCAGAAGTTTGTGGCCCTCTGCTATCTAGCATTGCAAATTGTGTAAAACACACACAGACACACGTACATACGTGTACGTACATACTTATGTGTGTCTGTGTGTGTTTTACACAATTTGCACCATCTGCCCTCTAATGCTTCGTCTAATCCTCCCAATCACTGCGTAAGTGATTAGGCATTCACAGTCCCTCTTTTCAGACATCCCCACTGAGGATCCAGGAAGATAAGCTCCTTGCCCAAGTGCACAGCTAGTAAGCAGGGAGCCCAGGGCAGGGCGTGGTCTGCTCCAATGCCCTGCAGTGGCATAGACTGATTGCATGCTTGAGGCCACAGCCCCGTGTGATCAGGGGCTGGCTGGCTCTGGAGATGCAGGTCTGTGATCCTGGTGGGGGGGTGGGCATCACAGGACTTCCATCCTGAGGATTAGGTGACCTTTAGTATCTTTCAACTCTCTGAGCCACAGCTGTGTGATTTCTGGGCAATGCTGCAAAGGGCTGGGCTACAAGGCCGTCTCCAAAGGCTTCAGCCACAAGGTGAGACTCTATGTGGGGTCTCATTCCCCATGCTCCAGCATGGCGTTCTGGAGCTCTGTCGTTCCGAGCGGGGACGCTTGGAGGCTTGAATCTGTTTCTTTGCAGATGGAACTACAGTGACCCGGAAACAGCAGCTTATCCACACCTTTGTTCTTCCCTCTCTACGGGGATGTTCCTGAGGCCCTGTCTAAGGCCAGCCCTTGGTACCCACCCAGCATAGTGCAGTGGTCTGAGGGGAGGGGGCGGTACATGGGTTTGGGAGTTGGTCGGACTCTGATTCAAATCCCAGTCCTGACACTTACGGGCTGTGAGTATAGGACAAGGGACCTCATTGCTTTCAGGCTCTATGTCCTGCTCTGCAAAATGGGAACAAGACGAGTACCTAACCACTTTGGCCAAGAAGGTGAAGGTGGGGGAGGGGACCACGTCTCAAGTGCCTGGGACATGGCAGGGTCCAGTAAAGTTACAATCTTATTTCATATTAAAAAAACAAAAACAAAAGAAGTGAGAATCTGGAAATATTTAAGAGGGCCTAAAAACTCATAGCTTGTGACTGAACTCCATTCAAACACCTAAGGAAAAATATCAGTCCTCTGGATGGCCTCCTTTGACTAGAAATTGAAAGTCCTAAGCAGCAGCCTATCTTTGTATTTGAGACCGTCCAGATATCTTCATAATTCTTCTCTTTGAAGGATAGATGGAAAATTCATGCATCTCCATCCTCACTGGATCCTGACTACTAGCCATCCCTAGACTAGCAGGGACCTTTATTCTGTGTGCCATTTGCATGGGTATGTCTCCCTGCATGAATGACCCTCCTCTCTTTCTTTGTTTCCCGGACTCCTATTCATCCTTCAAAACCCGGCTCAAATAAAACTGCTTCAAAACCGCTTCTATGAAACCTTCCCTTGCACCCTCATTGATTCCTCTTCCAGGTCCCCCAGCACTTTGTACATAAGCTGTGTTAGAGCATTTAGACTATTGTATTTTTTAGTTCATTGTTGATACTGCACCTTATAAAGAGAATCTAAGTTGAGGCTGTCTCTGAGCGGTAATCAGAATAAAAGACCAGAGGAGCAGAGCCACATTCCTAGAGAATCTGCCGGGACCTCCACAGGCATGATGCTGTCACCCCAGAGGGGACGTGACGACATGCGCTCTCCCCCATGAGATGGTGCTCATGGTTTTCCTTTCCATCTGGACTAAAACTATGTGATGTTTACACCACTGTGGGGCAGAAAAAAACTGTGAATTGCTTTACAATCCACACATCAGATTTCATGTCCTCTCATATTTCATGTCCCATCAGATTTATGAAACTTCTGGTTCTCTGTCTCACTTAGTGGAAGTCAGAAGTTCATACCCTCAGCTCAGGTGCAGGTGCAGGGGAAAGCACGTGTCTGGGCCTCATGATGGGTATGGAGAGGGAACAAGCCCCATCCCTTCTCCTTTCCCCCCATATGGCTACACATACATATGCCCTTTGTCCTCCTGTGCCCCCAACCCCAGTCTTAGATTGTGTGCTGGTGTCTGCTCCCCTGACCTGTGCATAGCCCCATCTCTGCTCACTGCACTGAGCCCCTGGGCCCCCTGGTTCAACCTTCCCAAAGATCCCACGTGGAAGTCTCAGTTGGCAGCCCCCAGAGAAGAGAGTCTTCTCAGTCTCTTCTCGCCCACCCCCTTCCAGGAGGGGTGACCCCACAAGACTCTGAGTTCCTAGAGGGTGGTACATGTGTCTTGTTCACTTTTGTGTGAGCTCACGGCCTCGAGCACTGCATCTGGCACATAGGGGGTCTTCCTCAGTTGTGAAATGAATGAATGAGCGAGTGAAGGAACAAATGAATGCAGCATAGTGACCAGGCTTCTGATGAACATGTATTGCTCAGAAGAGGTCTGAGCAATACATGTTCATCATGTATTCATGTTCACCAACTTCTTTTGGTGTTTGGAGAAATGTTACTTCCGCCAAGGCAGGGAGCCCCTGGAACTTCTGACCTCCTGTGACTTCCCTCCAGCCTTGGGCTCCCCGATCCCATTATTTCACACCCATAGTGAGGCAACAGGGGAAGGGTTCTTGAAAGACCCACAGGAGCAGCATCGCAGGCCCTCTGACGCTCGCTCAGTAACAGGTGGCACGTAATCGTGCAGATCGGTGTGCAGAAGCCGGGGCTGAGCAGCCATCCTGGCTGCGACCCATGGAGGCCAAGGGAACCCGTAATGGGACCCGGCCCATTCCTCCCACTCTGCACGTGGCACCTTCATCACAGGACTGATCCACGTGCCCCACGGCATGGCGTGGACTAAGTTCTGATGATCTCCTGCTTTCATCTGCGCTGCTGGGCGTGCCTCCTGAGCCCCGAGAGGGGGATTGCCGTGTCAGAATCTCATTATCTTTCTGCTCTAATCGCATTGTCGTGTCCGCTCAGAGACTTGCGGCCGGTGGGCACGAGTCCTTCTCCTCCCACTTGCTGCTGTGTTCCCCGGCACGACGGGTGGCTCGGCTGACTCTGCGGATAAGCACATCGGGGGAAGCCTGATGCGTTTGCTTTCTTTGGGGGGCTGAGTCAGAGCAGGTGGCTTCTGCTGGCTCCCCCTCTAGAGACCTCAACAGCTGTGGAGAAACTTCGCAGGGGTCGCTGAGGCTGCGGGGTATCCTCTGTCACACGATCTGTAAGGGGCCTGGCATGGAAGCCCAAGGTCAGGACAGCACTTGCCCCCCGGGTTTTGCGCTGCTCTTGTGGGGTCTGTCTCTGCATCCGACCCTGCTGGCTTAGACCTTGTTGGTTAGCTTGTCTTCTGCTCAAACCATTCTGCCTCCCTGGGGGCCTCTGCTTCCTGAGTCAGCAGTCTCGGTTCACGGCCCCGGGGCTGCCCTCACGGGTGGGCTCGCTGGTCCTGAGACCATCAGGGACGGTGGTAAACCCCACCACTACTTCAAGGCTGTGAATCCTTTACTCATTTTATGCTTCCACCAATCCTGTGAGATAGACATCACGATGTTCCTTTCCCAGGTGGGAGGAAAACCGAGAATAAGTAACTTGAGCTCAAGGGCTTGTGGTGGATGCTCGCATCCTTGAGCTTCGGGGCCAAGCATCTGTCTCAGGAGTCCGTAGAGCTGCCTCATCTCGGGCAGCAGCAACCACACACAATCATACTTCTGGGAGCAGGGATCTGCTGGTCCCTTGAGAACTGGCACAGGGATCCAAATGGATCCTCAACCACCCTTGACAGTGCGACGGTCCTGTTCTGTTGGGCAGCCCAAATGTTAGCTTCAGGAGAGATTCTGGGAGGAGGGGACAAGGGGAGCAGATGGGATGGCCGCCCTGCGGGTCCATTTTATGGGTGGCAGACCTCGTCTCCAGATCTGCCTTGATCACTCTGCCCGTGAGGGGTGGATTCTGGCAAGAGAGACAGGGGTAAGAGCACAATAGCTTTGGGCCTGCACAGCACTTTCCAGCAAGCAACAGACTCTCACCACTCTATTAGCTCACCTCACCCCCCATCTCAGCCTCCCAGGGAAGCCCTGCAAAGCAGGCAGCAGAGAAACGTTCCCACTCGGCACACAAAACAACCGTGATCGCGAGAGAGAAGGGGTCCCGATGGTCTGCACCTGACAGAACCCTGTTCTCTTGGTGTTCCTCCCTCTCCCCTGTAAGTTCGCTTCCCGTCCAAGGACTATGCTCCTTGCCACGGTCTTACCTTCTTTATCCACGTCCCTCGCCGTTTGTCTGTCTGCCTCTTTCTGGGCATCTGTGCCCTAACTGTAAAACAGATACTTCAGCGTGTCCCTGATCAGCAGCCTTCTCCTTGAGTCTGGTGATATTTGGACCTGGAAGTTCTTGCTAAGCAGATGCCCTTACTGTCCCCAGCAACCGCTGCCTTTCGCCACGCTGAGCCCCAGGCCGCGTGGTACCTTCAGCATTTCCCCCGCTAAAGCTCAGCCCCCCAAGGCCCACGCTGCCAGGTGATGAGGAAGGAAGCAGATAGCAAACCCTGCCCCCACAGGAAGCGCAAGGAAAATCCACAGCCTTAAACAGGCGCTGCATGAAGTGGTCCATAAATTGCAGCTTAAAATTTAGAACTGCAGTCCAGTTCCTATGTGGGCTGTCAGACTGAATTTATGCCACGCGGTGACCAGGAAACCTCCAGACAAGGATTTCATTTAGAGTGACTGGCTTGTCCGAAGTGAACACATGTCTTTTCTAGAACCCACCTGCGTTCTAGGTTACAACACAGTTCCCATAGACAAAATTCTAAGGAAACGTGCACCTGACAGGTAAAGATAACTCGGCTACCAGGAAATAAAATGCCGAGAGAGTGAACCCGAGGAAACAACCACGGGATTTAACTTCCCGAACCTCATCAATAAAATGGGCTCAGAACAGGGATGGGATGAAATGAAAAAGTGTGTGCAGTGTGTTTAGCATGGGACTGGTCCACACAATGGACGTTCGATGAAAGCTCATGGCTCTGACTATAGTCTCCATTGACTTTTCTAATACTACTGTTCAACGAATGTTGGCTCTCCCCGCTTCCTTTCCCTATCATTCATGTGCAGACAAAAGAAAAGCAGCACGCTTAGAAGAATCACAGGATTTGGTATCAGGTGGCTTAGAGTTGCATCCTGGTCCCCTGGGGCCTGTCCTCTGGTCTATAAACCGGGCAGTGGCCTTTGCACGTTCTCTTGCTGCGCAAGGTTGTTTGAGGGGGAAACAGCCTGAGGGCTCTGGAAGTATTTTGCGAACTGTAAAGTACGATGCAAATGTAGCCCACCCATATTTCTGTATTAATTTCTTCCATCTTCTTCCCCACAATGTGTCTGTCCTGAAACGTGGTGGATGGAGTGGTCGGGGATGAAGTGGAGGAGGCAAGAACAGAGGGAAGTCGTGGTTTCTGTCCTCATTCTGGGCTTTCTCCATTGCAAGGCCAGCCTTCTTCCTGAGGTTTTGTTTTGCCCCTTGGGATGAGGGGGAGGGGGTGGACCAACACCTTTTCTTTCTACTACTCTGGGAGTCAAGGAATGGAAGAGTGCTCTGGAGTTCACAGGTTCTGGCTTTGGGACCCGCTCTGTCATTCCCTCATCTTGGTTGTCCTCAGGTTGGCCCTCTTTCTGGGCTGTAGTTTTCCCATGCATGAAATGGGAGTGATACACCCACTCACAGTCGTTGGAGAATTAAATGAGATTTCCTTTGGAAGATTGAAAAGGGTGGAACCCGCAGCATCTAGGATGTCTTGCAAAGTTGATGTGTGGAGGCTTTGTGGGGGAGAGAGACCCTTCTGGAATGGTGATGTCCACTCATTAGGGGGGAGAGTGTGGGTTCTGGAAACCGTGAGGGCGAGGACCGCCGTGGTGCTGTGAGGTTAGCCTGCAACACAGGGCATGGTTTCTAAAACGGAGGCGGTAGCCGGCATCCATCGCTCTGCTAATGAAGCAGAGAGTCGTCCCTGCCTCCAGAGCTGTCCGACTTGAATTACATCTTAGCAACACATACCGTCTTCCTCTGGCAAAATGTGCAGTCGGGAATAAAAAAAGCTTGACCCCTGACTTCAGGGCCCCAATCTGTCTCGGCCATTTGTTTCCATAGTGATTGTCACTGAGAGATGACCTGTCACTTGCTCATCTGTGGCTGTCTCCCGTGCAATTCCTGCCTCCTGCACACGCCCTCGGCCCCCCAGTCGGAGAAAGGATGGCCCCTGGGAAGCAGCCAAGGAAGGGGGAGGCAGATGAGCTGGGCCCGTACCCCGGCTCTGGCACTGGCCGCTCTGTGACCTTGAGCGAGATCCCCGCGCTTCTCTGGGCCTCCGTGTCCTCCCCCGTGAAATGAGCTCTCCATGCTTAGGTGACATCTGGAGAGGTTCAGAGACACCATAACAATGAAGGCAGGTCTCTGCTCGGGTCAGGAGGAGCTCAGTCCCTCCATCTCTGTGACAGGGACTGAAGCAGCAATGTTGCGGCTGTGAGATCACATCTGCCAAGCTGGGTCTCTAACCCTTGGATTCGCAGCCCTCCCAGGGCCCGCTGCACAGCCATAAGGCGACCCCTGCTCTGTGCATGGGCCTCTTTTCACTCAGGCTACTCCTCCCGCCCTTGGTGTTTCCAGGGTTCCTCATCCAACCTCTCATCCAGCTTTGAAAAGTTGGTCCAGCTTTGGGACCTCCTGTGTTTGTTCCTGGGCCCACCTGGATTATATATTATATATTAGGGCCCTGGTGAGGCTCCCTGGGAATGTTGTGTCTGTATAGTTCCCTGGCTTCTTCCCACCCTGTGTTGCCCTGTGGTCATAGGGACACAACAGAACATCCTTTCTCTGGCCCAGGATAGAATCTGGCCGGTGACAGTGGCTCTGTTCTGGCATATGCATTCTGATGTCTGAGAGAACCCCTGATCAGGCTGTGGCCATCATAGAAGCTCTCTCTCCTGCCCCAGGGAGAAGCTCAGAGGTTGCTTCCCTTCAGCGCCCCCTCCTGCCTCCTCCCGTTCCTTCTGCTCCTTTCCTTCACTCTGAGCCACATGGACAGAAACCACCACTGCAGTCTGGCTTGGCTTGTCTCTGGGGCACCGCTGCTGCCTCGAGCTCTCTGCCCACAGTGGAGAGGATGCTGGGCCAGAGACTTCCAAATCCACCCCAGCCCACTACCCCGGATGGAGCTGCATCTCTAAGTCTGAGAGGTACAGGAGGCTGGGAGCACAGGAGGGCTCTACCAATCTTTCTCTTGGGGTCCCCTGTGGGAGGAGCCGTCCGGCTGCGAGGGCTGCTGTGGAGAAGTGGGATTCTCTTTCCACCCCTGGTGCTCTACGAGGGCAACCTCCCTTCTGTGCCTCTGCCCTTTGTGCCCCGCTCTGGGGGTGGGGCAGGTCTGTTGCTTTTCCTCCAAGAGAGTCTGGTAATGGAATGAGCCAGAAGAACTTCCTCCCTGCACTGGTGGCCGCTGTCCTTCCAGCTCACCCCTGAGCCTCTGAGTGGGGCGCCCTGCGGGGGCTCAGGTTCTTCTGGCCCACCGATAGGGTCCCACTGTGGTTGAGTTCACCTGGATTCCTGCGGTTGGCTCTCCTCTATCAGCCGCCCCCTGCCCTGTGCCCCATCACCACCACCCTCTGCCTTCCTCTCTACACGTTGTCCAGGACATCTGGTCGTACTGCTCTCTCTGCACCGCTTCCCCTGGCTGGGGACTTCAGTGGCTCATCACTGCACTTAGAATGAAATCCAAACATCGCAGCCTACCCCTCAAGGCCCTCTGAGATCTTACCCCCCAGCCCCCGTTTCTCTCCAGCCTCACGGCCCGTGCCCTCCCTCCTGGTCCAGACTCGAGCTGCACTGACTTTCTGCTTCTCCATGCCCTGCCATGCATTCCTCCTGACCTATCATCATTTGGTTCTTAGGTCAGATGCCAAAGGACGTGACACCCCAGCCTGGATCAGGGCCCCTGGTGGGTTTCTTTACTTCTTCTTCTTCTTCTTTTTTAATTAACATATAATATATTATTTGCCCCAGGGGTACAGGTCTGTGAATCATCAGGCTTACACATTTCACAGCACTCACCATAGCACATACCCTCCCCAATGTCCATAACCCAGTCACCCTCTCCCTACTCCCCCACCCCCCAGCAACCCTCTGTTTCCAGAGATTCAGAGTCTCTTATGGTTGGTCTCCCTCCTGATCTCTTCTTGTATCACTTTTCCCTCCCTACGCCCCACAACCCCTCGCCCTGCCTCTCACCTTCCTCATATCAGGGAGATCATATGATAATTGCCTTTCTCTGATTGACTTATTTCGCTTAGCATAACACCCTCTAGTTCCATCCACATCATTGTAAATGGCAAGATTTCGTTTCTTTTGATGACTGCATAGTATTCCTGTGTGTGTGTGTGTGTGTGTGTGTGTGTGTGTGTGTGTGTGTGTATCACATCTTCTTTACCCATTCATCCCCTGGTGTGTTTCTTTAAAACACCCCGGATCTTGCCTCAGAGTCCCGGACCAATTTGCAATGATTTGCATACTGTGATTATTTGAGGAGTAACTCTGTCCTCCACTCACCTAGAAGCTCTGTGAAGGCAGGAACCGGGCTTTGGTACAGTGTTGTCCCCAGCACTGCACCTACCACAGTGCCTTGTTACGTGCAGCTTTGAGTTTGTTGGAAGGAAGGAAGGAAGGAGGGAGGAATAAGCAGGTGGAGACTGTGTGTTACTCTTGGCTGCACCCTGAGTGCCTGGTGTCATGTTGTGTGGGCAAACCATGGGTATAAGGAGAGAGGCCAGCTGGGCTCCAGAGAACCACTGAGTCAGGGAGCTAGTGCACAAAGAATGGATCTCTCTAGGGCTCGTTTTGGAGACCTCAGCCACAACCGACTGTGCTCTGCCTTTGGACCTTGACTTGGGGTCCCCCAAGATTTGGCCTTGCTCAATGAGAAAGGGCACCAGATTGGGGGGGGACGCTTTAGGACGACCCCTCGGGAAGCTGCCATTATGGCCACATGGTGGCACAGGCTGGGCACCTGGCTCCCGCGGGGAAGCCAGAATGTGTTCAAGATGCCCACAGAGATCACTGAGGAAACCAGCCTGATGCCCTTGCTCCCAGAGCCAACTCACTCCCTGGGGGGGGGGGATGGGTGATGGAAGGGAAGGCTCGTGGTTCTTGGAGTCCAGCGCGCCTTGGACAGTGACTCACTGAGGGCAATGTCTCCCTCCCAGGGCTGAGGTGACGAGGGTGGGCACTTTCATCTCCCTCCCCTTGCACCCCTGGTGTTACTGGCATCGAGCCCTTAGGATCTACCTTCATTAAGTGATGGATACCTTGATCTTCTTTGGACCAAGGAGATCCCTGTTCTCCACAGTGGTGACCAGCACGACCCACTGGTCCTAGACGCCCACGGGCAGCTGATCTCTGAAGGGGCTGCCGTGGAGGGGATGGAGCTCACCTGTTTCTGGAGCCGGGGTCCGAGGGTGGTGTTGCTGTGGGCGGCAGCAGCGCGAACTCTCTTTACGCCCCAGTGCTCCAGCTCCCACTGCCCACTCGCCAGCCCTTTGGCTTCACCCCAGCCCTGGAGTTCCTAGGGGGTCTCTCCAGCTTTGTGAGACTCACCCAATCTGTGGGAATCCGCCAGTCAGAGCCACATCCTCTCCAGGATCCAGAAGGACCGCGTGGTGGAACGTGCCTTCTCTTGATTCACTCATGCTCTGTTTGCTCATAGTGAAGGGTGCCCGGGGAACAGGAGGAGTTAGATCCAGCCCCAGCCTTCCTCAGCTGACGCGCCTGCGACCTTAAATAGCCTCCTCACTTCTCTGGACTTTTGTTGTCTCATATGAAAAACAAGAGATCGAAAAAAGGCAAAATCACTGGGCCTAGAGCCAGCTGCTTCTAGGCCTCATTCACCTACCAATGGGCTGTGTGGCCTTGAGAAGGTTACTTGCCCTCTCTGATTTTTCTTTCCGCACAGGACTAATGGGGAGAATTAATGAGATAGTCATGGTATGATTGTATTAATTGTGAGGTCAACGAATAGAAGGAGGTGTCCTTGCCGTATTTAAGGAAACTTCTGGTTCAACCATCTTGTGACAGTGGCTATAGAGGACAGCCAAAAATGATGTCCCATGCTGTGTGGAGACAGCAGGAGGGGGCTGAGGACCCAGCAGTGGGCTGGCAGGCATGGTTCCTGGGTGCAGCCGGGATGAGCTGAGTGAGCAGCGGGACCCAGAGGTCATGATAAGCATAGCTCTGGACGGACGGTGGGGAGTGAGTATAAGCCAGTCTGAGCCTAGGAGCCAAAGCCTTGGCCTCTCTGGGCTCAATCCTGCCTCTCCCCTCTGTTAACTGTGACTCGATGTCTCCAAAACTTTCCGTTGCTCTGTGGGCAGAGTGGGGTTAACCGTAGGGGAAGTGGTGAGGAGAACTGGAGAAGACTCAGGGGGAGTTTACTTGTGAAGGATGTGAGAGTGTTTTCTAAATCTCAGTTGTTCCTATGGGGAGCATAGAAAGCCAGACACCCTTCCCAGAGGTGGGGAGTCGGTAGGAGCTGGACAGGGTCCAGGGTCCTCACGGTATCCAGGCGCCGGAAGCAGCAACAGCAGCCTTAGAGGGCATCGGGAAGGGGTGCAGAGAGCCAGCCGCCCCATGAGGGGAGAGGGCCCTGCTGAAGAAGGCATCGATCGATTCTGCCCCTGCACCCAGCCAGGCCCAGGGGTTTCAGGGCACCAGCCCCCACCTCCTGGCCTCCAGCCCCTGCAGCACCAAGAAGGTCACGTTTTCTTTCCCCCTTTAGGCCAACCTCCCAAACTCCCACACCTTTCAGGAGAGCAGAAAAAGGACAATATTTATAGGATTAGCACGGGAAGCCCCAGGCAGATATTTAAAGTTCAAGCAGCTCAGGAAACCCATCTGCCCCGGGGGGTCTCTTCAAACTAGGCCAGGGAAGGAAAAAAATAAACCGCAGTGGCTGGCACTGATGCTTCCCCAGGGATCTGGGCCAAGCCTAAGGCCCGGTTCCCTAAGAAACTCCTTCTCCCTGATCCTTGACGTTCAGGTGTCCCAAATCACGGTGAGATGAGGGAGCCCTGGCAGGAACAGGTAGGTGTACTAGCCCTGAAAGTCAGCATCCGCTCTGGATCAAGAAGCCACTTCTGGTAATCTAAAATGAAACCGTAAAGGCAGTAAAAAAAAAAAAAAAAATCCCTTTATGAATGAAGTATCTGTGGGTTTTGGATTTAGGAGAGACAATGTCAGAAAATACCCCACATACCTGACAGGGGGACGGGGCTGGTTAGGCAATTCACGGCATCACCATGAAAACTCTGCCGAGACGGCGAGTTCTGCTGTCACAGAAAGCAGAGGGAGGCCGGAGGCCGTGTTGAGATCGACCTCTACCAGTCAGAAAGAACTCTGCATGGAAAGAGAAAGGCAGGGAGGTGCCCACATGTTTTTGCACTATAGAATATCAGATGGTTTCTTTCTTTTCTCTTCTCTCTCAATCTCTCTCTCTCTCTTTTTGTTTTTTTTTTTTTTTTGGCTTGCTCCAAATTTTCCTGAGCGAGTCTGTGTTGTTTCTCAATGAAAACAAAACCCCAGACAAGGCCTGAACTCTGGCTGAAGAGACATGTTTGCCAGTAGGGGGGCTGGGCCTGCAGCCAGGGTGCCCCCTGCTGAGGTACCTCAGGGACCCAGCCTCCCCAAATCACCAAGTCAGGAGAGGGCCAACCTGGAGGGCCCTAGCTCTGTCCCCTCAGGCATGGCGGAGGGAGAGCGGAGAGAATTTACTGAGCACCTACTGTGTGCCAGCTCCTAGGCGAGGTCCTCCGTGGGCCCTGCATACGTAGTCACCATAACAGCCATTTTTAGTCCCACTGTGTGGCTGAGGAGCTAGGCTCACAGGGATGTGTTAAGGCTTGTTTCCTTCTCACGGCCTTGGAGAACCATGTTGATTGATACAGGATTGACGTCAGAGTTCAGTTCTTGGAGAACCATGTTGATTGATACAGGATTGACGTCAGAGTGGAAGAAATGAGGCCCAGAGCCTCACAGAGCCACATGGCGAGGTGGCCTCTCAGGTCCTGTCCTGCCCCGAGGCAGGGGTTCACCTCACCCTGTGACCCTTGCTCTCCTCCTCTGTCCTCCTGGATCCTCAGTGTCTGGAAGCTTCTGTTCTGGGCTGTGCCACTTAAGCCTGGCTTCCCCCTCTTGGAACCTCTGCTAGTTCCCTCAGGAGCCTTCCACTGTCCGCCACAGTTGGGTTCCTGCAGACCTGCCTGGTAACCGCTCACTTGCAGGGGCTGCTCCCATCCTTAGGTCATGTGTAGCCCTCAAAGGAAGTATAACAGGGCACAGGCTCAGCCTTCATCTGGTCTCTTTCATCTGATACCTCTGGTACCAGACTTTGACGGGCATAGACCACTGAGATGGGGTTCTTCGAGCCTTTGGCTAGCCGCCAGGGTCCTAAAGTTCTTCCTTGCCCTTGGGCTTGGTGAATCTCTGACTACCCCCATCGCCCACCCCCCACCCCCACCCCTACCCCCGCCAGCCCAACTCAGCTTTGCACTTCCCAGCATCCATCAGGGCCTGCTTCTGAGGGGTCTCGTGTCTGCCTGGACCTGGAAAAGCTTTATCTGACACCCTGTTGAAAGACCCTCCCTCCCTCTGCCCCCTGTTCTCACTTAGAGGGAGAAGCTCCTCAGGGCTAAGAGCCCTCTTTGCTTTCATTAAAGCCCGAGTGCCTGGCTCTTGGCAATCACATCAGGAGGTAACATTTACTGACCACTTATGACATGCTCTTCCTGCTCCAAATGCTGCGCACGATTGTGTCCTATAACCCTGCAGTGACCCTCAGGCTTAGGAACTTTCATTTCCCCATTTTATAGCTGAGGAGCCTACGGCTCAGGGCAGTGATCACACGCCCCCAGGGCCACCACCAGACTGCGATGGGCATAGGTGGTCTTGCTCAGCCTGTCTCCTGCGCCACCTCCGCAGACACACGAGTTGTCCTTGAAAAGTCCCCGGAAGCATGGCAGGTGAGGGGCACTAAGGGGGCGGGTTCCTGGCACTTGAGTTCCTTGATTCAGTACCCATATGGGCCCCCTGGGTTGCAGAGCGATACTGAGCCCAGGCTCAGGGAGTCAGATGGATATGGTGTCACCTCTCGCCTCTCCCAACCTGTAAGATGCATGACCTCAGGAAAGGCATCGGTATTCTCTGAGCTGCAGTTCCTGATCTGCAAAGTGGGAATAAGATTGTGTAGAATGCTGGGACATTAAATGATATCTTCTTTTCAGACTGCTTAGCACGGGCTTGGCGCGGGGCGTGGCTGTGTGAACGTCATGGCGCTGGTTGCTTTCAGTATTAGTCATTACTATTACAGAGCATATTCGTTATTAATAAAGAAGAGTATCAGTTATTGATGCTGTTGCTAGTTTCTGTACCACATGCTGGAGATCAAGGAGCATTAGGCCTGCCACCCATGTGCTCTGCAAACCCTAGCCTAGAGGCTGGGAGAAACACCCAACGAGTTGTCAGATGCTATCATAGAATTGAACCACTGGAATAGAATAATGTTCTTTTCTTGGTAAAAGCAACTGACTGCCTGACATAGGTTAGTTCGAGGAGGTGGCATTCACATGGGTTTTGAAGGATGAGTAGGAGTGTGTGGGGCTAAGAAAGGGAAGGGCTGCCAGGGGGACTGAGTGGGAAGTCAGCATAGCTTGATGGTCTGGAGAAGGGTGAGGAGGCCTGCCTGGCTAGAGCCTGAGGCGCATAAGCCAGCTGGCTGGGATGGCTGGTTGGGACCAGCCTTAGAGAGCCTGCAGCTAGGGAGTCTTGTCCTTGGGCCACAGGGCTCCATTTTCACTCTAGGTTGATACTTGCTCAGACCCTTCTCTCACGGGTGAGGGTGATGAGGGACCAGCTGCAGGAACTTCTTGAGAAAATCAAAGGCATGGTTGAGACAGAAAATAAAGAGTAGTGGCCCTGTGTGTGTGTGTGTGTGTGTGTGAGAGAGAGAGAGAGAGAGAGAGAGACAGACATAGGCTGAGACAGAAAGAGAATGAGATGATTTTGATTACTCTTGCTTAAGAAGACTGAATCATGGGTTCCACTAGAAGCATCTGGGGAACTTAGAGACTGGACTTCCCAATAGGCAGCTAGAAAGGAGCAAATGGAAAATTGGTCTTAGAGGAGAAGTTAGCATCTCTTCCTCCAGGAAGGCCTCCCTGCACCAACCGCCCCAAGAAGAGTCAGGTCCTCCTCTGTGCCTGTGGCCTCTGTGCCCTTGGCACTTGCCTGCATCACAGCCCTGACTGTGCTGTGTTTTAATGCCCTGTGGACTTAGACTTGTCACTAGACCATGAACTCCTTGAGGCCAGAGGCTGCGTCTTCTCCGTTCTTCTGTCCCCAGAGGGCGGCCCGGTGCCTGGCTCACACAGGTGTTTGAACAGACGTCGGTAACGCAGTGAGGAAATGCACACTTGAGTTTAGAAGTCAGAGAAGAAGTCAGGCTGGCTGTGGTAACCCAGGGTTATTCTGGGTGAGCAAGGAGGCGGCTCTGGCCTCGGAGAACCAGTCCCCAGGAGTGAGTCACCGCGGAGCAACGATGCTTGTTGACTGAGTCGTGGCCTTGCGGTCAGGCTGTGGGGCTGCTCCACTGAGAGCGTGCTCAGAGTGTGCTTCTTGGGAGATTTGGCTTCTCAAGCCACCGTGACCTCTTATCCTGGAAGGGCTGATCCGGGGAATAGGAATTAGTGTTGCATGGTACGGCTGCGGAAAGCCAGGAGGAAAGCAGCTGTCCGCAAAACATCAGCTGTAAGGGGGGGACACCTGGGTGGCTCAGTTGGTTAAGCAGCTGCCTTCGGCTCAGGTCATGATCCTAGCGTCGTGGGATCGAGTCCCACATCGGGCTCCTTGCTCCGCAGGGAGCCTGCTTCTCCCTCTGACTCTGCCTTCCACTCTGTCTATCTGTGCTCGCTCTCGCTTGCTCTCTCTCTGACAAATAAATAAATAAAATCTTTAAAAAAAAAAAAAAAAAACAAACATCAGCTGTAAGGAAGGAGCTGTTGACCTCAAAGAATCAGGTGTTTTCTGTTGATTAAAACAAATACAAAAACCAGCAGCTGCCTTGAGCATAATGAACTCCTGGTCTCTGGAGGTACCCAGGCAGAGTGGGATCCTGTCCAGGGGATGGGGTAGAGACCTCTTGCAGCTCTAAAGCTCTAGGTCTGTTTCTGGTGTCCAGACAGGCCTTTGTTATTGATAGTCTGTGTCACTTGCCCCCAAGTGCCTTCTGAAAGGCTCCCATGATGCCAGGATACATCTGGGCCAGTGGGTGGGACCTCAAACCCTGTCTCTCCTTTTTTAAATTTTATTTTTTAAAAATTTTTATTTATTTATTTGACAGACAGAGATCACAAGTAAACAGAGATGCGGGGGGGAGGGGGGATGCAGGCTCCCTGCTAAGCAGATAGCCTTATGCGGGGCTCGATCCCAGGATCCTGGGATCATGACCTGAGCCCAAGGCAGAGGCTTTAACCCACTGAGCCACCCAGGCACCCCCCTGTCTCTCCTTTTAACCCACCCTGGCACCTGCTTCCCACAGGAACTTTCCAGAGCACATCACAATGGTCTTGCTATCTTTGCCTATTTTCTTTCCCTACATGGATGGTCCTAACCTCCTAGGCTGGGACAGATTCCCAGTGCGTGAGATCCTAGAGGCGGTGACTTTGCAGGTCACTAAGCCACCATCCGTTCTAAGTTTGGCGCTATCCGTGGATCCAATCCCTGCTCTGCCCTGTACCAAGCTCTCTCCAAGCCTGAGTCAACACATCTGAAAAATGGCCTGATCCCATTGACGTTGGGGGTTGTCGTGTACGTGCACTGAGCAAGCTTTCACTGGGAGTCTAGTATGTGGTGGACAAGAGAGACAGAGGCTTTTTGTCTGGAGAGCACAGACAGTAAATGTGCAGTTTCGTCTCAGACAGTCATGGGAGTTTTGATGGAAAATGAAGCAGAGTGAAGAGACAGTGATTGGTTCTAATTGAAATTGGGGGAGTGAATCAGGGTGGCCTCTTTGAGGAGGTGACTTTCCAACTGAGAACAGAATTAAGAGAAAGAAAGAGTAGGGCAAAAGTCTGGGGAATACATTCTAGGCAGAGGGACCAGCACGTGCAAAGTCTGCACTTGGGCAGGGGGTGCCCAGGTAGTGGCTTAGTCCATTAAGTAACTGACTCCTGGTTTGGGCTCAGGTCATGATCTCAGGGTCCTGAGTGGAGCCCCACGTGGGGCTCCCCACTTAGTGGGGAGTCTGCTTCCCATCTCTTTTTCCTCTGCCTCTCCCCTGACTCTCTCTCTCTCTCTGTCTGCAGTGGGGCATGGTTGATGGTATTGAAGAAAAGCAAGACCAGGGTGTCTGGAGCCGATGGAGGGCAGGGGCTGTGGGGGGCTGGGTGGGGCAGGAGGACATGGCCGGCCTGTGCAAAGCCTCAGGGACTGGGAGCCTTTGGGAGGGCATCACGTGTAGCCTTTGGATAATTTTGAGCAGGGAGGTCCAGAATCTAACCCTGATTGATCTTTCCTGGATATCCTCTCTTCACACAGAGCTTCCAATGACCTCTCCAGCCTAAAATGCCTTTAACATAGTTTTGTCCAAGAGAAAAAGAATGCAAGCCATAGGTGCACGTTTAAATTTCCCAGGGTCTCTATTTAAAAGGTAAAACAAGGGCCGCCTGGGTGGCTCAGTTGTTAAGCGTCTGCTTCTGCTAAGGTCCTGATCCCAGGGTCCTGGGATCGAGCTCCACATCAGGCTCTCTGCTCGGCAAGAAGCCTGCTTCTCCCTCTCCCACTCCCCCTGCTTGTGTTCCCTCTCTCACTGTGTTTCTGTCAAAAAAATAAATAAAATCTTTTAAAAAAATAAATTGAAAAGGTAAAACAAAAACAGGAGAAATTAATTTTTATACAAGATTTAATCCCAAATGTCCAAAATATTATAGTTTCAACATGACATCAATATAAAAATAATAATGAGATATTTCAAGTTTTTGTATAAAATCTTCAGAAGCTGGTACCTACTTTATAGTAAGGGCCCATCTCCATTCAGATGAGCCACATGACGACTGTCTTGGAGGGTGAGGCTCAGAGGGGGCTCTGACCCCGCAGGCAGGACTCGGGGCTGCTCTGCAGGGGACTCGTGTGTGGGAAGGAGGGGGTTCTCATGGTGGAGCACGGAGGGAAGGTGGCCTTGGAGTTGATCCCCGCCTATTACAGGGAAGCCCGCCTGCCTGGCTCAGCTCCATTTGGGGGAAGTAAAGATGATATAAATTGAGTCCGACAGACCCAGCATGACTCCTGTCTAATCGGTTCTGAGACTTTAATAAAGTGCCTTTTTAAAGGTCTACCGGAATCAGGGCCAGCATTACTTTCTTAAGGGAAATGTCCAGAACACCGAAGAGCAATTGTGCCCCGTGCCGGTTTGAGGAGGCCCGCTCCACCGCCTTCCTCTCCGAAGTTGATGGAGACCGACCCGCGTTCAGAGGTCCCTCCTGGTTAATGAAGAACAATTTATCAAAGTGTTCCTTGTCCCAGACTGCACCTGCTCACTGACTGATGGCTTGAAGGATCCTAAGGACCCTCTTGGAATCAGAACTAGACCCCAGGAAGCTGGTGTCAGTCAGCTACTAGGGGAGCTTGCTGGGGTGGGGGATGGGGGCTCTCTTTCGCTAAGGGGACTCCTTAGAGCTGTACTGGCCCTTCTGGGCATGCCTTAGGCCGGGGCGGGGAGGGGGGGCGCGGGGAGGAGATGCAAGGCAACAGGAATGGGAACTCAGAAGCAGCCGGTCAGGCTCAGACTTGGGCAGGGCGGGCGGTGAGAGAGGGAATCTAGCAATGGTCTGCAGCCCTTTTGCCTCCCTGCTCGCAGGGAGAACGGTGCTTTCGTGCTCACGGCATTTTATACACTCACAGGCAGAGCTGGTGGGTTGGGGGCTCCAGCCTCCACGCCCCATCCTCCCAGTCCGAGGTCCTAGGGATATCTGTATCTCAGCCCCCTGAGATACTGGCTGGGAAATTCTAGCCAGCTGAGCCAGGGTTGGAAGACATACAAGCTACAGGTGGATTTCTGGAGCTATTTCTGGAAAGCTCGACAGAGGTAGTGACCTCCTCCTTACGTATGGTTATGTGGGGCCCTTGGGGCCTAAAGGGAACATGAAAGGCATCAGACCAGACAGTTCCTCCCCAGGAAGCCCTGAAATGGGAGAAGTGCAGGGAAAATCGTTAAGTGGTAGCATCGGGTCTTCACTGCACTGGGGATGAAGAAAAGATCACTGACTCTCTCGTCACCTCTGTTCTTTCACCTTTTATCTTGTATGTTTCGATGACTATTACTAGCTGCATGTTTTCCTTAACCAGCCTGCAGAGTTGTAGAAGGCCTCCAGCAAGCTGGTCATGCATAGAACCTGCTGACAGGGGGTCTGAGAGTCCCCCAACATGAAGGCCATTTCTGCAGCTAGCTGCTTGGAGATGGGTATGGGGTGGGGGTGGAGATGGGGATGGGAGAAGGGGTAGGGGTGGGGATGGCATAAGGGTGGGGATGGGGTACAGTGGGGATGAGGGGGGGCATGGAGATTGAAGGGCTGTTCTGCCTTTAGCTCATTATGACCCAAGGGCTCTCTGTGGCTGTGTTCCCCAGCCACCACACCTTTCCCATTGTGACTTTGCGAAGATTTTTATTTTATTGTTTTACTTCCCAACTCTTGTAATAATCTAGGCACTAGGCAGCACCCCCTGAAGCTTAAGCTATTTTAGGCTAAGGTGAAGGAAATGCTTTGCACAGCAGGCAGGAAGCCTAGAGTTGCACGCATGATGAATTATTACCAGGCGGGGAGGTGCCTCCTCCGTGGGCAGAGCTGCCTGGGTGGAGGGCACTCCTGCCCTCCTGGGGGTTGACCTCCCGGCTGCTGTCCGAGGAGGCTACTGAGCCGCCTCTGCCCCTGCCCTGGGATCTCCTGCTCCCAGCCCGTGGGCTGTGTTGTTGCCTCTGCCAGAGTGGGGATCACGGCAGGGAAGCCACCAGTCTGAAACCCTTCAGAGCCCGGGAAGGTGATGAATGCAAAGGCAATAGAGGGCTACTTGGTGAACATTGAATTAACTGGAAAAAATTAACTAAATGAGGTTGGTGAGTGAAATGTAAATGAGCCCCAGCTCTGCGGGAGCCAGGGGAAGGATCACAGTGGGAGACAGAGTCAAGTGGGAGGCTGGGAACTTGGGAGTGAGCAATAAGCAAGTGTACCAAACCTGTAAACATCTCGCCCCCCAGGAGCTGCTCCGAGGGTGCGCCAAGCAAGGATCCAGACACAAAGGCACGAGCTGGGAAGGGAAAGAAGGGCTTCTGCAGGTGCCGAGGTTTCTGAGAAGCCAGGAGGGGTCTGGGGAGAGCCAGTTTAGGTCCAGGACCCCACGTGCCATTCCCATGCCCCCTCGTGACAGGCAGAGCTATTTGGTGGTAAGAAACAGAGGTTCCCTTGGGCTGGCTTGAGGAAGAACCTGGGATTGGGTGGGTCATGCTGAAGACACACAGAAATCGGGGGAGAATTTCCAGGGGATCCAAGGACAGGCACCCAAATGCAGCCACATCTGGTGGAAGCAGGGGCCAGGAACAGGATGGGCAGCGGGACCCGGGGCGCTAGTCCTTCAGAGCCTCCTTCTCTCTCAGGAATCTTCTGCGTTTCCCTGTTTGCACTAAGTGACTCGCTCACACATAGTTCATGCATCCCCACTGCAGCCGCTGTCCGGCTCACCTCATTCACCCCACCCCCCAACTCCCCTGTGCTCACTCTCCTTTCAGAGCCCGGAGCCCATCGTTCTTCATTTCCAAGAGAGGCATGTCGTGGATGGAGTTCCTCGCTTGCAGTGAGGCTCCAAGACCTTGTTTGCTGTCCGTCTGTGGTTTGGCTGCACTTGGGCTGGGTGTTAATGGAGTCCAGTTGGACAGTGGAAGGCGGTGGTTGGTCATGTCATACAGAGCCCAGGTCTGTAGCACGGGGAGAGAAGCACGGCTTCCCTGGGGATGGAGATTGCCAAGGGTGAGAGTACATGTGAGGATCTCTGCTGCTCGGACCCCCACTCCCCCTGTCTCCTACAGGAAGGTGATGCACCCTCCAGAATGTTGGGTTAGAATCCCGGGAGAGAGCCTAAGAAGGGTCCACCAGGGAGCAGATGAGGAGGAGTGACTCTAAAACAACATGGGTTTCCACCAACTTGGCCACATTGTTCTGCCTCTGACACAGTAATGGTGGCTTTTTCTGGTTGGCACGGGGATAAATGGAAATAGGCAAAGACATTGAAATGCCTCCCAGTGAAGCTTTTTCTCCCATATGTTTTTCTTAAACCTTTGGTGCCTCCTACTGTTAGCCTGCTGTCACTCACTAACGAATGACAAATGAATGCACAATTAGCAAAATGAGCAGACAAATATTATCAAACAGCTGCTAAGTCATGCCTGCGTTTGCTGTCTTGTTTGTGTGAGTGTCGGCCCATGTGTTAATGGCTGTAATTTGATGTGGCTTACACTTCGTGTAGTCACAGCTAACGGATGACATTGTCATTCAGTCCCAGGGATGGGGGCGGGGGTGGGGGGGAGGACAGGACTATGGGCTGTGGAGTTGACTTGGCTTCCTGGATTGATTCACTGATTTCCCAACTCGGGAAGTGACATTGGGCTAGGCACCTCTGGGAGCCTCAATTTGCTCATCTACGAAATGGCAATATATAGTAGTGGTCTTACTCCCTTAAGTGTTTTTCGGAGGGTTGAGTGGGCTGTTCCATGCAAAGCACTAGGTATGGTGCTTCAAGCAGAAAGAGTAGTCCTGACTTACATTTATCTTTTTACAACTCTCAACCGAATCCAATAGCAGTATTTTTGCTTCTGCAAAGAGGTCAGAACTTTCAGATACTTAAACACCTAAACAAGTTTGAGAACCCGTGACTTAGAATATCATTTGTGGGGTTCCCAAAACATCATGGCAAGAGATCAACCAATATGAAAAATCATCTTTCTTTGTATTTAGATAATAATTTTTTACAATTTGAGCCTTTTGCATCTGGAGAATCTCTTCAACTATTCTGAGGCCTCTTTTTTTTTTTTTTTTTTAAGATTTTATTTATTTATGTGACAGACAGAGATTACAAGTAGGCAGAGAGGCAGGCAGAGAGAGAGGAATGGAAGTAGGCTCCCTGCTGAGCAGAGAGCCCAACACGGGGCTTGATCCCTGGACCCTGAGATCGTGACCTGAGCCGAAGGCAGAGGCTTTAACCCACTGAGCCACCCAGGCGCCCCACCATTCTGAGGCCTCTTAAGAGCTTCGGCATAGAGGTATGAGTCAGATCTGCCACTGGCCAGGGCAGCATTGGGAAATCTAGAAGGGCACCCACTCAGCTTCCGGTGGGATGGGGATGAGGGTTGTAAGAGGGAGAGTGTTGCCGGTAGACCATAGCCTCCGGCCCAGAAGGGCCTCCAGGCCAGAAGGCCAAGGAGGGCCACCGCAGGGCAATCTGGAGTCCCAGCCTGGGAAGCTGTGGATGTCAGGCCTGTTCCCGGGATTTGGAGGAAGCACAGATGGAGAAAACGTGGGCCACAAGAACAGAGCCGACCAGCCACCAGAATGACATGGGGCCGGTCCTAGAACGTGGAGCCAGGGCTTCTCAAAACAGCCTGTCCAAGGGGAGGGGGAGCCTTTGAAACTAGGGGTCTGGCTGGGCAGCAGTTGAGACCCCAGCTCTGGGGAGAGGAGAGCTACTGGGACTAGCACCAGGCTCCTGAACTGGTGAGGCCCAGGTGCCATTCAGCAGTCTTGGGGACTGAGTCTCTGTGACCTTCTTCCATGCTCTGTACACCAGAAGTAAGGTCTCCGTGATTACCCAGATGTAGTGATGCCATAGTTTCTGGGCTAGCGTCTGCCTTCTCTGAAGGAGAGAAAGGAGGTGTCATCCATGGGGCATCTCGGCTTCATTAGCTGCAGTGCAAGTTAGCAAGGTGGTATGAGCACAGCCCTTGACAGACAGACGAGCAAGTAGGCTCTGGTAGCGTTAACATACCAGGCAAAGGTCACACAGCTGGACTTGCATTTGGGTCTGCTGCCTCAAATTGGTTTCTAGAAAGGTCTGAAGCATCAACTCTGTAGCAGGGGACCAGAGAAGCAGGGAAGGCAGATCAAACCCTGGGTGCACTGACCTCCTTTGTCTTTCTGTCCAGCTCAGAGGTCAGGGGGCAGCAGCTGAGGAAGGACTGTTATCTACGTGTCAGTCTTGTTGTCACTAGGCTGACCCTTTCCTCTTCGCTGTGCCCTATCCACTTGCAGGTGCTGAGATCTGGTTGAAGGTGACTGAGAATGACAGGGTGCTTACTGGCCCAAGGCCACGGTAGCAGGGAATTGAACAGCCCAGGATGGTGAGCAGCTTTGTCCAAACACAGATGCCCAACTGGGGCTTGCATCTGCCACTGCTCCCTCTAGGTCAGCAACCCAGCTGGGATGAAGTCAAAGAGCCTTCTGAAAAGAGGGTACAAGGAAATCTTATAACAGTCTCCATGGTCCTCCCAATTCCCACGGAGCAAGTCCCTAGACACCTATAGGGAAACAGAGTTTTGGCAAGTAGAAACTGGATTTTGAGTGCTCTGGAGAGGCTCCCAATGAAAAGAAGTGTATGGTGAATCCTTTCAAGCATGACTGCATTCCTCTGTCCTCTTATTTATCTGCTTGGCAATGCTGAGGTTTTGTCTATGTAGTTCCAGCTGCATGGGGAGGGCTCTCATGTTCCCAGTGCCACCCCAAGTCACGGCCTCTGTTTAAGCTAGTAGAGTTCAAGGATGTGTGGGTGTGGCTGCTCTGCAGGCCTGCCCCCCACCACTCCCCAGATCTGGGGCCAGGGACAGCTGAGAAACCCCACAACAGGCGGTTCTTTACAACAGAGTATTGGAGGGAGGTATTCCAACGTGTCCACCAGCTGTGACTTACGAATGGCTTTCTTGGTAGGCCAGGCCCCGTGATAAGCATTTTGTAGACATGTTCTCTGATCTGCCCCATAAGCCTATAACTCAGGTATTCTAACAGGGGAAGAAACTGAGATCCAGGGAGTGGTAGGAAAAGGGGAGTTTTGTGTTTGGACCTGCTTGAGGTCTCCCTGTACCCCCTCATCATATCTTTCCTTCTCCTACCTTCTTTCTGCACACTGATCGGCTGATGTCCAAGGGTGGTTTGCGAGCACTTATAAACCTGTTTGGATCACAGGTCTATCTAGCAAGAACTCTCCAGACTTTCCCTTCCAACAGATACTGGCCTGTGACCCATTCCTCTGCCCCAGCCCCTTACCAGGATGGTGGTGAAGTAGGGGGCTAGGGGCTGTCATGTTCCACGTAGATAATTCTAGAGTCCAGCCACAGGGGGGAGCAGCACATTTTTGTACAAATGCTGTGTTTGGAGTCAAGTGATTCAGGGCATGGACTTCTCTCCTTTGGCATCCTGTGTGACCATGAGAAGTCATTTGCTCCTCGATCTCCTCATCTATTAAATGAGCCCTTGGACTGGGTGATGAATAAAGTTCCTTCCAACAATCCCAGTCCATACATTTCCTATAAATGTGGCTGTGTAGATGGATGGACCAGTCAGCCCTGGGAACTGGAAATATTCCTCAGGCATGGTCCTCATTCATCAGCCTGTCATCTGCTGGGAGACCAGAAGGTCTGAGAGAAATGGGTTCCATTTTTCCTCCTGGCACAGAGCTCTGGCTGGATAGGGATATCATCTAGTTTCCATCTTCTGATGGTAGGTGCTCCTTGACTAAGGACTCCTCCAAGCCAATCTTGAAGGTCCTGGTGCCTTCCTGTTTGCTGGCTCATTTGCATGGCTGTCAGGACCCGCCCTCCCCCACTGACGGTTCTCTAGGGCAGGGGCAGAACAGTGAGGAAGGACTCCCTTGTCTACCAAATGCTTGGAGCTGGAACAAATGTTCCCGAAGGGTAAACTTCAGTGCATGTGTCATATGGCCTGGTTAAGACCACAGATCCTCAGCCAGCCAGGAGGGCGAGAGCAAACCCAATCTTCTTAGGAACCAACCAGCAACCCCTACAAAAAGGAGGTTTCTCTGTGGCCTCACCCTGTCTGAGTCCTGAATTTATCACTCATGAGGTGGGGTACTGTTGAGACTGGGCACATGAGCACTGGAACTCCACAGTTTAAATGCTGGCTTTACTTTTCATGATCAGTGTGATTTTAAGAAGTTAGCCTCTTGTTTCCACATCTAAGAATTGGGGAGGGGGATGCACTGGCATTTACTTCCCAGTATTATTTAAGGATACATTATGAAATGTTTATAAAATATGTAGTATAGAACCCGACACATAGTTTCATATGCGTAGAATGTGTATTATTTGATTACTGTATCAACATATTGATGTCGGTCTTCCCCTGAGGAATTAGGATGTTAGCCTTGAGAATAGAGATGTTGTGTCTCGACTGTTCTTCAGCACCTAGGACAGAGACAGGCACTATCATTGAACAAAGAAATGGCTTTCCAGAGACAGAGTGCATTCTTAGACTGCAGGGCTTTCAGGGCTGAAATCACGGTAAAGTCCTGGGTAAGCAGGGATGAGTTGACCCCCCTACACAGAAAAGAAGGAATGGTAAATAAGGAGAAAGTGGGGAGGGAGGAAGGAAAGTGGAAGGAAGGAAGGAAGGAATCCCTCATTTTATAAATAAACAAAGGTTCATAAAGATTATTAAATTTTTCCCAGGCCTCACCATTAACAAGTAGCAGAGCAAGGATTTGCTACTAGCTTGAATCACCAAGCAGTAATGGAAGCTATAGAAGTTAGCAGGTTCATTGACACCTTGCTGTATGACGTTGGCCAACCCTGTCTCAGTTTCCCCACCTGGGAGATCAAAGTCTTGGACAAGTGCTCAGAAGTGGGCTGAGGGAACAAAAGCTTGCCCTTCCCCAGCCTTAGGGAGCTCCATTAGTCCTGAACACCATGCAGAGTGCTCCGCAGGAATGAGGATGCATACCTGATGATGATTCCAGACTCGTCAGCAGCTCTGGGCAAGCCTGGAGTGCTGATTCCACTCTGATCCTGAGCACTGCCATTGGTATTGGGAAGCAGAGGGGCCCACTCCCAGCGGGAGGAAGCAGAGCATTTGAGGACACTCATGTCTCTCTCTCTCTCTCCCATGAAAGTTCCCCATAATTAGCTTAGTTTGAGCCATTTGTCTCATAGACTTCCCAGGTTGTCAGAGATATATGCCGGCCCATCACGGCTGATCACGCTGTGGTCATAATTCCCCAGCTCAACTCCAAAGCCCATTTTGCATAAGGGTCTTTAAGATAATTAAAAGCAACTCTATCATCTTTCCTCCTTAGACACTGGAGTGTTTCCCAAATGAAGGAGCACCAGGCCCTTTGCTCAGAATTCTCCACAAGTACCCCTCTTCCCATATGCTATCCCAGGCCTGCCCATACCCCATCCCTAGAGAAAAACCTCACCTGTCTCCTGTCCGGCCTAGCTCCTCTTGCCTGGAAGCTCCTTGCTTCGAGTTCGTACTGGAATTCCTTATACATTGTTCCCTCCCCTACCCAGATTATATCTGCTGCAGAAATGCTAATAACAATGAATAATATTTTAATATTAGCATTGATATCATTTCTTAAAACATTCATTTATTTTAAGGAGAGGGGGTGGGGAGCAGGGGGGCAAGGGGGAGGGGGAGAGGGAGGAGCAGAAGGAGAAACTCAAGCAGACTCCCTGCTGAACATAGAGCCTGATACAGGGCTCAGTCTCATGACCCTGAGATCAGACCTGAGCCAAGGCCAAGAGTCAGATGCTTCACGGAATGAACCCCCCCAGGTGCCCTCAGCACTGATATTATCTTATCATTCAGTAGGTACCAGGTTTCATGTTAGGACCTCTGCTCATGTTATTTTACTTAATCTTTACATGAATATAGCAAGGTATGTATGTACATACATACATAGGTTTATATATTATAATTCATTTTCCAAATGGGGCTCAGAGAAGCTAAGAAACTTACCCCAGTTCACACAGCTGGTAGGTAGAAGAGTCTGGACTTAAACTCTGACTTCATGCTCTCTTTGGCCTCTCTGGACAGGGTTACCCCATGCCCCTACACAGGGAACCTGCGGCATGGCTGATTAAATAAATCATAAATGCACAAAGAACAGCAGCTAACAGGGCCGTTAGGTTAGTTAGGTCAGGCTTGTGTTAGGAGGGCTTGTGTTAGGTCAGGCACAACTCAAAGAATTTTCCATGTAGAATTGATGGATTCCTCCCATAAACTTTGTAAGGGAGGAACACAGGCCCCTCACTGTTAAAGCCTGGACACCTGGGGCTAGGACAGAAACTGCTGACTGTATGTCCCTCAGGGTCCCTGGAATGTGTGAAGTGAAAGCATTGTCTGGGGGATAATGGTGCTGTGGGAGAGTGAGAGTGGGGCAGCTGAGGATCCCCGGGGATAGCTCCTGGCATCAGAACCTGCATCCGGAGAACCAGGAGGCTGTAAAAAGACCACTCCAGCTCCAAACATGGGCTGTCATGGGTGGTGAACAGTGGTATGGTTTCAAGGCTTCACTCTGCCCTTCCAACTCTCGATCTGCTCACCACCCTGCTGCCAGGTGCTGGACCAGGCAGGAATCCCAGTCCACAGAAAATCATAGCTAGGCTGACCCCTTTCCATGACCACCTGGATCCAAATCTACATCTTGGTGATTGCCCTGAAAGGAGAACAGGGTCTCAGCTGAAGGTCCGAAATGTCCTGCTGTTCCTCCTCCCCCCACCTCCTGCACTCACTGCCCAGGGACTCAGACAGACAGCCTGCAGCCCCAGCATGGTCAGGAATCCAACGGTGAGCTCATCACACCCCCAACCCATCTCAGGTTATCACATAGCTACAGGGACACTCTGTCCCTCAGGTCCCCTAGGCTGGCCCTTGTTGGTAGCCAGGACCCCAGTCTTACTCCCATCAGATGTCCCAGGATCCTTCAGGAACTCTGGGAAGACCCAGGTAACCTCCAAGGGCATGACTCATGGGTCACAGCATCTTCCCGATGTGTCTCCATAATGCCGGCGTCTCTAAGACAGTCTCTTCTAATACAGAGCTTGGAAAGTAGATGCTCTGCCTTGATCCCATTTCTGAACACAGAATCCTATTTTCTCAACAGCTCCTGTAGTCGATGAAGGTCTACACTCTTGTTCTTTCTGGAAAATCATTAATGGGCAGTAGTTTCCAGCAATTTCACTGTGTGTGTGTGTGTGTGTGTGTGTGTGTGTGTGTGTGTGTGTGATTTCTCCCAATCCACAGTTCTCCTCCAGGCTGGCAGTTGATAATCCATAAATAAGTTAAAATGAATCTGAAGATTTATTTAGAAGAACCTGTGGGAAATCCTAAGTACTTTTTCCTTAGGTAAACAATTCTTCTGTAGTGCAAAACAGTTGGTCCTATGAAATGCACATGCTTGGTGTAAGTCAAGTGTATACTTAGCACTAATTGAGAAACACTTTCTTAGTTGTTGGGGATGCAAAAATAAATAAAAGTCTCTACCCTTAAAGAATTTACAGCCTAATTGGCAGATAAGTAACTTACATAAATACCTTTTTTTAGCAATGGAAATGCAAGGTGTAGTTTCATATAAGGTACTTTCGGAGAGGAGTGGAGAAAGATCACAACTGCTAGGGTCACAAGCAAAGGGGTGATAGGAGAAAATTATAGGAGAAGGGTTGCAAAGAATAGACGGGGTTTGGCCAAGTGGAGCTGGGGGGAAGGAAACAGCCTAAGCCAAGTAGGGAAGTAGGAGAACATGGAAATATGTGTCGTACAACCTGACTTAAGCAGGAAGCACACGAAAAACAAATTAAAATCAGGAAGACAAGGAATGAATGAAGAGAGTTCACATTGTTCAGTACTGTGTGTGTGTGTGTGTGTGTGTGTGTGTGTGTGTGTGTGTATGCATACGAATACACACATGTGTGCATTCACCAGGCTTAGGCTGTGTGGTTCGGTCACCTAAACCACTAGATTGCAGGGAGCCTGGTCGGAGACTACATTAATTTTAATTTTGTCTTCCTCACAATGCCTGGCACAATGCCTGACACAGAAGAGATGCCCTGATTAACGTCAGCTGAACTATGTTTATTGCATCCAAAAGGCAATGGGCAATCGTGGCAGTTTGGGGGGAGGAGAAGGTTAATTATGAGGGCTTTGGCATTGACAAGATTCATTCAGAAGTAGAATCCGTGAGGGAAGGAGCTAGCAGGGTGGGGGAGACCTTAAAGGGACTCTTCAGACCACTGGGACATCCCCAGAGCCAGCAGGACCTGTAGTGGCAGAGTGGGGGCAAGAATGGAGGTGGGGGCGTGCTGCAGAGATAAGAAAGAAATAGGTTTGAGGGTGATAGAAGTGGAAACAAATTTAGGAGCAAAGGTCAGACAATGGGGTGACTTCAGAGTTCAAGTTCAAAGACTGAGCAAAGAGAGGTACCATTAGCAGAAGACTGGAAGTCACAAAGAGAAGCTAGCTGGGAAATGAGGCTTTTGGAGAGGAGACAGCACTGGTGACATCAGAGGCATGTCAGGCTTGAGGTCCCATCGGGCCACCAGAGGGGGTGGTGTCCACATGTCGTGGAGAAAACAAATCGCCAAGGAGAATTGAAAGAGGATCCAGACCAGAATGTGGAAAACACCCATATTTTAGAGCAGGAGGAGGAGCCAAGAAGACCTATGAATAGAAAGGCAGGAAAGGAAGGGAGAATAGAAGGCAGGGGATTAAGCCTCTGCCTTCGGCTCAGGTCATGATCTCGGGGTCCTGGGATCGAGTCCTGCATCGGGCTCTCTGCTTCTCCATCTCCCTCTGCCCCTCCCCTGCTTGTGCATGCTCTCTCTCACAGGCAAATAAATAAAATAAAAAAGGCAGGCAGAAAAGCTCAAAAAGCACAGGTCAAGAGGAGCCAGGGGAGGAGAAGGCTAAGGGAGCCTGTGCTGGTCGGCCACGAGCAGTGTTCAGCGTGGAGAGGGATGACACCCGGGGGACCCCTGTGCTGCCAGCCTCTGCTGTGAGCTTGCCAAGAACTGCTGCTGTCTCTTTAGAGCTCACTACCCCTAATTTCCGGCAGCCCCATTTACAGGTGAACAAACTGAGACTCAGAGAAGCCGAGTCCCTTGTGCAGAAGTACAGAGATAGCGAGTACTGAAGTAGGGGCTTGAACCTGCGCTGCTCTCACTCCCAAGCCAGGGCACCAGCTCACGCTCAGGACAGCCACTGGAAAGAGCTGACTGAAGGCTGTATGAAATCACTCTGTCTGGTGGAGCTCTTTCTGCAGCAAGTCACGAAAATCCCGATGAACCGGCTTAAGCCAAAGGGCTCAGTTAGCGGGACGGACGGCCGTTAGGGGTGTTGTCAGGAGTGACCGGGTTCAAGGGATTCAGATGATGTTCTGGGATCAGATTCTTCCTCTTCCTTCCCTCCTCTCTGTCTCAGCTAGCTTGGCTTCTTTCCCAAGCAGGCTTTCCCCCTTGTGGGGGCAAACGGCTGCTAGCAGGTCAAGGACTGCTTTCTCTCTGCTTTAAATCCAGCAGCAGAGAGAAGAAGTCTCGTGCGCCCATCCCTGAGCAAATCGCCTTCTCCCATACTTCCCCCTTGCAGCTCAGGCAAATCTCATAGGGTGGGAGTGGGAGAGGCAGTGGTTTCCAGGAGGAGAATTGGGGTCTGATTAACAGAGGCAAGGGGGCGGGGTGAGCACTGTGGGGAGTGGCAAACTACGTGGCTGTGTCCCCTGGCCGCCATGGGGACAAGCATGTCAGCAGAGCAGTGAGAGGAAGCCAGCATGGAAATGGTTAAGAACTCTGAGCGTGTGGGTAAGATCCCGTAGGTGTCCATTTGAGAAACCCGAGAAGCGGAAACATGGAAGGTAGCCGGAGGAGAGATGAGCAAATGTCATCTTGAATATGGACACATCGGAGCATCTCTGAAGGCTGGGGAGGAGACCCCAAAGTGGACAGGGAACCTGGAGGATGTGGGAGATGCTGGGGCTGTTCTCCAGGAGACGGCAGGAAGGGTGGGCGGCAGAGCAGAGCTGGTCCCAGAGAGGAGGGAGCCCCATGAGGGTATCTGAGCAGGGCAGACAAATGCAGAAGAACATGGGGGAGCTTCTGGTGCATGAGGGGCTCTCCTCGTTCAGGGTATGCCCAAAAGAGTCCATATCTCCAGTAGAGGGCTTAGCTTTGCAAGGAGGTAGAATCTTGGTGTGTAGATTTTTGGTCTGCTTGCTGGACAGTCACACAGGCTTTTCCTGTGGAACGTGGGGCAGCTCCTCCTAAGCCTTCCAGGAGACAGACCCACTTGGTTCCCTGCTGATGACCTTGATCTATGGCTGATGGAGGCAAGGGCAGAGCATTGTCCCCTCGTGTGTGGCTTGCAGATGCCAGCTGGGTTCAGTGCTGATCCTTTGGTTGAGGCAAGGCAGCCACAGAAGATCATGTGTAGTGTTCTAACCATGATGGCTGATGTCCCTCCAAAAGTGTCTATTCCTAGGATGTAGAAAAGGACAACCCAGGCCGGTGGGCATTCTTGTCCACTGATCACTACAGTGACTTGATCAGCATTCCTCTGCCTCTGGCCACAAGCCAGACAGCTCAGAGAACTATACTTCCCTCCCCCAGCTTGCTCAGAATCTCAGCAGTGGAAAGCATCTCGATGTCCCTGACAAATGAAGGTATTTTGGGGTCCAACTTAGGTTGAACTTTGACCCTCCTGTGCCTGTAACCTTGGGCAAGTGAGTCACTTCCCGCTAGGCATACCGGACTACGTTTATGTGCCACCCCGACCTGCTTAGCCCTAGATGTCCTGTTCTCCATCCCTTGCTTCCGTGTTCGAAGACTCGTGCCAGCCACTCAGTCCGGTTTGGCCATCATAAGGTGATGGCTGCCATCACCACCATCTCCTGATTCTCAAATACCACGGATTGATTGAGCCTCCCTTACGTTGAAGAGCTGGGTTTGATCAGGGCCCCCATTGCACCTGACATGGAGGGAACCATAGGCATCCAGCACCTAGGTCCAACTCAGCCAGATCCATGGAGGCTCTGGCCTCTCCACCGGCTGTCCGCATAGGCTGGATGGGAAGCTTAGCACCCCAGTGGGGCCAACTTGGAGCAGTAAGACACCAAAGACTGAAGAAGCCAGCCAGTCCATTGGTTGCCTATCCTAGCCACATGTGGAGGTCATGGGTGGCCTCTCCAGATCAGTCCCATATCGGGGAGCAACTGGTTGTGTTCTCTTGTGGGGATGTCGCCGGCTTGGATAGGCAGCACCCTGAAACCTCCTCCCTTTCTATCCTCCTCCACCTTTTCTGTTTCCCTGGGATTTTGCTTCCCAGCAGATACACTGTGAGCAAGTAAGCTTTGCCTGAGGCTCTGTTCTGTAGAGAACCCAACCCAGGCTCTGAGCTTTGGTTTCTGTCTTTATAAAATAGAGTTAATGATATCTATCTCACAAGACTGCTGGAAGGATTAAATAAGACCATGTGTCTTAAACACCTGGCCTAGACCAGCACGTTGTAGGTACTCAATAGATCTGAAAAGGACCATTACCAACAATTACAACATGGTGATGGGACTTACCATTTGGTGGGGAGGGTCGGTTGTCTGATAAAAGTGTAGCGTTTAATAACTTTATTTGTATCACTGTTGGAAGCATGAACATCTTATGGATGAGGAATGAGACCAAGTGCACATTTTATGATGACTATGAAGAGGGATCTATCTACGTGCAGCTTATTTGAGAATCTTGTTAAATAATTAAGAAGGAAGGAGATGCTGTTTCTGGTGTGTGATAGAGATAAAATTTGGTAGATTGGGCTGTTGGGAGTGCAGTCCTAGAATTCAGTTTATGGCACAGAAAGATTCGGGAGACTTAGCATGTGTTAAATGCTCCTTTTGATCCCATGATAAACAGAATAGCAGGAGGTAAGAATCAAGAGAATTCCCTTGGTAAACAGTTTAACTTAGAAAGTGATTTTATTAGTCACAAGTGGATCTGGCCAGGGGTAGGCATGACAATTCACTGTTAAGCTGATTTGTTTTAAAAAATATATATATATGTGTGTGTGTGTGTCTCTGTGTGTGTGTGTGTGTATCTATATTAAAGTTGCATTGTCACCTCGGCAGAATCAATTCTGAGAAAATAATAGTAATAGCTAACATTTATTGAACACTTACTACAAGACAGGTGCTGTGCTAAGCTCTTTGTGCACAATCTCATTTCATCCTTCTAAAACCCTTACAGTGCCAAATCGTCTTGGCTTCCTGCAAGTCCACATGAAGGAGCTCAGAAATCTGTGAACATTGACAGAACCAGGGCAGAAAAAGCCCTTGATTGGAAAAGCGATACGCTATGGGTGCTTCTAAAAAGGAGAGCAAGTAGAATGGAATTTAGAAAGTGCTGCTGACCACCTCTGGTTCTTCTGAGCAGGAACACCGGACATGCCAGAGGTTTCCACACTGCGCTCGCTCCCAGGGCCTCAAGGGAGGGACCGCCATGGAAGGGGATGGGGTGATGAAGGGGGCACTGGAGACCTCCCCCTGCTGCCCCGCCCCCGGCCGCTGTTTTCAGTGGAGATACATAAGCGTTTCGCATAATGGAATTCCATGCACAGATTTGTTGGAACCCTGTGTTTCAGGCTTTCAGCCTCGGAAATGATGGGCATGACATGGTGTTCCATTGATAAATATAAATGTGAGCTAGGCTGAAAACACATTCACCCCTGGTCTATGTAGTGATTTCACCGCACGTGCCAAGGGCAAGGTGAAATTGTGCAAGGGCTGCATCTGCCTTGGGTGGAGAGTGCTGCTGGTGCTCCTTGCTCTGTGACCTGTTCTGGTTCCCTCTGGTGCCTCCGAGTTTTAGCTGGGCTCGTGATCTCCCACGTACATAAAGACAACACTTCTCAGCCCTCCTTTGTGCACAGGTATGGCCATATGACTAGGCCTGGCTAATCGAATGTAAGCAGAAAGTTTCCAGGAGCTTTTTCCTGCCCCCACCCACTGTACGCTGCTTCTTGGAACACCAGAGTGACTGGAGCACATCCTGGACTGTGAAGACAAGGAAGATGCCCTTGGGAGGGTGCAGCAGGAAGCCATAGGCTGTCTGGTCCTGAGGGCTTCATGGCCTGGTCCTGCCTTTGCCCACGCTGGGACAAGGGAGTCACTATCTGTCCTGTTTCAACTCCTTTGAGTGCAGGGTTTCCTACTTCTGCCAGCCGACTGAGTTCTAACCAGTGTGCTCACATGTAGATCAGGCCAAGGTTTCTTTCTTTCTTTTTTTCTTTTAAATTAACATATAATGTATTATTAGCCCCAGGGGTACAGGTCTGTGAATCACCCCATTTACACACTTCGCAGCACTCACCATAGCACATACCCTCCCTAATGCCCGTAACCCACCGCCCCTCTCCCAACCCCGCCCTGCCGGCAACGCTCTGTTTTGTGAGATTACGGGTCTCTTATGGTTTGCCTCCCTCCCGATCCCATCTTGTTTCATTTTTTTCCTTCCCTACCACCGAAACCCCCCACTTTGCCTCTCAAATTCCTCATATCAGGGAGATTATATGATAATTTAGACCACGGTTTCTAATCAAAGTGTTCTTCTCTCTGTCTTTAGATGATCAAGAGAAACCGTCTTTATACCTTCACTCTCCCTCAAAGGGATCCTCAGGGAGGGGTTGGCAACACTCAGCCTCACATGGAGAATGCAGCATAACCTTGCTGATGGGCACTTACCCTGGGTAGGGCACACACAGGGCTTTAACATGATTCTCTGGGACCAGTAACCAGGAGGCCAAGACATTGTGGCTCCCTGTTCTTTCCTTATCCAGGCTTGCTCAGATCTCCGTGGCTTAGCCCTTGGATGTGCTTGTGCATATGCTTGAAGCAACCTCCATTCTCTTTCCAGATGACACATCTCCCCCCTCCCCCTGCCACCTGTCCTAGATTTGGTCTCCACGTCACCTGCTCAGAGAGCCCTTCCCCAGTGCCCTGTAGTGAAACCCCATATGGCTTCTTCGTATGTTCATTATAGGTGTAGGAAGGTGGTATAATGTTCTGTTTACTCTCAGAGTGGCAGTCTATCACGGTGGATTATCCAGTGCTGTTTATTGAGTGCTTACTGTATGCCAGGGTACGTGCTGGTTGTGAGGTGGGCTGCGAGGAACAAAACAGATGTTCTGTCCCCTGCCCTCATGGAGAGTATAGTCTGGGGAGAAAGACAATCAATAAAAATGCAATTAAAAATTGAGATCCTTTTGCTAAAGGAAAAGAGACTCGGATTCTGTGAGGAAGAGCCAACAGGGGATGTTTGCATCGTCTTGATGGAAGACTCGGGTGAGTTTTCTTTTTCATGCGTGGAATCAGCCATGAGTCCACAGGATGGCCACGGAATGGTATTTGCCAGGTTTGGGTTTGTACCTCGGCTACTCCACTTCTTAGCTCTGTGACTTTGGGTCAGTCGTTTATCCTAAACCTGACGGTAATAGTCCGTCTCTCATGAAGTCCAGTGCACAGTGCCTGGCACAAAGCAGGCACTCAATAAATGTGATCTCTTGTTACTTTTGAGTGTTTGCCGTCCATCTGGAATGGAGATGCTCTGAGGGCAGATTGTTCTGTTCCCCTTAACATCTGTCTGGGTGTAGGATACGTAGTCAACACTTCTGGAAGTCATTTGAATGATAATCGCCAACAGGTGCCAAACTCCCCTATGTGCCAAACACTGTTTTTAGTAGTTCATGGGCATTGCTAACTCATTCGACGGTGACAACAGTGCTATGAGGCTGATGCTACTTTTACCCTCAGGTTGCTAATGAAGAAGCTGAGATCCAGAGAGACTGAGTCACTCGTTCGGTCTTGGGAAGAATCGGGGTTCATTCCCAAGCAGCTATATCTTGTTGCTTCTGCCATGGGGGAAAGAAATAATATCATTCATTTCAAAGAAATGCAACCCCCTTTGGCCCATGTCCTTTTTAGGGTGTAGGCTCTCCAGAGGTATACTAGCTTGGGAAATGCATTCCCGTCCCCTAAAATTATATAAGAATCAATCTCTACACTCTCTCGTTAACTGTGGGTGAATCAAGGAGTGAAACAAATAGAATTAAATTCTTCACCTCTCTGTTGGCACTCATGGGACTCTGCCAGGAGCTTCGGGTTCCCTGGCATGCGTGTCTGAGCAGAACCACGGCATTGCTCCCATGCTCGTCCCCCCCAACGCCCCCGGCCCATGGGCCTCACACCCCATGCTTCCTGGTTCCTCCCTGCCTCTGGCAAGTGTTGCTATCTTCTTCCTTCTCTCTCTGTCTCTTATTAAAACACCTTCACCTGAAGGCATCTGAAGATGAGAAGTGTGCCTGCCAACTCACCCTGGGAAGCCAAAATGCTTAAATTGCTTCTTTTATTTTCAAAAAAAGTGTATGTTGTTTGGAATGGAGAATGGCCTCACCGTGTCCTTGTGGGCCCGCTGTTCTGGGATATTTTGTTAGAAACTCCAGGAAGGGATAATACCTTACATACCCCCAGCTCCTCTTGTTATAGAAATTGGAATAAACTGCCCAGAGTGCATGCACCGCGGCTGTTCTTTCGATTAATGTTTTCCGAGGTGTGGGGCTGCATCGGCCTTGAGCTGCCCATCCCAATTATCCAATTATGTAAGGAGACATCGTGGGAAACTATCGATGAGGCAGACTATAGGCAGCCTCAGGTGGTACCGTCAAAATGGTGACATGATTTCCACACTCTCCATTCCACAGCTGATGGGTGGGCTCTTTGCTGGGACTCAGAGCTGATCCTGGGCTGAGGAAATGGCTAAGGGAACTGTCAGGAGACATCGGGTAAGCCGTGGGGAGGAGGAAGGAAGGGCTATGGGGCTAGGGCTAGAAGGACCAAGACCATTTGACGACTCAATAAATGAGTAAGTGTTCATTGAGTTCCCACCAGGTTTTTATAACTGTGGATTAAGCTCTGAACAGAGGACAGCATATTAGAATGCACAGGTCTCACTTCAATTTCCAGTCCCTACCACTTACTGTAGACTCTCTGAGACTCAGTTATTTATTCTGTGAAATGGAATGATTCTATTTCTTCTAGAGCATATTAACCAGTTTTAGATGGCTGGTAATAGTAACCTATTTAAACCAACTGGTAATAGTAACCTATTTAAACCAACTTCATTAGATCAGAAACTCTTGGAAGGATACAGGGGTCTGTATTTTAAGGCACCTAAGGGCAGGAAGGACAGCCAGTCCCATGGGGGTATGGAATCAACAATGGAGTTAGCTACACTTTCTCAATCTCTCCATCTCTCTCTCTCTCTCTCTATCTCTCTTTCTGCTTTTCTCTGTGTGTTTGTTTAATGCATATCTGTCTGCCTCTGCCCTTCTGTGTGTGTCTCTGTTTCCTTTTTTGCTTCTCTATGCATACAGTGGAAAATAGATACTCCACTGTTGTGTCCTTGACCCCTGGGTCTGTAACATCTCAAGTCCAGCAGTCACTGGAATTCGGGAGTCCCCATTACAAACTCCGAAGAAGGAGAATATGGCTGGCCCAGCCTTGCTCAGGGGATTGGACGAGACCGTGTGGCCGACTGCCCGCCCAGCATGGCCGGGAGTCAGGGCTATGAGAAGGAGCATGGGCAGGCTTTCCAAAAGGAGGTGCCAGGGCAGAGAGTGATGGAAGGCAGCCATGGACATTGGGCTGCTGTAAAGAGTGCACAGGTTTGGGGTGCCTGGTCAGCATCGTCGGTTAAGCATCAGAACCTTAATTTCCTGTCAGATCATGATCTCAGGGTTGTGAGATCCAGCCCCGCATTGGGCTCTGTGCTCAGCAGGGAGTCAGCTTCAGATTCTCTCTCTCCCTCTCCTTTTGCTCCTCCCCCTTCCACCTTGTGCTGTTTCTCAAATAACAAATAATAAATCTTTTTTTTTTTCTTTTAAAGGAGTAATCTCAGTACAGTCTATGAGACTCTGTGCTCAGTGAGTACTAGAAAAATCCACCGCAACCAAAGCTTATGATTCACTGTGAGGGGCAGAAGGTGTTTTCCTGTTTTTCACTCAAGTCTCCAACACAATGTGTCTGGCTGATTGTTAGTGTTCCATAAACGTTGGTTGGTTGCGTTAAGCAGAAGGAGAGGGATGGCATTGAACCAGAGCCTACAATTAAAGCCAGTGTGGAGTTGAACTCTAAATTACAGCACACCTTGAAGAGGCTGTCGTCTTCCTGGGGTACCGTGAAGTGGTTCGTCGATGGCACGTTGACAGAGGGTTCACACAAGAGAAAGGGCTCCGTGTTGCCTTGAAGATAGAGGATCTGGGGAGGCATCCAGAGAAAAACAATTCAAGACCAGCGAGCGGTGTGAATGGGCACTTGGAGCCTGGTGTGCTCAGGGTGGAGAGGAATGACAAGTGGGATCGAGTGAGTGAATGGGTGATGATGAAACACCGTGGGAAGGAAAACCAGGGGACAGTGGTCACTTGTAGAGCCCGTGGAGAGGAGGGCCGAGATGTGAGAGAGGGAGCAGCAAGCGGGTCCTTGAAGTCAATTGCAAAGTGAGGCTGCCGGCCCCCTGCCTTCCCTAGCTCGGCTCTAGCGGCAGGAGCTGATCCTGGCCGGTTCCTTTGCAGGGAAAAAGCAAGTCTTAAGCAGCTCTACCCCCATCTGGAAGATGTATCCCAGCATCCCGGTGCCCTCTACGGGACTCATCTCATCTTTATGTGGCAAGGGCATAAAACAGGGCATCTGCTTCTGGGATTCCTGGCTTCCCTTCCTTTCCCAGACCCTGATTCCTAGCCTGTTGAGTGGTGAAGCTGATTCCCTGCCTCGTCTTAACCAGCTGCCTCCCCCAACGATGAGATCTTAGCTCTGTGTATCCCACCCTTGGTAGGGACTGATCACATTCGAGGTAGACCTAAAGTCAAAAGAGCATCTTTCACCTAATTGAAAAGAGATACTGCCCAAGAGATCAGACACCCCCCCCACACACACACACTGGGTCAGGCCAATAGTGCCCTAACTTAGGCATGCCTCCTGGACTCTGTAATTTAGAATGTAGGACCTGCCAGCCAGGGTAGCCACTCTCTCCACGACCCCACTCCGTGCCAGGTGACCTCCCTGTCCCCAGCAGCCTCCCCATTAAGATCTTAGCATGCTCTGAAACCAAGGCCTCAGAGATGATGACGGATCTATCTTCATTTGCAGGATGCAACATCCTAGAGAAATGGAGATGGCCCTATAAGATACTTACATTCCCATAGCCCTGGAGAAGGTGGCGGGTAAAACCAAGAGTCTCAAGAGAGATTGAGTGAGGTTCTCTTTCACCAGCAGCATGTTCTAATACATGCCCAGGTATTAACAGAACACACAGTGAGGAAAGAGTTTTTGTGCCTCTACCTTGAGCCTATTAAAATGCCTGCAAATTTCACACAAGTGGACGAGGATACATGGCCAACCTCAGAACATGTGTATTTCCACCGTATCCTGTGCTGCCCAGAATGTTAAGGGAGAAATATGTGATACACAGTGATGGGAAGCCCCAACTTCACTGGTGGACTGATCATTCATTCATTCACTCATTCGTTTGTTCATTTTTTTCTCCAATTTTTTATTTACGTTCTAGTTCACTAATATATAGTGTCATATGGGTTTCAGGAGTAGATATACTATAGGTCTCCTGCTTGGGAGTGCATCCAAGGCACCTGACAAGGGAGCAGATGGCAGCCCAGTGTCAGTCAGCCTCTTTGAAGATCATCAGCTTGTGACCACCCTCCCAGACTGGTCATTTCCCCATTGTCTGATGGCCGACTGGCATCTTCCCCTGCCCCAACAGGGTGGGGACTGGTTTCAGGACAACTCAGAGCCAATTACCTTTCTCTTATTTACCACTGCGGATGATGGGCTGGTTGGCTGAATGCTGTATCTGCAAGTTCAGACCCCACATTAGCATTTCAGTCTCTCCTGTGTCCCCGCTTTGCATATTATCTGCTGTTATACATCACCGGGCCAGAGTCCATGCACCGAGGACTCCTTGACGTCAGCATACGTCTCTGAAGCAGGGAGCAGAGGAGAAGCATGGTGCGAGAGGGTGATGGGTAGCTCCCAGCCTCTGTGGAGTGGGGATTGTCTCTCTGCTCACTGTCAGAATCTGCAGGGAGATGGCTGGGCAGGGGGGAGTCAGTCATGGCTGCCTTGGGTCTGAACCAGGACTAGTGTGAGTATTTGCTAGGAACAATGCTTTCTGAACACCCTGGTCCAGGGTATAGAAGAAAGAGCAGGGCCTTCCGTGCCAGCTCCACATGAGGTTAGCCCTGGCTCGACTGTGTTAGAGTGGGGAAAACATTGACCTGCCGGGCGTCACGTCTCCGAAAGAGAGGAACGCTAGTAGTTACCAGCTGGTGGAAAAATCATCCCTTCCACTAGACAGCTCAAGCAAATTGCCTGGTGCACAGAATTACTTCAAAATATATGTCTGTTTTCATCCCCATAAGAAACATCCCCATAAGGACTCAAAAACCTGTGCACATTGGGTATGATTCCTATTTTTGAAATTCTCTGTCCAACCCAAGATTCTCGACCCGCTGGAAGATTTTTTTAAGAGGTTTTAAGATTTTTTAAGAGGTTATTTATTGGAGAGAGACAGCAAGCATGAGCGGAAGGAGGGGGCAGAAGGGGAGGAAGAAGCAGATCCCCCACCCGAGCAGGGAGCCAGACCTGGGGCTCAATCCCAGGACCCCGAGATCATGCCCTGAGCTGAAGATAAACACTTAACTGATTGAGTCACCAAGGCAACCCCCCCACCACCAACAACTCCCCAGGGAAGATTTTCAAGATGGCTTCAACCAGCTCGTAGGAGAAGAATGTTCTGGAGCTGTGGCTGCTAGCCTTCTACTTGACATGCATTCCTGCCTGCAAAGATGTTGTTCTGATCAAGGGCTGGGACCCAGAGAAGATGTAATGGCACAGCTCCTAAATATCTTTGGGAAGAAGTCACCATAGTAACTGAGCCCAGAAGGGTAGTATGGCTTCTACATCCAGTAGCATCTGGGCTAAGGCCTCTCTGGAGGTTGTGAAATGTTCTGCGGGTTGTTGTGATTTCTCGCAGGAAAGCATGCCACAGGTTCCAGAAGCCCCACTCCCCAGTCCCAACAGGAACGGATGTGGATACGATGAATTTGACGGTCCTTGTCATGTCTCCTGTTTGCTCTCACTCCCCACAGCAGTCCTCTGGGTTAGACCAGTGGCTCGTAACCTAGGCTGCATGAAAGGGAGTTTTCGAAAACACTCACGCCACAGCTCTGCCTCGGAGCATTTGAATCAGAATCTCTAGGGAGGGATCCCAGGAATCCCTATATTTAAAGCTCTCTAGATGATTCTAAAATGCAGGCAGGATGGAGAGCCACAGCTTAATACCAGCGCTTTTCAGATTTTGATGTGCATACAAAATTCAGATCTCATTAAATCGCAGCTTCTGTTTCAGTAGATCTGGGGTGAGGCCCGAGACTCTGCATTTCTGGTGATGTCGATGTTGCCAGTCTGGAGCACACTCAAGCAGCAAGGCTGTGCAGACTTCCTCCCCAGCACGTCTGGAATTATGTCAACCCTGCCTATCGACGTGGGCTTGCACGCCTTCCTCAGGACCAAGCGTGAGCAGGAGAAACCTATTCAGCTTGAGTCCCTCTTCCAAGCTCAGCATTAAGTCCCGTGGCTGTGAGTCTTACCCGCTGATGGCAGGCATCCTGGAAATTGGAAACTCCTCTCACGTCCAAACCCCTGGTTGTATAATCCAACTTTCTATTCCCAGATGGCATCATCTGCCCAAACTAGTATCCGTAGAACACTGGGAAGCAAATATAAAGCTCATCCTTGTTTAAATTTACTGGGAATACTGAACTGAGCAAATTTGAAATTTTAATAGGTTTCTTTACCGTAGGATGTATCAGACATGGAAATAAATGGGTGTTCTGAGATCTAAAGCATGCAGCACTTCCCCATTTTTTTTTTTTTTTTTTTTTTTTTTGCTACAGCATACTTTATTTGTGGGACACCTAATAACATTTTGTAGATCCAGGCAAGCTATAAAACCCATTTTGGAAAATGCTACTTTAGACTGATTTCTCCAGACGTGAGATAAGCGCAAGACTAGATGAGTACAAAGATGATGGGTTGGAATTTCCCATCAGCATGCAAGAAAGGAGAACCCTCCATGGGCCGCCATAAATTGTTCATGTGTCTGCAGCCAAAGGGAGGAAGCCCAGGCCTGAGGAAGAAAAGATGGCCAAAGGTGCTAATTTGCCATGACTTTGAGAAAAAGGTGGGGGGGTGATTTTTATGGCTGCTAGAAAGGAATAAATTGTTGCTACAGTGTTTATAACACTGAGGAGAAAGGTTGAAACTGAAATATTCTTGCAAAGTCAAAGGTCTTGGGAGATGGGCCAGGGGAATGGATACTGCTCTGTCCAGGATATGATTTCCTCTCTTCCTATTTATGATTTCTTGGAATATGAAAGAGTCCCCGGGGGAGGAGCCCGCAAGCAGAGAAGGTTGCCGTGTTGGGCCAAATGTGCCATGCAGAACAGGGCAGGCTGCTTGCTGTGACATTAACGTCTTCACACGGATTTGACCTTTGTTGTCTGGAAATTGATGAATTGGGTGAAATGGTACCATTTTTAATAGTTCTGGCAGAATTTCTGCTCTTCTTTTCTACTCCTTGAAGACTTGGGGTCTTATGGGTTCCCCCCCCCCCCAAAAATGTAGGTTCCTAGGGAATTCTGGCCAGTGGTTGGAAACCTGTGACCCATGGATGGGTGGAAAGCGCTGATGATGATTATGTTGTGTTGATTGTCAGGGGGCCTGCTTATTCACTGGCCAGGGGCTGGTCAGTGTAATTTTGATACTTTAAAACACAGACAGCTTCCAAATTAGGAGC
The DNA here is from genome assembly GCF_009829155.1 of Mustela erminea. Lineage (NCBI taxonomy): Eukaryota > Metazoa > Chordata > Mammalia > Carnivora > Mustelidae > Mustela > Mustela erminea. Next base: position 23,210,455 of record NC_045631.1, on the reverse strand, counting down.
TTCTGGCCTTAGCTGAGCCAGAAGGTGTTGCATTTCAGGATAGACCCTAGTGTGAACTTCATTGTAAACTGCATTCTTCGCTGTAATGCTGGGTCTATTCTCCTCACGGGTGCTATATTCGTTAAGGCTTAGTTGCACTCATTAGAAAGAACTCTGGGTTGTTGAGGGAAAGGGATTTATGACTCAGTTTTAGATGGCTTCCCAAATAATTGGCAAGGCTGAAGGAATAGGATTAGCTTCCAGGAACGATTTCCAGTCTTCAGAGCCGCTCCTTTGGCTGCGGCCAGTCCTTCCTGCTGCCCTCTGTCCCCCATTGCCTGAAGAACTCAGATTCCAATCTTGGTCTTATACAAGGGCATCTGGTCAGGAGAACCTAGACCACAGTCAGATCCCCAGGTCTGAGAGAGTCTGGGAAATGTAGTTTTGCTTTCCCAATTTCTGCAGCACCAAAAGACACGCAAAAAGGAACTCAGAATGGTCGCAGAGTGAGCAAATCGGCCGGCCTCGTGACTGGATTGATGGGACATAGCCACAATATCATTGTCATTAAGCCAGTGATCAAACCCATTATAATAACAGGGCAGTCGTCCTCCTGACTGGAAATGCACAAGCCCTGATTGGAACCAGGCTGCCAGGGCGATTTTGCAGAGTCCCGGAAACAGGTCAATATCACTACATCTGTTGACCAACATCACGGTATTTGCCCCACTGTCAAAAGTCGACCCTATGAGAATTCTGGAGCTTAACGGCATGCTGGGGACGAGCCTGTTCAGATCCCTCATTTCATAGAGCTGATCACATGGTTGCTAACTCTTTACTTTTTTTTTTTTTTTTTAAGACTTCATTTATTTGTCAGAGAGAGAGCACAAGCAGCGGAGTGGGAGAGGGAGAAGCAGGCACCCGGCTGAGCAAGGAGCCTGACCTGGGATTCAGTCCCAGGACCCTGGGATCATGACCTGAGCTTAACCAAATGAGCCACCCTCGTGTCCCACCTAGCTCTTCATTTTTTAAATCTTGTCTCCCTCTGTGGAATGTGGCTTTACAGGAATTGGGATTTGGTCACTATTATTTTCCCAGACACATGGTGGGGGTTATGTAAAATCAAAGAAGGGGAAAAAAAGGAGAGAATGGAGAAAGGAAGTTGAGGCCCACCTCAGAGAATTCACCAGACTCTGGCCTGACCCACAGACGTGGGGGAGGAACCAGGTGAGAGCCTGGATGCCTTATCTTTCCCAGTGGGCGGCCAGGGTCAAGACCAATAGCACAGTCATGAGGCTGCAGAAGGCAGTATCCCTTTTCCAGGGTCTTCTTTCTGGAAGGCTCCGGTGCTGCTGTAATCCCAGAAGTTTGCCAAGTTTGGAGAGAGTAAGGCAAGGCAGAGGCATGAGTGAGCCAGAGGGAGGGGCTAGGGATAAAAAAGAGTACAGAGCTGAAAGGACCAAACCACTGACTCTGGGAGCCAGAGCGAGGAGGGACAGGGTCAGAGGAGCAAAAGAGAGAGCTTGGTCCTCCCCATACACCTGTGAAAGGGTGTTGCCCTCCGTGGGATTCCCTCTGGGTTTGTTGGGACCTAATGCATAAAAGAGGCACCAAAATCCAAAGAAGTCTGCTCCCAGGAACCAGGAACTGGGGAGCTGTGGGCCAAACTTCCTGTCTCTCCAGTTAGCTTCATACCACCTCGCGCAGTCTTCAGCTCATCTTGGTGATGGGAAAAGAGGCCTGGAGCTCCTAGGAAATTTGTAGCCTCCTGCCGTGGTTCACAGAAGAGCCTCGAAGACACTGAAATGGCTGAATGAGCAGCCAGCCCATCCTCTTCCCCAGATGTCCCTGCCTTCTCTAGTATCTTGTGGGCTGCCTTACACCTCACTGGGTGTGCAGAAAACTGTCTATTAGTGGGTCTTTATTGCATTTGGCAAGGAAATTGTAGGAAAATAGACCAAGCATTGCTGTTCTGAGGTTAAGGACTTTTCTCCAGGCTGATAAATAACCTGATAGGGATTTTTTTGTTTTGTTATCTGCACGTAACAAACAGTACAGTAACAGTAACAAACAGTACACGGTACAGCATTTATTTTAATGAGAATGCACAGCTTTCAGTGTTGGGAGGGCACGTGGATGGGGTATTTGCTAGATATGCATTTTTAAGATTATGTGTTCCATGGGGCCATGGGTATCACAGGAGGGACCCTCTGGGATAATACTCAGAACAAGAAAGCAAAACCAGTAATAACTTTCTTTTGCTGGTCAGTCTCAGGAGACTCCATCTGGGGGATGAATGTGGTAATGGCTGTCTACACACTGGCTCCATTACCCTCATGATTGAAGAATGTACATGGATCCTTATTCATGTGTAGTGAGGGCGGTGGAGGGTGGGAAGGAACTAACTTTGCTGGTATCTGTGCTGCCCATCCTGCGTTATCTAGGTTAACTTTTTGAAATACATGATAACCCTGTTGACCTGTGAAGTAATTAGGCTCCCAGAAGTTAAGGTAGGATACTCTACCCCACCCTCAAAGCATAGTACTCATTCAATCACCTATGAAGACTGTCTTGTACAGTGGTACAGCTTGTGCACTGCACAACTCCAAGTAGTTCACGGGGACACCCTGGAATTTTGAGGTTCTTAATCTGCACAATTGTATAAAATAGATTAAGTGCTGGGAATAAGGAAGCAGGGAGATAGTCTTATACATATAACATGAAGACATCTGTACATAACACACAAATTACAGAATATCATTGTCACTGAATTTTTTTTCATTGTCACTGAATTTTAAACACATGTTTTAGGATTCAAAATTTAAGTGAGACAGTCCTCTCATGTATCTGATGCTGGGTCTCCCAGGCCCTTCCGTAGAGAAGGGAATCGGACTTCTCCTCTACAGGTAATCCACATCTATGCTTCTTTCTTGCTGTAGGATCTGACTCTCAGTAGTGCACTGCCCAGATACAGCATCTCCCCTTCTGCTTTGTCCATGTCAGATCCCAGCCATCCTCTGGCTTTGGCCACACTAGCTCTGTTCCCACATTTTCCTGAGGCTCACCCCGGGAGCCCGTTCCTAGTTTCAGCTCATTACTCTCTCCTCAGTGCTGACAGTTGGCAACAGTCTCGCCCCATTATGTGGCTAAGCTAGGACGCGGGAGAGGTTAAGCACTTCTGTGGTACTAAAAACTTTTCTGCGTCTTCTCTTTGGGGGGGTTTCTTGAGAGCTCTGACCCAGCTTTCCGTTGTTTCTCCAAACTTGAGAATCTTCACCCTGGTGACTGAATTTAAGAAGCAGACAAAAGTCTTTGGAGGCAGGGGGAAGTTGAGTCGTACAAAGCAAATGTAACTATAAAATGGAAGCTATAGTCACGTGGGCCCTATTACCTGTCAACGATGAGGTACTGTCACCATTTAGAATTGGGACAGAATAGAGACATTTGAAATAACTGACCGGTGCTCATTAAAATTGCCAAGATCGTGAAAGGAGGAGGAGCAGTCACAGATGGAAAGAAACTGAACTGAATTGGAAAATATGACAACTCAGTGTGGTTTGGGACCTTGGGTTGTTCTAGGATCACGTATGTTGCTAACATTAAGAAAGGCTGGGTGAGGGAATACAGGAACTCTCCTATTTTTGTAGCTTCTCTGTGAGTCTAAAATTATTTCAAATAAAAAGGTAAAAAAAAAAAAAAGAAGAAGGAGGAAATGTGGGCAGAGCACCCCACTTGGGGATAAAATGAAATTAAATGTCATCTTATTTGGAATCCTTTTGCCTCGCCAGTATCTCGTATCGCCGCAGGGAAAATCTATGACCCTTCCGTTAACCCAGCGCTTTCTGCTGTTGCTGCCTCCTCCCATTTGAATATAACTAGTCTGCATTGCTCTAACTGTCCCGATAACCTATATTCATTACCCGTTTGCAGTTTCCACCACAGTGTCCCTGGTGTAAATCCACTTCCAACTGCCTGTCCTCACTCCCAGACTTGTTTTCACCATTGCTGTAATTATCAGCAAACAGACCCCTTCCCTCACAGGAGCCCTTCCACAGTCATGCTCCTGGGGCTGCATGCCAGCTCCTGGGGGGCCTCCCCACCCACGGGCTCTGGCCCAGCTGGACTTCCACTCAGCGCTCCCACTAGAACTCGACGGCTACGGATCTGGAATTTCAGAGGCATGTGAGCAAAAGCAACGTAGTCGTTGGCAGTGGTGTCGAGCTTTCCGAGAGATTTACCACTTTGAAATGCAGCCCCATTTGACACATTTGGGGGCATTTCCTGCAAGTGCCGGCGTACCACTTTCCAGCCCTGCCTTTTGTGTGTTGGGAGTGGCTTCCAACTCAATTTCCAGGGGAAGTCAATATCAACCAATTTGAGAGAGCTGGATACAGACACATTTGATTCAATTCAAAACCGCTTTTTAAACACCACAATGGAGAGGACGCCGGACTATGTGATGGCAGCACAAAGACGATTAGGACGTGGTTTTTGTCCTTGAGCCGTGCCAAGTGTAGTGGGGCGACACGCCACAGTACAACATTTCATGTAAAAGTGGGAGGTGGGAGAGAGAAGCTTTTGGGCAAAACCATCTTTTTTCCTTTCCTGGAGCAGTGGAAGTGCCTTTGATAGAAGCTACACAGAATATCAATGAACTTGGAAGGAGGAAACGGGCTCTGAGTGCGTCCCATCTTGACACTCCGTATTTGGAACGGCGGCTCACATTTCTCTCCAAAGTTCCTATTTTCCAGTGCCTGTCTGCTGGCCGCACGTGCAAGTAACCTGCCAGGGGACGACATCGCTTTAACGCGGCGTATGCCGTCGACTCTCTGATGGGCCTGCCCTTCAGCATCAGCTCAGAGGCCTGGTAAAACATCATTGTCTCAAAGCCTCCAGCCACCCATCCCCAGATTCCAACTCAGCAGGACCCGAGGAGCTCCTTACTCAGCTCCTTACTCAGGTCTGATTCATTTCCAGCCAAGGTGTCCTCCAGAGACGCCCTTTATCAAGAAGGTGTGCGTTGCTTTGGGGGGTTGTAGGGAGCAGCCTACATGAGTGACAGGTGGGGCTAGGACCTCTTGGTACAACCCCAGGGACAGCAGGCACACGGAATACAACTTCTGTGTATTCTGGAGAAGTTGCCTTCTGCACGGAGGCCAGATAGGCCTGGGCCACAAGCCACAGCATGGATTGTAATCTCTGGGGCAAACTGTTTCCCATAACACAGATGCCGTACCCTCGTCCCAAGAGGATTCAGATTAGTGAGATGCTCAGAGGGCCGCAGCTCTATCCCAATGAGGCTGGAGCCACTCCTAAAGCCAGAGAGGACCCCACGGAATCCGGCAAGCCGCAGAAAGCCCCCGACAGGGACCAGGCCGCATGGGGCTGAGGCGTCCTCGGGGAGTTCTGAGCCTCCACAGGCCAAAGGTGCAGACCCTCCTCCCCTCCTCCCCTTCCTCCTCCTTCTCCTTGCCAGCGCATCACACGCATCACACGGTGTCCACAGCGTCCACTGCGCAGCTAAGGAGTGACTATGAATATTCATCCCCTGGCTGTGCCAGAGTCACTTGCCTCTCTGCATATGCAAAACCAGAACTTACTTGGGCTGGCGGGAAGGAAGATTCCCCCAAAGAAAACATCTGATGGAGTGGGCTGAACCTGTAGGGAAAACAAAGCTGGTGATGGGAAACAGGAGTGTTCTTGTGGAAGAGGCTGCCATTGCTGCCCCAGCTTGCAAGATGCCATCCGGGGAAAGGCGTGCATTCAGACCAGGGAGAGAAGCACCATCTTAGCCTGAAGGCAGGTGACGTAGAGCTGCTGCTCCCCCGCTCCCAGGCCTCAAGGCGGAGAGGGAAAAGAGCACAAATACAGAGTTCTTTGCCTAGAGGCAATCAGAGGTTGCTCGGACAACAATATAAATAGAACAACACATGCACATTTGAAAAACATTGTCCCTCACTGAGCACCTGCTGTATGCTAAGTGCTTTGCATCTCTTATCTCACTTAGTCCTCAAGAGTACCCTGCAGGCTTGGCTCCTGCATCTCGGGGTCGTACACTGGAAGTTGCTGAGGCTCAGAGGAGTTAGGCATCTTTGCCCCAAAGTCCTGCACCAAGTAAATGGTGGATTCAGGATTGGAATTCAGGTTTGATTAGGTCTAAAGTCTGTTGGGTCTGTGGCTCTGGGAATGTAGGAGGAACAATAGAAATGACCACTGGGGGGCCAGTCATCTTCCAGCCTCCTACCCCCACCCTTTCCTTAACCCTTGACTTTCCTGCCGAAAGGATGTATGCCCAGGTCACATCTTCATAGGTAACCCGATACCTATGCAGGAAATAGAAGTATCAGGACCCCGCCCCCCACCCCATTCCCTCAGATCACCAAATACCCTACCATATATGGATGTGAGCCCATGCCCTGCCTTGGCCCGATAAAAGACCCCCCCCCCCCCGCACCCCCCCACAGACTCCCTCCCAGTGCGACTTCCCCGACTTGGCTTTCCAGAATTGCGGAACCTCAGAGTGCCCACCTCCTCCCAGCGCGACTTTCCTGGCTCCCCTTCTCCTGAGCCCTGAATCTTCGCCAAAGAGTACCTTTAATAAATCTTGCCTTGTGCCTACCTCGCCCAGTGTTGTGTTTATCTGGCCTATAAAACCTTACAAAGTCCATGTTTGTTTGTTTTTTTAAGATTTTTTTTTTTAATTTATTCATTTGAGAGAGTGAGAGAGAGAGAGACAGAGTACAAGCAGAGGGGGAGGTAGAGGAAGAGGGAGAAACAGACTCCCTGCTGAGCTGGGAGCCCAATGCGGGGCTCCATCCCAGGACCTGGAGATCCTGACCTGAGCCGAAGGCAGATGCTTAACCATCTGAGCCACCCAGGTGCCCCTAAAGTCCATGTTCTTGTCTTACCACCGTTCTGCCTCTTAGGATGTGATTTAAAGAGAACCCCCCAATTTCAGGACATGTGGGATAGACACCAGGTCACTGCATGGCGGAGGAGATTCCCCGCCCAGGACCAGCTCAGCCTGGGAAGACATCCAGATATCGACCATGCTTGAATTATGGAAGCTTTTCAATGGCCATTTCCCTGTTGACCCTAACTAAACGAGGCAGTCCTGTAAGGGGGCTGTGTTGGTGCCATTGTTTCTTTTTTGTTTTTGTTTTTAATTAAAGATTTTATTTATTTATTTGAGAGAGAGCATGAGCAGGGGAAACCGCAGGCAAAGGGAGAGGAAGAAGCAACCTTCCTCCTGAGCAGAGAGTCCAACATGGGGTCTATCCCAGGATTCCTGGATCATGACCTGAGCCAAAGGCAGATGCTTACCAGATTGAGCCACCCAGGCACTCAGTGCCATTGTTTCTTAAGAAAAGCACAGCCTGGCATGGATGGGGTCTGTCCTTCAAGTAGTGCCCCCTGCCTCCAAATTCACTGCTGGGCTAAGGGCTAAGCACATGGCACAGAGGAAACAGTCGGTCTTCGCCACGATACTGCCAGGCTAGCCTGATTTGTATAAATGGGGAAATCAAGGAGTAGAGGGTTTAGAGGAATCACTCAAAGCCATACATTTAGAAAGTTCTGAGCTTGGATCTAAAACCCGGTCATCCCAACACCAGACTCCACCTTCTCCAACGTGAGCCCGAGTTATCAGCGTGGGCACGAGACTCGGGATGAGTGATCCCTGCATTCAGGAATATCGACCGTGTTTGTCCTTAGCGCTAATGGTCCGAACTGGCAGGGCCGGGTTGTCTGTCCAGTCCTGCCCTGTTGCGGACTGCCAGGGAGACTGAGACCCAGCAATGGCCAGTGTCTTGTCTATCGTCATGCAGTGACTTAGGGCTACGCTGACCCCAGGTGGGTAACTAAGATCTTGACTGTAGCTCTTCGCTCACCTACTCATGTGCCAGCCAACTCTCCTTAACTCCATTTAGCAGATGAGGAAACTGAGGCCCATTGAAGTTAAGGGCTTGGCCCCAGTTCATACAGCTAGCGAGAGTCGAAGCTTGGATTTCCTCCAAATGTGGGCTCTTAACCCACAGGGGACGTCAGTGTGACCTCATATTGGCAGTTCCTGGTGAAAGGGGGAGTGCACCCAGGAGGGTCCACCTCGTCTAGTATCTGTTCTTTACTCAGAAACACACAGTAATGGGCGTCGTGAGGCCCATTGTGCATGTACACACGTAATCACCCTCCCCCCACCCACGCACACACACACACACACACACACAGCTTCTCCATCCATCCTCCCTTCTTGGCCCTTCCCCCCCACCACCGCCACCGCCAACTCAAGATCCCCAGCTGGCTTCCCCACCCATCATCCAAATGTACTCTGGGTTTTGTACCCAGAAGCTTAATGTCGCATCTGGCAGGAAGCGATTCTGCAAAGTTGCTGAATCCTCTTCCCCAACCCCCTTAGGGGGTTCACCAAACCCCATCATCCCAGGAGTGTCCAAATATTTTCCATTCCCCAGCAGAACCAAAAGTGGCCTAGAGTTAGAAAGTCCATAACGAGAAGGCCTAAAACCAAGCAGCGTGAACACAGAATTCTCCTTCAGGAATCCGTGGGGCTGTAGGTTCTGCCCGGGAGCACGCAGCTGAAAGAACGCATCATGTGTCCGATTATCACCTTGGGTGAGGCTTTGGAAGAGTGAGCGCTCAGAAAGCCACCTCAAGTGGAGAAGCCACCCACCAGCATGGGTGGACCAGTTCAGGCGAGATGGACATGCAGGAGGATGGGAATAACATTTGTCGAGTGTCTCCTATTGCAAACCCCATACTATATAGAATGTCTCTGGATCCTTACCCTGCCATCAGACATGATCCATTTTACCTGTTTTGCGGGTAAATATCCTGGACTAAGAACTGGACTAAGATCTCGGATCCTGGTTGCATGGCCTTAAATGAGAAAAGAGAAATCCAGAACAGGCTCTGAGATCATCAGACATTCTCCAGAGGAGTGGCTACCCAGCTATGTGTCTGGCTGTCCCCCTGGCTTGTGCGCTGGCTGACTTTGCTATCTGATCATACAACTCCTTCCCAGGAATCCTGGAAGAACTTCAAAATCCTTTTCCAAAGAGCCTTGTAAGTGACCACGTCCTATACAATGGAATTGGTGCAAGAGATGAACTCTAATTACAGCCAAACCTGACCTGGGTCCAGTCTTTATGTCGAAGATGATGATATCAAGGCTCAGAGAGGAGCAGTAACATACTTAAGGTCACACAGCAAGTAAGAAATAGGTCTAGAACTCAGGGCTTAGGGCTCAAAGTGTATTACCCAAGACGGCTCCTCCTACAGAGAGGGATCATGCCAGCCCTGGGTGGCAGAACAGCTCATTTCCATTGTTTTGGACCAAATGGATTTAAGTTCTGGAAATGGCTCCTCAGGCTTTTCCTTCCATCATGCCCCTTCCCTGCTTCAGCTGAGCAGCCAAGATGAACACCGGACCTAGCCAGTTAATGTGTGCCTGGCATTAGCACAAAACTAACATTTTATTTCCCTTCCATAGTATGTAATTTCTTTGGAAGTTGAAGTGTAATGAAATTGGTGTTTATTATAATTAATAAAAGCCCCATAACTTTAAATTGGGTCATAAATCTTGCAGGGAAATCCAATACCGCTGTTAGAGTCATTCCTTTCCCAGAAGGGGCCCTCCAGAGGAAGGAGGCAGCGGGCCCCCTCCTCCCCAACAGAGGTTGGCCGCGCTCGCTCAGGCGGCCGGCTCTTCACTGCTGATCTATTTGGGTCACAGACAGAGCACAAGCAGCTCGTGGCTCTGCAAACAGAACCGTACCTTAGACTGGCGCCTGTAGATACTGCTCGAGGGTGAACATCGCCTGTATTGTCAGCTTAGCAGAGAGGCTTCTCTTGAGAAATAAAATGATGTGCTTTCTAGGTGCCAGGACTGTCCTAGAGAGAAGGGAGATGCTGTTCTTGTCCTCCCCAAGGGCACCCCCCACCCGGGGATCCTGGTCGAGGGCATTGTTTGCCCACGGGCAGGTGCAATTTTGTGTGGATTGTATGGGGAGAGGCGGTGTATAGATGGGAAGCAGTTGACCTTCTCTTTGAGCCATGTCAAGAATGATGGGGATTACATCAGTGAGAAAGAGAGAGTGATAAGAAGGGTTTTGGAAGCCAAAGAGTTTACCAAGTGGGCACAAACATCCTTCCGGCATATCACGCTCACCTCTGCATCAGAGCCCCTGTTCTGCCTGGAGTACCCGTCCCACATCTTTGAGTGGCTGGCACGTTAGCATGCAGATTTCAGGGCAAATATCACCTTAAAAGGCCTCTTTCCCTCCCCTCTCCACCCATGTCTCCCCTTCCCACTCTTGTGCTATCTTTCTATTCCCTTTACAAAGCTAGCGGCTCTGTGAAGTTACATTTTTTATATATCCGTTTCCTTGTTCATGCCTATTTCCCAAGTGCCCAGTACAATGCGAACACGGTTAAACAAGAACCTTGTCTAGTTTATTTAGTGCTGCTGCCCCATACCTAGAACAATCCCAGACACCTCATGGACAGTTAATAACTATTCTAGGCCAAGATTCATGAAACTGCATGGCTCATTAAAAGAAAATCGTTTAAAGCAGATTTAAAATTACATGCAATGTAAGGAGGGAAAATGGTGTACAGAGATGTCAAAGCAAAAATAAAATAAGGACAGCAAAACAAAATCACTACCGGAATAGCTGGGGGGTGGAGAGAGAGCTGGAATCAAGAAGTTGTCATTTGTTTGCTGTGGGATATGCACCGGGAGCTCTCTTATTTACCTTCTCCCTTGTACGTTTTGGTCAAGTCTTCATAACTCATTAAAATAAATAAACAGGGACACCTGGGTGGAGGCAGTCAGTTGGGCATCCAACTCTTGGTTTCATCTGGGGTCGTGATCTTAGGGTCCTGGGATCGAGCCCCACAGTTGGGCTCTGCATTAAGTCTGCTTGGGATTCTCGCTCTCCCTCTCCCTCTGCCCCTCCTGCTCATGCTCATTCACTCTCTCTCTCTCTCTCTCTCTCTCAAATAAATAAACAAATATTAAAAATAAATAAGCAAGCAAATAACCCTGCCCCCAAACCAGGTGTGGAATTAGAGTATGAATTTCATAGGCCTTCACATCTTGCTACAGGTGGGTAGCAAATTTGGTTCTGAGCTTCCTAACAGCTAAAACAAGGAGAAATGAAATTTGACAACTTTCAAACCTCAGTGACTAGCAGGTAAACCCAAAGCCATTGCCCAAGAGAAGTTTAAGTTTTCCTGGACCTGAGACACCTCCCCACTGGTCCTGACAAGGAGAATGCTTTGAAGTACTAAGCACCATCCTCAGTAGCATGACTTCAGTCTATGCAGAAGAGTTTCGCTACAGGAAATTGTCTTATAGCAGACCAATGACCTGATGCCAAAGGGCAGTGTCACAAAAACCTTTCGACAAGGAGTCCAGACCGTGCCATCTAAGCTCATCTCTGATGGGCTGACCAGAATGAGATGGAGAGCATCTTAGAGAAGTGGAAACATTTGTCCAGTCTATGCAGATGGTTCAATGTTGAGTGCATATATACTTAAAATCGGTGTATCCCTCTTGACGAGTTGATCTCTTTATCTTTATGTACTGACCTTTGTTATTATAGTTTTCCGCCACGTCTAAGTATATTTTGCCTGATGTAAGTATATTACCCATGCTTGCTTTTGGATTCTATTTCCATGGAATATCTCTTTCCATTCCTTCATTTTGATTCTTTTCATGTCCCTAAGGCTGAAGTGACTCTCTTATAGGCAGCATGTATTTGGGTCTTTTTTCTTTATATATACCCAGCTACTCTATGCCTATTGATTGGAGAGTTTAATCCATTTATATGTAAAGTACAAATTGATAGGTAAAGATTTGCCAATGATGGTGCTCCTGGGTGGCTCAGTGGGTTAAGCCTCTGCCTTCGGCTCAGATCATGATCTCAGGGTCCTGGGATCAAGCCCCACATCAGGCTCTCTGCTCAGCAGGGATCCTGCTTCTCCCTCTCCCTCTGCCTGCCTCTCTGCCTATTTGTGATCTTTCTTTCTCTGTCAAATAAATAAATAATGTTTAAAAAAAAATTTCCAGTGCTCCCATCTCATCAGTTTTCTCTATCTTATAGTTCCCTTGTTTTTTCCTTCCCCTCTTCCTGTTTTCCTTTATGAACTGATGCTTTTTTCATTGTGGTGTGCTTTGATTCCGTTCTCTTAATCTTTTGTGTATCTACTACAGGTTTTTGCTTTGTAGCTGTTGTGAGGTTTGCATAACATATGTTATAGACGTAACAATCTATTTTAAGCTAACAATGACTTTGATCACTTACAGAACTCAACCCTTTTATATCCCCACCACATTTTATGTTGTTGATATCAAAATTTACCCCTTTATATATTATATATCCAATAATAAATTGTTGTAGTTACACTTATTTTTAATAATTCTGTCCTTTTACCTTTATACTAGAGTTAAGTGGTTAATACACCATCATATTACACTATTAGGGTATTCTGAATCTGACCCTATATGTGCTTTTCCAGTGTGCTGTATATTTTCATATGATTCAGATTGCTAATTTGCAACTTATATTTCAGGTTATTAGAGCTATGCTCTATATTCTTGTAAGGCAGGTCTAGTGGTACTGGATTCCTTCATCTTTTGTTTGTTTGGGAAAGTCTTTTTTTCTTATTCATTTCTGAAGGGCAGCTTTGCCATGTAGAGAGTTGTTGGCTGATTTTTTTTCTTTTGGTGCTTTGACTATATTATTCCACCTTCTCCTGACCTGTAAGGTTTCTGCTGGGAAAACTGCTGATAATCTTATGAGGGTTGTCTTGTATATGAGGAATTTTTTTCCTTATTACTGACAATAAAATTTCCCCTTTGTCTTTGATTTTAAGAGAGTTTTAATATACTGTGTCTTGGAGGACATAATTTTGGGTTGAAATTTTAGGGGGACCTAGGAGCTTCATGAACTTGAATATCCAGATCTCTTTACAGATTTGGGGAGTTCTCAGTTACTATTTCTTTAAATAAGCTTTCTGCCTCTTTATCCCTCTCTTTTCCTTCTGGGACTCCAATAATGTATTGATTGCTCTCTTAATGGCATCTTGTAATTCAGAAAGACTTTTTGACTTTCTTTCATTGTTTTTTTTTTTTTCTTTCTTTCTTTTTGCTCCTCTGAGGGGATAATTTTAAATTACCTATCTTCTGGTTAACTAATTCTTTCTTCTGCCTGGTTGAGTCTAATACAGAAGCTATCTATTAAATTCTTCAGTCATTGTATTCTTCAACTGCAGGATATCTCTGTGTGTGTTTAATGGTTTCTGTTTCTTGGTAAAACCTCTCATTTTTATTACACGCTTGATAATTTTGTTTAGTTATCTATTTACATTTTCTTAGAGTACAAAGAGTTTCTTTAAGAAAATTATTCTGAGATTTTATCAGTTCATAGATCTCCACTTATTTTGGGTCAGTCATTGGAATTTTATTTGTTTCCTTTGGTCATGTCCTGTTCCCTTGATTTTGGATGATACTGTGGCCTTCATCAGACCATTGAAATGTATTAAGCAAATACTAACAAATCTAAAGGGAGAAATAGACAAAATACAATAATAGTAGGGGACTTCATACCTCACTTTCAATAATGGGCAGATTATCTAGACAGAAAATCAGTAAGGAAACAATGGACTTGAACTGTAGACCGAATGGACCTACCAGGCATATGCAGAACATTTCATCCAACAGCAGCAGCAAATACACATTGTTCTCAAGTGCACAGAGAACATTCTCCAGGGTAGATTGTATGGTAGGTCACAAAATAAGCCTTAGCCAATAACTGAAATCATGCCAGTAACTTTTCCAATCACAGTGGTATGACACTAGAAATCATTAAGAGGAGAAAAACTGGAAAATTCACAAATTTGGAAATTAAATAGCACACTCCTGAACAACGAGTCAACAAATAATCAAAAGAGAAACCAAATATATCTTGAAACAAATAGAAATTGAAACACAGCATATTACAATTTGTGGGATCCAGCAAAAGCAGTACTGAGAGAGAAGTTTATTGACAAATGTCTACATTAAGGGAAAAAAAAAGATCTCAAAGAAAGGATCTAACTTTACACCTTAAGGAAATAGGGAAAAATAAAACCAAACAAACAGAACAAAATAAGCCCAAAGTTAGCAGAAGAAAGGAAATAACAAAGATCATGGCAGAAATAAATGAAATAGAATACAGAAAATCAATAGAGATGATTGACAAAACCAAGAGTGGTGTTTTGAAAATATAAACAAAATTGACAAGTCTTTAGCTAGATTAACTAAGAAAAAAAAATGAGAAGACAGAAATAAATAAAACAAGAAATGAGAGAAGAGACATTAGGAATGATACCACAGAAATACAAAGCATCATAACAGACCACTGTGAATAATTCTATGCCAACAAATTGGATTACCTAGAAGAAAATACATTCTTAGAAAAACACAATCTGCCAAGAAAGAATCATGAAGAAATAGAAAGTCTGAATGAGCAGTAAGTAAGAGATTGAATTAGTAGTTAAAAAAAAAAAAAAATTCCCAATACAGAAAAACCCAGGACTAAATGGTTTTCCTGGTGAATTTTACCAAACATTTAAAGAATAATTAGTGCCAATTCCTCTCAAACTCGTCCAAAAAAAATTGAAGAGAAGGGAATACTCCCAAACTTATTTTACAAAGCCAGTGTTACCCTGATACCAGAGAAGGACAGCCCAAGAAAACCAGGAAAACAAAACTATGGGCCAGTAACCCTGAAGAATAGAGATGCAAAAATCCTCAAAAATATACCAGCAAACCAAAAGCAACAGCACATGGAAAGGATTGCACACCATAAGAATGTAGGGATGATTCAGCATAGATAAATCAGTAAGAGGACCAAAGATAAAAATGACATGGTCATCTCAATAGATGTATGAAAACATTCGAAAAAATTCAACACCCTTTCATGATAAACACTCTCAATAAATTAGTATAGAAGGCAAGCGCCTCGTTATAATAAAGGTTGTTTATGACAAGCCCACAGTTAACGTCACACTCAGTAGAGAGATGCTGAAAAATCTTGGAAGTCCTAGCCAAAGTCATTAGGCAAGAAAAGGTCGGGGGAAACATCCAAATCAGAAAGGAAGAAGTAAAACTATTTCTGTTTGCAGATGATATAATCTTATATATAGATAATACTGAACATGCCACCAAAAATCTATTTGAACTATTAAATGAATTAAGTAAAGTTGCAGGATACAAAATCAAAATACAGAAATAGTTGTGTTACACCAACAACATAATCCCAATTACAATAGCACCCAAAACAATGAAACACTTAGGAATAAATTTAATTAGGAAAGTGAAAGATATGTACGTTGAAAATTATAGGACATTGATGAAAAAAATTGGAGATGACACAAACAAATGGAAAGATATCTTGTGCTCATGAGTCAGAAAAATTAATATTGTTAAATTGTCCGTACTACTCAGAGCCATCTATAGAGCAATGCAATTTCTATCAAAATTCCATTGCATTTTTCATAGAAATAGTAAAAAGCAATCCTAAAATTCATGTGAAACCACAAAATAGCCTGAATAATGAAAGCAATCCTGGAAAGAACAGAGCTGGAGGCGATCACACGTTCTGATTTCAAACTTCATTACAAAGCTGTGGTATCAAAACAGTATGGAACTAGCATATATATACACCTATAGACCAATGGAACAGAATTGAGAGCCAGGAAGTAAACCCTTGCATATATGGCCAACTAATATTTGATGAGGAAGCCAGGAATACTCAATGTGGGTAGGGTAATCTTTTTACCAAATGGTGTTGGGAGAAATGGATATCCACATGTAAAAGGGTGAAATTGAACTTCTGTCTTACACCACTCCCCCCCAAAATTAACTTGAAATGGATTAAAGACTTAAATGTAAGACTTGTAACTTGTAACCATCAAACTCCTAGAAGAAAACAGGGGAAAAGCCTCAACATTAGTATTGGCAAGAATGTTTTGCATATGACACCAAAAGCAGATGCAAAAAAAGCAAAATTAAACACGTGGGGCCACATCAGACTAAAAAGCTTCTGCACAACAAAGGAAATTATCTGCAAATGAAAAAGCAACCTACAGAAAGCGGAAAATATTTGCAAACCATGTATCCTATAGGATGTTAATAGATATCTAAAATATATAAGAAACTCATAAAACGCAATAGCAAAAAGAAAGAAAGAAACAGTAACAACAAAACTCCTCAAACAAACAAGCAGAAAACCCAAAAACATGTTCTAATGAAAAAATAAGCAGAGAACCTAAATAGACACGTTTCCAAAGAGGACAAACAAATGACCAGCAGATGCATGAAAAGATACTCAACGTCAGTCATCATCAGGGAAATGCAAAGCAGAACCACAATGAGATATCAACTCACACTTGTTTGAATGGCTCTTATCTAAAAGACAAGAGATAACGAGTATTGGTGAGGATGTGAATAAGAGGAACCCTCCTACCCTGTTGGTGGGAATACAAATAGGTACAGCTATTATGGAAAACAGTATGAGAAAACAGTATGGCTATTGAACACTTGAAATGTAGCCAGTGTGATTAAGGAACTGAATTTTCATTTTAAAGTATTAATTAATATACACCGAAATAGCCATCTTGGCCGGCCACCATATTGGACAGTGCTCTTCTAGAAGGAGAAATGGGAGCTGCGTACTGGAATCACTGGAAGCAGCCTCCCCTGGGTCATGTCTAGCTCTATGCAAATGCTGGAAGAAGGCTCTCTTTGTTTCGGGGCCATTGCCCTTCTCCACCCTCCCTTAACTGATTCTCACTAAGCCGGCCAGCCAGTCCTGGTGAGGCAGTGAGCTTCTGGAAAAGTGCGACCTAATGGTTTTGTTCTGACCTTTGCATCCTCAGAGTCTAGGGCGGTGCCCGGTGCTGGAAGTTCATTAACTCAGCCGGAGTCTGGGTGACTCTCTTCCCATCTGTCGGGCTTGGCGCATCCGTGCTGCGGTGAGGACTGATTACCTGTTCGGAATGGGGCATAATGAAGATTTTAAAGACAGGTGTGAATATCTGATTGAAAAGGCAGATACAGGCAAGGAATCGCAACTCACATTAGTATTATCTTTGTAAAAAGCCAGGCTGCTGTCTCATTGTGGAAAGGAGGGGTACCCCCCAACCTTTTTTTTTTTTTTAACTGAGAGAATTGTTTGCCGTGGGTTAAATTAAACCCATGTTCCAATATAAAATGCGACATAATTCAAGTCAATGTTAATGATGATGGGAAATCTTAAGAATTATCTTTCACAGTAAATTACCTGTGAGATAGCAGGTACTCCTTATCAGAAGTCAATTCAATATAAAGAACACTAACCATGAAGAAGTGATAAATTATGGAGCGAGTCCGCCTGCCATCATTTGGGTTGTCTTAGTTTTGAGTTTCCGGGAGCGACGGTGACTGTAGGGAAGTCATTTCCTATCTCTGGGCTGCGGGTCCCTCATCTGAAAAATGAGGGAGGTTGAACCGGATGCTCTCCAAGGAGCTTTCCAGCTCTGAAAATTTATCAGTCTCAGATTCTATGAAACAGATCCATTTGGCATTTCATCCTCCAGTGCTCTCGCTACAACAGAGACCCTGTTAATTTAATAAACTGAGCGGTCTCCTCGGAGGCAGCTGTCAGGAGTGGCTCCCCTCCCGGCCCTCCCCACGCAGGAAGCATTTGTACTCAGCAACATGAATTTGCAGATGCTGAGTCTGTTCCCAAGGTCGGGCTGGGGAGGAAGGGGTTGGGGCTGTTCTGTGTCTCTGCTTTCCAGATGCGATGAGGGGGTCTCCTGCCCTGGTTGCCCGGAGGACAGATTGTGACGGAGAACCTCAAAGGGTAGCTGATGGCTCAGAGGAAGGTTTTTCTCCTTCCGCCCACCCCACATGGTCTCTCCACTCAGCCCCCCACCCCCATATTTAATGATCTCCCAATCCTCATCTGACATGCACTCAGAACTGCTGTTCAGGGAGGTTAATTGTACTTTAATTGCCTCTGTATCCAGGGGCACTTATATTATCGCTTGTGACTCAGAGGCTTGGGGCAGGCGACTAACTCCTCTGTCCCCTCATGCCTCTAGAGCTGGCTTATCCTCACCCTGCTCTTCACACCCTTCAGCATCTGTCTCCTCTTCTGGTCCATGCCTTCCTGATGTCCCTTGTCCCAGCCATATGCTTTTTGTCCTTGCCCCTGGACCAAACTGGGATCCAGGGCAGGTGAGGTAGGGTTAGGAGGTAGGGCAGATTTCATGGCTTCAGCTGAGGCAGTCATAGGTCTTTATGATGCAAAGGGTCATGGATATATGTTTCTATAGACCATTATACAGCTCATGTTTATACATCTAAACATTAATATGTTATATAAAAACATATTTAAACATGAAACTTACATTACGTTAAAATTATGCACATTAAATAAACTATGTTTAGGTTTCCCTGAATATGCTACCTGCCCTACTCTAGATTAGCTCAAAAACAAGGTGAGTCCTGAGCCTACGGATGGTCAAAACCAAGAGGCTTAGAGGGGGGCTGGCTCCATACTTTATTTCTGACCAGAGACTCTCCCTCCATATCCCATCAGGCTCCTACACTTCAGCCTTCCAGATACTTTATCTAGGAACACTAAAGACCTCACCCTTCCTCCTTCCAACCCTAAGCACCAGCCATATTCAGTATTTCTTTTTTGTCTCAGTGAACTGAACTGCTGGGTGCTGCCTGAAAGCTGCCAGGTCCACTGGAACCCCTGCAGAGTGAATTCCCTTTCATACCATAAAGACCGCCTCCTCCATGAAGCCTTCCTTGGTACCACAAGACAGTCTGTAGTGCCTTCTTTTCCTAGAATCTCAAAGTATAATTTCATGGTACCGTTCAGTATCTCCTTACATGTCTGTCTCCCTCCACTCAAGGCAGACTCCAGTCACGACCCTTGTCGTGTTCCAGCCCATGGTGTAGCTCCTGGTTTGTAACAGGCATGGAGGCCATATTCACTGACTTAGTTAACTAACGAGTGAATGGTGAAAAATGTTGGAAAATGCATTTAAGGTCATGGGCTTTCAGCAGCGCCTGTTAATGCTGCTCCCACATGGTGGAAAATAGCAGGGTCTCTGTCATTTTCTCCTGTTTCTACAAAATTAACATGATGAGCTTTCAACAGTGGCCAGCACCACAGACAGCTCCCGGATTCCAGCACAGAGAAAATGTATGCATTTTGCTTTGGTGTCTACATCAGCGCTTCTCAGATGTGAATGTGCCATGAGATCACCTGAAGGTCTTGTTTGGTTCAGGGGGGCAGGGGCAAGGGCCTGAGAGTCCATCCATCTAGCTGATGATGTCAAGACCAACCTCTGTTTCAGGGATTACTACTCTTGAGTAGTAAGAGTTTACTCCGTTTCTTATAAAAGGGGGGATGCTTTCTAATTAGAAGCCTTAAAAAGCAAAAAGAACAGTGTGTCTTAGGAGAAAGTGAGCTTTAGAGTTAGACTCAAGTCAAATGTGGGTCCTATTACGTTACCATCTAGGTGATCTTAATGTTCTTAAATTCTTGAAGCCTTGAATTTGGTAGACATGAAACAGTGGTTTGTATTGCCCCACCCCCACCACCCGCCTGCCAGGTTTGTGTAAGGTGCTTCCAGCCTTGTGGTAGACCTTCCATAATGAGCTATCCATTTCCTTCTAAGTGGAGACCGTTTTCCTTCTAAATGAATCCACTGCTTGCTTTCTCTGATACATCAGACTTCTCCTCCATAATCAGAGCCCCTCTCAGAATGACAGTTACAGCCCTACCCCTGACATCAGACTGGCCATGGGTCATACCTTGTCTGACGGGATGGGGATGCACTCATGTGTATGACCTCTAAGCTGGAGCTCGAAGGGCCAGCCTGTCTTCTCCGGTCTTTCCTCAGTCCCTCTTCCACAAGACGATCAATGACAGAGCCAGGGGTTCCTCCTTCAGCCAGGGTCCCAAACTAGAGGGGACAGTGGCTGAGCTCCAGTCAACTTCCAAGGAGAGTATTAGATGAGGGAGAAACAAACCTTTGTTTCTGAAAGCCACTGAGATTGGAGGGGCTGTTTGTTACTGCAACACAGGTAATTTGTCCTGACTGATAAATCCTACTATACATTTATTGTCTTCCCGTCTATTCTATGCAAGGCACTGAGATGGTCTTTGAGATTGCAACTCGTCATACTATGACTATCATGGCAGTTATGTCCTGGAAACCCTCAGAGTTTAGTGAAGGGGCCAGAAATGTAAATTCCCAAGCATAACACACAATGGAATTCAGTTCATCTGAGCAGGTCTGTAAGGGAGACCGCAGCAGAAAGATTAGCAAATCCTTCCCAAGGAACTGAAGAAGGTCTCGTGAGAGAAGGGGCATTCGAGGTAGGCCTTGAAGAATAAATGACTTTTGGTCCAACATTATAGTGCATTGAACATAGCACATAAAACTGTGTATTTGGGGATCAGAAGTCCCATAGTCCAGTCTTGATTCTGGCATTTGTTTGCTGTGTGATCTTGAACAAGACAGCTAACCTCTCTGCGTGTCACTCTTCTGCAAAGAAAGGCTCATAAAACATCTCATACCAGGCAGGTCTGAGTAAAATCATCTACAAACACATCTCCTAGCACATAGCTTACATGATAGACATAGTAGTGTGTCATGGAATAATCCTGTCTTCCAGTAGTTCCGATGGAAACACCTGCTTACATTTTTGAGAGCTTAGTTTGTTCTTAGTACCGGGCTTCATACTTTACTTAATCCTCTCAAAACCCTGTGTGGTGGGAACTATTATTATCCCTGTTTTGTAAGAAAGAAAATAGCCTTTAAAAAAAAAGATTTTATTTATTTATTTTATTTGAGAGTGAGAGAGCAAGAGAGCGAGCAGGGAGAGGAGCAGAGAGAGAGGGAGAAGCAGACTCTGTGCTTAACGGGGAGCCTTACTTGAGGCTTGATCCCATGACCCTGAGATCGTGACCTGAGCTGGAGTCGAGAGTCAGATGCTTAACCGACTGAGCCACTCAGAGGCCCCAGAAAATAGACTTTGAATTGGACTTCTTAGACAGCTCGACTCCAGCCTATGCTCCTAACCACTGCACAGTTCTGCCTCCTGCAGCAGAAGGAGAGAGGCCTCAAACTCTGCCATGCGTGTGGGCAGCGGAGCTGAGTAGGAATCAGGGCAAATAGAGAGGGCTAGGAAGAGCGTTTGAAGCCACTCACCTGGGGATGGCAATGCCGGTGGAGATTATAGAATCTTTGAGGATGCTCTCACCACAGCTCTGTGCTCCTGTGCTGTACCTTTTGGAACTTCACAAATAATGATAATACTTTCTTCGCTCACCACAACCTATACTGAATACAGACAAGACCCTTAGAGAAATACAAAAATGAATCAGACCTACTCTAAGTTTTGGAGTTTGATTTTCTTCTTTGGGCTTGAGGGAGCCATTGGAGGGTTTTGAAGAGGCAAGTAGAGGAGTGAATCTGGGCTTTGCGGGGCAGGCTTTGCCCGCCTCAGAAGATCTATGGGAGATCGAAGAGCCTGTGTGTGGGGAAGCCAGGCGGGAAGCTAATGGATAGTATAAGACAGAGCAGGAAGGTGAAGAAGAGTGAAAGGCTAGATGCATGGCTTGGCCTTCAGAAGGCTGGGAGAGGGGATGTGATGGGAGGGAAAGGGCAGAGGGGACACTGAGATTTGGAACCGGAACTGATGCCAGCAGGAAAGAGAGGGAAAGAACTCTTACAGAGGTGTGAGCAGGGAGAAAGAAAACAGCAGTTACAAAGAGGCATCCAGGACAAATGACAGTGGGGAATTATTCCTGGCTCTGGGACTGCAGAAGAAGGTAAGGAAGGTGTCACCAGACCCTCGGAGGAGTCATCACCATAGAACACAGCTCCTGCTAGCAGGAGAGTGAGGTAGGGAGGAAAGAGGTAGGGCATGAGGGTAAAAATCCCCATCCCCCCACCCCCAACCTTCTGATCATCCATTGACCACACCAACCTTCAGCCAGAAGGCAAGGGAGCTCAGATGGCATGGTGCATAGAAGTCAGCCTCCTCAAGGTCAAAGAAGGGCAGAGGAAGACAGAGGATTGACCAATGTGGAATTGCTCACAAAGAATGCCTCGCATAGTGTCTGCAGAGAGGGACAGTCTTATGCTTACACATGGGCTCCGGAGCCACATGGCCTGGATTTGAATCCCAGTTCTTGCACTAATGTGTGACAGAGGGCAAGTTATTTTGCCTCTCTGAGCTTCAATTTCCCCATCAGTTTAAAAAAAATTTTTTTTTTGATTGTTGCAAGTTAGTACATAGTGCCTGGAATACAAGTGCTAGATCACCTTCGAACTTGGGTTTGGTTTTTATTCTTGTTTTACAAAATAATGGTCCATCGATGAATATAGGGAATGCATAAAGAGATGCTGGTTGAGGGGTAGGTGTGTGTGTGGGGGGTGCTGTCTTAAATGTTAAGCCTTAAGTCTTGTTCTTATGGGGTCTTTGGTACTGTGGACTGTTCATGGAGAGATGGCTTAGCAGACAAGCTGACATGAGCACTAGGGCTGGGAAGAGAATAATAGGGCTAGAATAGCTTTGGGGCTCAGCCTCGTAGGGAATGATGGTTCTCAAGACAAAGCAATAGATGGGACTCCAGCAAAAGTCTTTGGGAAAGGAAGGGTCTGGTATCTTTCTGTACCTGATAAGGCTACTGATCCATCTGTTCTGACTTAACCCCTTAACTGGGGATCCCAGTGGGGCAACTAACTACATAACCCTCTGCCTGGTTCTTCCTGGGGACAAAGTCATTCTTGGGTGTTACATGGTTAGATAAAGTCAGAGACAAAATCTAGTCTTTGTATGGCACTGAGTCTGTTGACCCACCAGGCTTTCTTTCATTCATCAAAATTGGATTTGGTATGTAGGTGCGGGACACGGTCCAAGAACAAGTGGGAAAGAATCAAAATGATCAAGAAACGACCTTGGTCTCCTGATCAGCTATTATCTATTTTTATACGTCGAAATAGGCTTTAGTGTTTGCTGTGGTAATGTGCATACTCTTGGACCTTTGTGAGCTTAGAAATCATTTAGAGCTCTGCTTCCTGGCTCAGGAAAGCAAAAGTAACATGAACGGATGTGAAACCCCAATCCCAAGCCCAACACAGGGGCCGCTGGATAATAAGGACATTTTGAGGAAGGCTGCAGTTCTCAGCCAGGTGCACAGAGAATCAAGTGTGTTCAAGTCCGTGAATGCCACAGAGCCCTTGGGTACCCCCATTGAGTTGGGGGCTGGACTGGGTTTGCTGTACTCCTTGCCCATCCAAGGGAGCTTGAGAAGCAGACCTGGTTCAGATCCCAAGTTCAACGACAGATGGACTGTGAGCTCTGGCAGGGGACTGCATGTTTCCCACATCTTTCCCCACAGCAGTCCCAGTGCCTAATCTGGTGATGGTCAGACAGTAGGTGCTCAACAACAGGCAGGAAGCTAAGCATGTAAAGCTATGGCGGGGGGGCTGTCCAAGACAGGACATTTACAAGGCTTTTTATTAGACAAAGGGCGGTGCCATGTGTTGAGCCCTGTGACCCTTTTCTGTGATTCACTTTCCTCATCTATAGGAAATAGAGGATCTACATATTCCCCCCGCCACTTCAGGGTTTTGTTTAAGGGAATGAGACAGTACGCAATGAAGTACTGATCCCTGGTAAGTGGCTAGTAGAGAGGAACCTCAGAACTATAAATTACTACAGCATTAGTATTCTTATCATTGTTTTGTTTGTTATTTTTAAAACGTTGGCTTAGTCATAGATGTTCTGGTTTGAAAGGTCATCTAAGTCTTGTTTTCTAACCTCGTGGCAGATATAAGGTGACCAACCAGGTGTGTCCTAGGTGCCCACAGTGGCGATGTCCTGTGGGCCTTCCCCGGCAGGAGATTCTGAGTGTCGGGGACACTGAGACCCCTTCCCCTCCAGGAATAGAGGGAGCACATTTCTTGTCTCACTTCACTCTCTCAAGATTCCATGAGTTAGGGAAGTCACAACGTTAATGCCCTTTTAGAGATGAGAACAGAGGTACCAAGCTGTAAAGATAATGCAATAAACCAGTAAACACCAAGGTGGGACCTTGAGCCAGGGTCATCTGAATCTTGGCCCCACATTTTTTGACTGACATGCCTCTACTGCTCATTTGGCCCATTATTAATGATTTCAGTTTTATTTTAAATACGTCTGATGTCAAATGCCTCCCTCATTTCTTAAGACACACACAATGGAGCACTTTCCCCTGATTTAAGCATTTTTCTTTTCTTGGGATAATCAGTAAGATTTCGCTGCTCTTCACTGGAATTAAGAGACCTCCGTCAAGGAGTATTGTAAAAGCGGGGATTAAACCACTCATGCTTGAGCCCTTTGCTCTTTCAAGGGGATTATTCTTAAAGAAAAAAAAAATCCACCCAGTTAATCATTTTGCTGTGGGCCAGGTTACTGTGGCTGGGGTGAATTCGGCAGCCAAGGGCTTAGGTTTGGCTCATTCACAAAGCATCTTCTCCTCGCACAGGAGGGGCTGGGGTTGGTGGGGGGGGGAGGTGGGCAGGGCCGGAAGAGGCTCTGGGGCGGAAGCTGGGAAGCTGGGAAGTGACTAACTAAGGCAAGACAGCTCCCTGCAGGCCTTGGGAAGGGAGAACCCATCAAGAACTCTGCCACGTGGGGCAACAGCCTAAATCCTGCCCACCCTTTCTCTCCCTGTATCCTTTTTGCATTCTGTTGGGATGTCTTTCACTTTGAGGCTCTTTTCCCAAAGGAATTACATATTTTATATGTGCTTATATACATGGTTATAAAAAAATTGCCTGTGTGGGGAGGACCACGGGATGGTGATCCAGGCGAAATTGGCCAACCGTATTCTGGAAACCTCTGCTCATCAATCAGGGAATTTCTATTTTCAATAATAAAAATAATAACAACAAGCCCAACTACCTCAGAGCCTCAGTTCCCTATTCTGTTTTCACTTATTCCTCATATACTCTCTAACAGGGGCTGTGTCAGCTGTCAGCTGATGGAGAATATGGTACATATTGGCTCAGATATATGATGCTGTTCTCTCCGAGTTCAGAGACGAGCTGTCCTCAGAGCTTGGCGTAGGGCAGAGAGGAGGAGGGCAGTTAATTTTCACAGGATGGAAATACTGCTGGTTAGGAGGGGCAAGACTTAGAAATAGCTGCTTTGCCTGATGACAAGCTCCCCAGAGAGTGTGTGGTGACCAGCAGCAGGCCACACGCATTCACAGTGGCTAGCCAGGAGAAGGTGGGCGTGAGAGTTGTCTGTGGCCCAAAATGGGGCATGGTGAGGCTCTAGTGCCAATAGGATGGTAACAGGAACACAGTGTCTGAGTGCCTGGGTTATGTGCTGGCTCAGTCCCAGGGATGTGGAGACACACCTATCAGATCTAGCTGCAAGGTGCCGTCCCGGGTAAGCCATTATCTGGGATCTGTCCTCATAAGCAAAAGGTTGCGGTCCATGGGAAATCATCATGAGATTTGCACAGCCCCGGAACTGAGGCTCAAGGTTGTGGGAAGGATGGTTGACTTGAGGCTAGGCTCAGTAGGATCAGCAAAGAAAAATGCAGAATACCCAGTTACATTCAAATTTTAGAGAAGCAACATTTTTGGTATATTTTGGATACAGTAAAAATTGATTTATTGTCTACCTGAAATTCAAGTTTAATGGTCTTTTGTATTTGATCTGGCAACACTGCCCAAAGCAGAGACCTGTGGCCCTTCCATCCCTCCTGCCCATATGGTCAAATTTAGGTGTCCCTATTAATCCAAGCATGGGAGGAAGGGGCAAATTCAAGAACAGTGTGGTTGATGGTAGAACTGAGGAGGGCCCAAACCCAAAGATGGGGGGCTAAAGCCCTGGTCTTCAGACTATTAGTTAGAAAGTCTTATGAGGCAAGAAAGACTGTAAAAGAGGTCAACCCAGAAGAGGACGGGGAAGAACTGGTCAAGTGGGGGAGAGCTCAGCTGCCTGGCTAAGACATAGGTTTAAGCTCCTCTTTCCCAAGTGTCAGCGGCCACAGGCCCATAGGAGGGAAGTTGAGGCCCAGACTACCCTTTTCCAAAAGGAAAGCTTCTGGGTATCTGCTTCCAGGGGCTGTCATGGACACACAGGATTCTCATGTCCTTTGGAATTACAGGTGCCAGGGGGCAGGGTGAACTATGAACAGGTTTATGTATACACATTGTATATATTATGTATACCATATATCCTATAAAGCATTGCCTCAGGTGTCTTTGCATAGAGTGTTACAACCTTTAATCTTTACAACAATCCTTTATAAGACTGAAATCAATACAAATACCCCATTTCACAGGTAAGGCTCCTGAGGCTCACGGAGGTGAGGGAATGTGTCCAAGGTCACACAGGATTAAGAGGGCATGAGAATGATCCCACATTCTTCTGCCTGCCAACGGTGTGGTGAAAGAACCCCACCCCACAATTTAGAAGATTTCGGCCTTCGTTCTGGCTCCGCTCAACCACCAACTAGCCATATCGTCATGGTCTAGCCTGTCCTCCTATGTCAGAGACACAAGTTGACAGGCAAGGTCTTAAACATGCCCTCCAGGTCTTGCAAGTGGAGACTAGTGATTAAGATCATGGGCTCTGGGTCAGAGATCAAGTCCTGCCTGGACTTCTAGGGTGGGCATGTTCATTAACTCCGAATTTGGTTGAGCTTCTCTGCAATGAGAATTGTTATAAATAACCAAAGGGACAATTTATGTGAATCTCTGGCATGCAAATGGTCTTCAATCAATGTTCCTTTTACTCTTTGTCCTCAATTGTTTTGATGTTCTTACAACTTGGAGGTTAGTCTGCAGGCTCGGGATAAATACTTCCATTTGTTTCTTCCCTGAGATCTGCCCTCATAAACAAAAGGTTGCAGTCCATGGGAAATCATCAAGAGCTTTGCACACCACTCGAAATCCAGTGCCTGCACCTTGTCCTGCCTGATCTGGCCCTTCGATAAGTTCTCTACTTCACCTCCTCCTACCTTCTCCTCCTCCTTCATTCCAGCTCTGTCAGCCTTTCTGCCATTCTGAATGTGCAGAGCTTTTCTCTGCCCCAGGCCTTTCAGGTGCACTCTCCTCTTAGTTCCCATGCTCAATAGCAGCTCCCACGTCTCCTGCCCCATGTGGTCTTCCCAAACCACTGTAGCTCAAGTCATCCTTTTACTAGTCAATCATACCATTCCCATTCTGTTTTTTCTAAGCACTTATTACCTAAAGTCAACTTGTGTTAATTGCTGACTTGCATTTTGTCTGCTTCCTGATCACACTATTCCGTGAGAATAGGTATTGCAACTGTCTTGCTGATTCCTGTATTCCTGGTATTGGGAGGAGTCCCTAATACATAGTAGTACTCAATAACCGTGTACTGGTGAGTCAGTGAGTGAGTGAGTGAATGAATGAATGAATCCATCCATCCATCCTCCCATCCATCCATCCATCCTCCATCCATCCATCCATCCATCCATCCATCCATCCTCCCATCCATCCATCCATCCATCCATCCATCCATCCATCCTCCCATCCATCCATCCATCCATCCATCCATCCATCCTCCCATCCATCCATCCATCCATCCTCCCATCCATCCATCCGTCCATCCTCCCATCCATCCATCCATCCATCCATCCATCCATCCATCCTCCCATCCATCCATCCATCCATCCTCCCATCCATCCATCCGTCCATCCTCCCATCCATCCATCCATCCATCCTCCCATCCATCCATCCATCCTCCCATCCATCCATCCATACATCCTCCCATCCATCCATCCATCCATCCATCCATCCATCCATCCTCCCATCCATCCATCCATCCATCCTCCCATCCATCCATCCATCCATCCTCCCATCCATCCATCCATCCATCCTCCCATCCATCCATCCATCCTCCCATCCATCCATCCATACATCCTCCCATCCATCCATCCATCCATCCATCCATACATCCATACATCCTCCCATCCATCCATCCATACATTCATCCTCCCATCCATCCATCCATCCATCCATCCATCCATCCATCCTCCCATCCATCGATCCATCCATCCATCCATCCATCCATCCTCCCATCCATCCATCCATCCATCCATCCATCCATCCATCCATCCTCTCATCCATCCTCCCATCCATCCATCCATCCATCCATCCTCCCATCCATCCATCCATACATCCATCCTCCCATCCATCCATCCATCCATCCTCCCATCCATCATCCATCCATCCATCCATCCATCCATCCATCCATCCTCTCATCCATCCTCCCATCCATCCTCCCATCCATCCATCCATACATCCATCCCCCCATCCATCCATCCATCCATCCATCCATCCATCCATCCTCCCATCCATCCTCCCATCCATCCATCCATCCATCCATCCATCCATCCATCCTCCCATCCATCCATCCTTCCATCCATCCATCCATCCATCCATCCATCCATCCATCCATCCTCCCATCCATCCATCCATCCATCCATCCATCCATCCATCCTCTCATCCATCCTCCCATCCATCCATCCATCCATCCATCCATCCTCCCATCCATCCATCTTGGTATCTCTGATTGCTGTTATCTCTATTAACATCTCTTTGCCCAGACTATTCAGACCAACCTTTGCTGCAGGCTGTCTGTGGGCTCTTGGCTTCTGTATGTTTGGGGGCTATGGGTCTGTGCTCTGTGGCCTATCATTAGTCAGTCCCACTCCTGGATTCAGGCCCAGCTTCAAGATTCCTCAGGCTGGGCTTAGAGGTTGTCCACAAGGTAAGTTCAGACACACACAGGAGGCAACAGAGAACTATTTATATCCCCTTCTTGCTGAGGGGAGGAAAGTCTCAGTGTTCTTCCGGCTGGTCCAGGTGAGTTGCCTGGAGAGGGGCTAGGAGGGGGTCTGAGGCGGTAAGCCAAACAGAGGAGGGTTCTCAGAACAGCAACAGTGTGGCTTGTCAGGACCAGGTACTCCCTCACTGGTCCTTTTGGGGTCCATGCTCCTCTTTCTCCCTCTCCAGACTGTGACTCAGCCTGAAACCTCACCCCATCTAGAGGTGGGTACAGCTGACAGACTAATCACCCCCTTTGCTGTGACTCAGCGCCCAGCCTCCCCTTGCTGCTGTCTGCCAGCAGCATCTCAGAGCCATGCAGGGACTGCTTACCTCCCCCCATGCATAATTCATCAGCCTCCCTCTTTCCTGTGGCCATTTTCCCCCTACCCCCATCGTTCTGGCAGCTGAGTCTTCCTCCTCCGTGGGCTCTTAGAACCCAGAAGGCCCTTTCTTAGCAAGGAGGAGGCTGCTCTAAGAGAAGGATGGAGAGAATAGGGGAGGAGGGGCCTTAGGCACAGGGGATCCATCCTGATCCTGAGCAGGGGAAGTCTGTGCTGGTGAAAAGCATCGTGCACACATGCTTCTTCCTCCTTCCCAGCCACTCCCTGCCATTCGGGGTCATCTCCCACATTGTCCACCCCCAGACTGGGGAAGCCAGCAAGTCAGGCTAAGCAAACAAGAAGGAGTCTGGGCTGACCCTAGGGGCTCGGGGTTGGGGGGAGAGGGGGATGTCAGAGAGGGTGTACCCAGCACCTTGTTGCCTTGTTGTAGCAGTTAGCTTCCATCAGTGTTATTTCTCCAAGTGCTGCCCCAAATCATTCCCATTTGTCATGCGCTTTTAATTATTCCAGAGGAGGGACCTGCTGTGGTCTGGTCTGACCCTGCCTCCTTCCTGTCCCAGATGAGCTAACTGGGACCCTGACCCTCAGCAGGTGTCCTAGCCCCACCCAGACTCAGAGTCCCTCCTGACAGGGCCTTGGGGCCCCAGTCCTCTCAGGGGACAAGAGCTAGAAGTCACCTTGGGCCACAGACCTGGTCTCTCTCTCTGAGAGCCTAAAGCGAATGCTGGGTGCAAATATGCCTTCAGGAAGGAAGGGAGAGAGGGAGGGGACTGTCACCTGCTCTTGACCATGGACCCCCACATTTCTCACATGAGGCAAACCAGCTCCCAGCCCCAGCAGGGGCTCCCTGACTTCTTCAAGGAGACACCACCTGCCAAGACAAGGCATCGTGCCTTCTGCCTTTAGTGAGGGCTGGTTCCAGACCCCACGGGGGGTGACAGACATGTCTAGGGCAGCCACTGCTCTAAGAACTTTGTGTGTATTGGCATACTGAATGCTTGCAATGACTAGCATTGTGCTCACTTTACAGGGGAGGAAACTGAGGCATGACTGGGGGCAGTGGGCCAGGACAGTTTGCACAGGGAAAGTCTTGCCTCTCCTGGCTCCTCTCTTCCTCCTGAGGCGACTCTTCGCCATTCTGAGGCTATCAATGCATTTTGCTTAGCACGCATCTTGAGCTTACATAGACTAAGTACTCTCCCAAGTACTTTACAAATACTCATTCATGGAAACCCGTGACAACCCGACCAGGTAAGTATCAGGATTCCAATGGTCAAGATGAGGAGTATCAGTTCTGAGAGCTGTCAGCAGTTGGGGCTTCCCTGCAAGAATTGATAAATTAGTATCTCCTTGTCCTATTTCTAAGAGGTTCGGGTCTAGGCTTCTCCCCACACACCACCCACTTCAATAAATCTGTTCAGAAAATTACACTCCATCAGCTATTGAAGCCAGAAAACTGGGGAAACAGCTTGATTTCTCCCTCCCCGGACCCCTTCAAGTCCAAGCAACATCATGACCTCTTGTCCCACCATCTAGATCTCTCTCATTCCACCCACCTTTCGGCTGGTCTGTTTCCACCCTTGCCTTCTCCCCACTCATTCCTCAAACACCAGCCAGAGAGAGTCTGTGATAAAACACTCAAGGGAAAAAACAAACCAACCAGAATTCATCATCATGGCCCCCAGGCTCTCCTTGACCCTGCACTCCCTCTCTTTCCTGCATTGTTTCCTTTAAAGCACCTGTTACTATTTATTTTTTTAAAGATTTATTTATTTATTTATTTATTTGGGGGGGAGGGGAGGGGCACAGGGAGAGGGAGAGAGAATCTCAAGCAGCTTCCTTGTGGAGCACAGAGCCAAAGCAGGGCTCAATCTCATGACCCTGAGATCGTGACCTGGGCCCAAATCAACAGTCAGACACTTAACCGACTGAGCCACCAGTGCCCCCACCTTTAAAAGTTTCTAACTGTGTACCAGTTAGAAATGACACTGTGTTCTACTCTGGTCTCTGCCACGAGACTGTAGTATGATTTTTTTTTTTTTTAGGATTTATTTATTTATTTGACAGAGATCACAAGTAGGCAGAGAGGCAGACAGAGAGAGAGGGGGAAGCAGGCTCCCTGCTGAGCAGAGGCTTTAACCCACTGAGCCACCCAGGTGACCCTAGACTGTAGTGTGATTTATCAGAACAAGAGTGTGCGTCCTGGGACGCCTGGGTGGCTCAGTGGGTTAAGCTGCTGCCTTCGGCTCAGGTCATGATCTCAGGGTCCTGGGATCGAGTCCCGCATCGGACTCTGCTCAGCAGGGAGCCTGCTTCCTCCTCTCTCTCTCTCTGCCTGCCTCTGCCTACTTGTGATCTCTCTCTGTCAAATATATAAATAAAATCTTTAAAAAAAAAAAAAAGAGTGTGTGTCCTTTTCCCTTCTCTGTCCCCCCACATCTAATCCCTAATTTACAGGATGCCACATCTACCTGGCATCCTGTAAATTAGGGATTGGAAAACTACAGCCCTCAGGCCAAAGATAGTCTGCCATCTGATTTTTTGGTTGTTTGCAATATAACAGCTTTATTGAGATCTAATTCACATTGCTTATGATTCACTGATTTTAAAATGTCCAGT
Organism: Mustela erminea; assembly: GCF_009829155.1. Lineage (NCBI taxonomy): Eukaryota > Metazoa > Chordata > Mammalia > Carnivora > Mustelidae > Mustela > Mustela erminea. The sequence goes on along the minus strand of NC_045631.1, from coordinate 23,178,575 downwards.
TAAGCAGTTTTTAGTATAACAAGGTTGTGAAACTGCTACCCTAATCAACTTAAGAGTTTTTTCATCATCCCAAGAAGAAACCCCCTTAGCAGTCACCCCCTATTTTCCTCTGACTCCTCATCCCCATTCCTAGGCAACTACTAATCTGAGTTCTGTCTCTGTAGATTTGCCTAATCCTGGCATTTCATATGAACAGAATCATACTGGAATCTTTTACTTAGCATCTTGATTTCAAGCAACACCAACTTTATGATGTTGTACTTTGTTCCTTTTTGTGGCTGAATAGTATTCCATTGTATAGATATATAGATATACCACACTTTTTAAGGTTTTTATTTATTTATTTGAGAGAGAGAGAGCACAGGGGGAGAAGGAGAAGCAGACTTCTCACTGAGCAGAGAGCCTGATGTGGGGCTCGATTCCAGGACCCTGAGATTACGGTCTGAGCTGAAGGCAGATGCTTAACCCACTGAGCCACCCAGGCACCCCAATATACCACATTTTCTTTACCCATTCATCAATTGATGAACATTTTGGCTCTCACAGATAACGCTACTACGAACAGTCAAGCACGAGTGCTATGTAGACACGTGTGTTTATTTCTTATGGGTATGGGTCAGGATAACTCTATGTTGAACTTTTGGAGGAACTGTTAGACTAGTTTCCAAAACACCTGTGCCATTTTACATTCCTAGGGGCAGTGTCTGAGAGTTTTGATTTCTCCACATCTTACCTCCCGCCCCCCGCCCCAGCAAGTGTGCTGTTCTTGGTCTTTTTTATTATAGCCAAGGTATTGGGTATGAAGTGATATCTGATTCTGGGTCTTGATGTGCGTTTCCCTGATGCCCAGTGCTATGGAGGATCTTCTCATGTGTTTATTGACCATTTATGTATCTTCTTTGAAGGAATGTCTTTTCAGATCCTATGTTCATTTTTTAAACTGGATTACTTGTCTTATTTTTGAATCAAAGGTTTCTTTATATATTTTGGATACAAGTCCCTTATGAGATATTTGGTTTGCAATTTTTTCCCCCTATTGTGGATTCTTCTCACCTTCTTAATGGTATCCTTTACAGCACAAAATTGTTAATTTTGGTGAAGTCTAATTTATCTTTTTTTCCCCTTTTGTTACTTTTGCTTTTGGTATCTTATCTAAAAATCCATTGCCTAATTTAAGGTCATAAATGTCTATTTTATATCTATTTTTTTCTAGAATTTTATAGTTTCAGCCTTTGTGTTTAAGTCTTTAATTCATTTTTAAAGTAGTTGTGTTTGGTCTGGGGTAAGGGTTCAACTCCATTCTTTTGCATGTGGCTTTCCTATGTCTCATGCCATTTGTTTCTGTAAAAAAGTTCTCTTTTTTTGAACACAGACACAGTCATGCATTTTAATATTATCTTAGTTTGCTTTCATGGTACAATGGTAGAATTGAATAGTTGCTGCAGAGACCATTTGGCTAATAAGTCTGAAATATTTACTGTCTCTTCATACACACACACACCCAGACACATGCACACACTCAGACATGCAATAAATTAAAAAATACAAAAATAAATTGATGACCCTTCCTATAAATAGTTATCAAATAAATAAATGAAATTTAAGTACTATGTAAATATATGGCTATCCATACTACTTTAATAGCTTGGAGAAAAGAATGTCTCTGGCTCTTGCTAAAAGTGAACAGTTTCAGTGACCTTCTCTTTTTTTTTTAAGATTTTATTTATTTATTTGACAGAAATCACAAGTAGGCAGAGAGGCAGGCAGAGAGAGAGAGGAGGAAGCAGGCTCCCTGCTGAGCAGAGAGCCCGAAGCAAGGCTCGATCCCAGGACCCTGGGATCACAACCCGAGCCAAAGGCAGAGTCTTCAACCCTCTGAGACACCCAGGTGCCCCTTCAGTGACCTTCTTGCATGAAAGTCACAAACCAGGAGATGTGAGTTCAAGTTTCAGCTTTGCCACTTATGTTAGTCTTCTTGGGAAGAAGCCATTAGTGTAAATTTATTTACATTCCATGTCGCTGTTCTGCTTTCAGAAGGTGCCAGGTCTCTGGTGCAACAGCACTCATATCCTTCTGTGCACTTTCTTGTCTGCCTTGTCGGGGTGCTTCTCATGGAATTCCCTGTGTGTAAGGAGGCAGCAGTGATGGGAAGGAGGGAAGCCCCATGCTTTTGACCTGTGATGGAAGAGCCTTGCTTTATTTTGTTTTTTGTTAAAATGTCTTGTGAATGATGAGGAGTTTGGTTCTTGGGATTGGTTGGAGTTAGTTTCTAGTCTTCCTTGTCCTTGCTGCACAATCTTGGCAAGTTAATTGGATTCTCTTTGAGTTTTCATCTCTTTGAGTAATGGGGGAAAACAATAACTATATCAGGTCATTATAAACAACCTAAACAGAACCTCCATCTACAGGTGCGTTGAAGGGGGTCAGGAAAGAGGAGTTATTGACAGTATCCTATCCCATTTCAAGCTGAGTAATTCTCATTCAGCCTGACCCAGATGGAGCTGCAAATATATGAATTTTCCAAGAAGCCTTTCCCATTCCTGCTGAAAGTATTTGTTCCCTCCTCTGGGCTCATAGAACATGTCATTTCTCCAATACAGAATTTTTGCTCTAAGTTTCTGTCTCCCAGATGTCAGTGGTCTCTGGATAACCAATGTCTAGAATAGTAGTTGGCCATATGGCTCTCAATATATGTCTGAATGTCAGCATTCACATGATCTATTCTTTTCTTCCCACATGACTGATATGTCCCAAAGACCACACATCCAGCAATCACCGGGATCCAAATGAATCATGTTCTCTGGCAACAAGGTGCTGTGCTCTAAGCTCTTGAGAGGTTCAGACAGTATTCAAGAAGCGTATTTCAGCGACTGGCTCCTTCCTGAGCTTTGGAAAGGAGAATTTTGTGAACTGTCATCGCTACCCATGGCACCTCCCAACCCCACTTCTTCACCCCATCTACTCAGGGCTGCCCCAGGAGATCAAAGTTCAGTTTTAAGGAGCCCACACTTTATGGGACAATTGACAACAGAATGTGTTCAAGAAAACAGAGAGACCAACTTCAGGAACACCAAAGAAGATCATAGAGTTGTAGGAAATTAACTTTAGGAAACCTGGAAATAAACTTAGGAAACCTGGAAATACACAAATTTAAAATACATATACTCTTCGATCCCCCAGATATCACTCCCAGGAGTTCATCCTAAGGAATAATTCCGTAAGTGCTCAAAGATAAATGTAAAAGGTATTCATGGAAACATTTTTAATAAAAAAATGTGTGTGGAATTAGAAACAACCCAAATTCCCATCGATAGAAACCCATAAGTATATCCATACGGTAAAAATATGATGCAGACATTAAAAAGGATGAATTTAGGAACCTCCACAAACGAATGCTGGGAGTATAAATTGGCACAGATGTTACAGAGAAATGACAATTTCACTCATGGATATATGCCCAAGAGAAGGGTCTTTACAAGTGTACCAAAAGGAATGCAGAATGCATCTCTGTTTGTAATGGTCCCAAATTGGAAACAACCTAAAATTTCATCAACACTGGAATGGATCCACCAATTATTAGATAACCGCACATTGGAGTATTATGAAATAAAAATGAACCACAGCTCTACAGAACTTCATGAACGATTCCTACAAAATGTTGAGCAAATAAGCCAGGCACAAAGGAATAGTGTTTGATTCCTTCTATATGAGGCTCAAAATCAGGCCAACCTAATATGTATTTGAAGTCAGGAGAATAATTTTTTTTCTTGGCAAGAAGGAAGGTCTTAGTGATTGCAGGGGGAGGGGATAGAGGGAATTATAGGGTAGGTAAGTACCAAGGACGAGGGAAGCTGGTAATGGTCCAAGTATGTCCTCAGTGGCTGTTTCATTGTTTGTGGGTTTCCCTCTATGTTTGTTATATTTCAGCAAAAAAAGTTAGAAAGGACATCCACCATCTATTAGAGGAGGAGAAAAAGGCAGACTACAGAACAATATGTAGTAATGTCTCATTTAGGTCAGAGAGAGATTAGCTACGAACATAAAATTCTGGAAATATATGTACCAAGCTGTTAATAGTTATGGTTTTACTTGGCAGGAGAGATGTAATATCTATTACATTATACAAAAATTTTTTAAAAAGATGCTTCGATTGTGAAAAATGAGATAGCAGGGTCCTAATTCTGCCAGGTGCCTGGGTCGGTCAGCCCAAGGGAAACAGAGCAGAATGAGGCTCTCCATTTACGTAACGGAAATTACCTCCTGTGGCGCCTGACCACAGCCTGATGTCAAGGCCCGTCCTGCAACCTGGGGCATCAACATCTTTAACGCATCACCCCAGGCCCCCAACTCCATGCCTGTTCATCTCCTCAGTTGCTAGGCAATATGTAATTAAATTTTGGAATGCCTCCTCCTCCCTGGATATATTATCCTGGAAATTGGACTTTGCATCTGGCAGTCTTAGAAAGCAAAATTCCACTCCCCTCAGCCCCCTACCCTCTGGCTTGCAATTGACTCACAATTTAATTAAAAAGATTCCAGGGACATCTGGTCTCCTTTTCTAGGAGTGCACTTGCAGTTGGTTTTTCTGGAGTGTTTTTGTTTGCAAGCCATGGATTTATTTACAGAGGCAGAGAGATTCATTTTCCTCTCTTAGATAGATCTCTGTGGTCTTTATTAATGCTGCTTTATAAGCTGTGACAGTTCTTCCGTGTTGGAAACTCCTAATGGTCTGTTTCTCCCTGAGTTCTGTTCCGTCAGTGAGGAACCAGTGACGCCACGGAGATGCCTGCCGCACTGCTGACCCTATATGGAACATGGGGTGCCTATTCGGCATTGAGGAGTCCAGAACACAGCCTCTCCTCACCCCCCACATCCCAACCCTCACACCCCTTCCCGTCCACAGAACGCTTTGTTGGCCATTTCTTTAACAGTCACAAAATAAACATGGAAAGAACTCTTGGAGATATGCATGGCGGAGAAAACTGGGGGAAACGGAGCCAGGAGCTGGGTGGGCAGTCTCCGGCAAGCCACCTGCCCTTCCTGGGCTTCCATTCCACAGGCAAAAGAGGTGGTTGGACTTAACCAGCGTTTCCCAAACGTTGGGTTATTTCCATATTTGCATGATTTGTTCTGTACCTGCGTGCCTCCTAAGATGTTATTTATAGTCTTTTTCTTCAAATTGACTCTCCCCTCCCAGAAATGTGTGTATTTATAAGGGGAGCCTTAAATCACTACACAAATGGTAAAATATTATCGTTCACCATAAATAGAAGGTAACTATAAAAATGCATATAATGAAAACAAACCACTGTTGTTAACTTGTAACCAGAGATTGTTTTCTGCCAAGGCTCTGCCCAGTACTTGTTCTCTCTTTGTTTAAAAAAAAAAAGAAAAAAAGATTAGCAAATGTTTAGAGACTTGTAAGAGGCATATTAATACCACTTTGGACTTTCTCCTTAAGCAACACCAGAAGGACTCAAAGACACCTGACAAGGAAATAAGCTTCTGATTATAGGATAATTTAAAAGGAACAGCAGCCTAGGTGATCTTGAAAGTCCTTTCTGGTTCTAGCAATTACACAGAAATAGACCATAGCAGAGGGGAGTTGCAGACTCCAGGAGCTGATGCTGAGTCCGTTCCCGGAGTCTCCTTTCCTGTGCAATGTTCCCCAGGGTTCCCCTCCGGGCTCTCTCAGGCACAAGTACCTAGTGAAGTATCTTTGAGTAAAATATTCTGGGGCTAAAAGCATCCTATGGAATTCAGGGACAGGAGTCCTAGTGGGGGCTCCCATGCAGACTGGAGCTGAGCTGCTCACTTCCCAGCTGCCCCCTCCATCTGGAGTAGGACATTCTCCAACTGTACAATGAGCCAGAACCTGGAAGGGCCACTTCAGGATCCTTCACTGAGTTACGACAACCTGTGTCGCCAGAAAGCGGGGTGCACACGGGTGCACAGGGAGGGGTTGCTGTTAAGGGGTATCTTTGATCAGCGGTTAGTTCTCTCACTCATTCAGCTGTGGAAGGCTGGCTTGGGTATCTCAGAAGAGCTGGGATCACAGAGGTGGGGGTAAGTTCTCATAGGGGCACGCCATGGACCCGCTGTTTTACTAGCTGCGTACTTGTTCGCACCTGTTTCTCAACAATAGGCTTGGGATTGAAAAGATGTCAGTTTTAGATGCTTTGGTGAAGCTGAGGTGGAACTGTGCCTTCTCTGTTCCTGAACGTTCACAGTCTTGTGGGACAGACTGAAATATACCACCAAAATGGTTAACGGTGTGCAGCAAATATTAAGAGAGGATGTGAGGGGCGCCTGGGTGGCTCAGTGGGTTAAGCCTCTGCCTTCTGCTCAGGTCATGATCTCAGAGTCCTGGGATCGAGCCCCGCATCGGACTCTCTGCTCAGGGGGGAGACTGGATCCCCCTCTCTCTCTGCATGCTGCTCTGCCTACTTGTGATCTCTCTCTCTCTGTGTCAAATAAATACATAAAATCTTAAAAGAGAGAGAGAGAGAGAGAGAGAGGATGTGACCCAGGGTTTGCAAAGCAGAGGATGGGGCAGCTGACTCCCCCCAGAGAGGCTCACTTTCGCTGACCTCAAAGGGAGGCGCCTTTTTCAAGGCAGAGAACAGAGGAAAAAAGTGGAGCAGTGGTGAAGAGGGGGGATGTGAGTGATAAGTACCCCCTGCCTCCCCCATCTCTCCCCCCCACCCCCCATCCCCCCCACCCCACTTCCACAGCAGAGCTGAAGGGGCAGAGCTCAGAGCTATTGCAGAGCCCAGAGAGGTGGGAGGGGCAGCTGGAGCAGCGTTAAATCCCGCTGTCTCCCACCTGCCCCTTAGGTCTTTGTCATTGCCTGGCCATCACTGAATGAGGTCCCGGCACCCTAGGGATATCTCCTGTGCTGTAGCAAGAAACCATCTCCCCACCACAGCAGTGCCCCAGTGGAAACACCAAGAACTCAGCTACGGAGATCAGCCGGCGTAGAAATGGTACCAAGACAGCGGGGAGAAATCCTGCCTTGAATTCAGCCAATGGGAGGCCTGTCCTTTTCCTCTCAGCGGGCAGAGAGGACGGGAAGGAAGGGGCGGGCTGCTTCCGCGTTCTCGAGAGCTGGCATCAAGCATGAAGAAGAGCCAGTGTGTTTCAAAGCGTTGGTAATGATTCTCCCATACTCTCCACACTTCTAATGCAAGTGAAATTGGTGGTTATTAGAGGCGTAAGCCTCCGCAAACCTGTCTCCTCATGTTCAGGATGGGAATAATAATGCCTGGCCTGATTCTTGTAAAGGGCTGCCATGAATTTCAGAATTAAGCAATGCACGGGAAACTACTTCAGAAGCTGAAAAGTCCCATACGAGCGTGAGAAAAAAAAGTCTTCCGTGGCTGTGATATTATTGCCTAAACAACTTTGGATCCTGCATTTTTCATTGAACGTTGCCCCCCAGACATTTTCCACATCGCTGGAAACTCTTTATTCTGGCTTATGAATAACTCCCTCCTAGCCCACAAAGTGAGGGTACCCTAAATTACTTAAACATTCCCTGGTTATTGGACATGAGGATTGCTTTCAACTTTCTGCTCTTAAGACTGATAGAAAAATGCCCACCTTGCAAGTATAGGGGTTTCCCCCCACTTTTTTTTTCTATTGAGGTTTTATTTATTTGTTTGAGAGGCAGAGAGAGGGAGAGCACAGAGAGAGAAGCAGACTTCCTGTTAAGGAGAGAGCCTGATGTAGGGCTGGATCCCAGGTCATGACCTGAGCCCAAAGCAGACGCTTAACCAACTGAGCCACCCAGGCGCCCCTCCCCTTCTTTTTAATATCTCAGATGATTTTCTTGGCACAGAAGCATTACTGTAGTGAATAGCAGAGAATGGTATAGAGACTCTGGATCCGTATTGACAGATTGCTCTCCAAAGGATTGTGCTAGTTCATACATCCCCTGAGAGTGCTCGACTGTGGACCCTAAGTCCTTGGTGACCGAGGCTGTAAACTCTGGGCAATAGAGATCATGCCTTAATTACTCGCTGTGTATGTCTATGGTCCAGGGCAGTATGGGGTACGTTGTAGGTACACAGTCATTTCCGCGGAGAGGATGAATGATCAGCTGGTGTCCATCTCACCAGGCATGTGTCTGCACACAGAACTCATAGACTACTTAACTCTGAACTTCAGAATAGCAGCAGAAAGTCTACCCGTGCAAGAAAAAACTCATGCCGAGTTAATAAAACTAAGTAACAACCTCAGCAGAGCAAGAAGGCCCAGAAGGCTCTGTGTCTATGTGACATGATTCTGGAATTAGCCACCAATCTCGGCTGTTGGAGAATTACTAGAATTACTTAACCTGTGGTCTGACTTCTAAGAGAGAAGCAGGCATCTTCCATAGCGTGTAGCGTGGCAAGTATCAAATAATTGCTCTGCTTAGTCTTTTTGGTAATTCTAGTATTTCATTATATTCCATTTCTGGGGAGACTCTATGCCCCCAGGATGGAGGGCCCCTAGACTCCTCAAAGCTGACTGTGTAGGGGGTCACTCACTCTGCCCCTAGAGAGGGGCTCAACCCCAGAAAGGAAGGCAGTGCTTATCCTGGGTGACTTTATACCAACTCTGAGCAGCCCACCCTTCTCTTCCTCATCCTCACTTCCCGCAGAAAGTGGGAAAGTGGGAAAGTGGGAAAGATCTCACATTTACTTAGCAGGAATTCTGTCTGGCACCATGTGTGCCTTATTTTACTCCATCCTTAGAAAAATCTAGAAAGTAGACATCATAACGTCCACGGTAAAAATTAGGAAACCAGGGCTTAGCCTTCTTCAGAGCCACTCCGCAGGTAATACGGGAGGACCAGGAGTCCTATGCGATTACCCCAAGCTCCTGTCCCCTGGTCTCTCTCGTGTTAGGAACGCGCATTCGAAAGACCACCCCCTACCCACCCCCAGGTCACATTGCCTCTCTCACTGTCAACGGTAGCCTTTTTAAGAATTTTTTGGATTTACTGAATTCCCATCATTAAAATCATTCCCTTCTTACTCACCGTGCCTTCATGAGGCCTGTCCTGGGAGCCCGGGAGGGCAGAGATCACGTGCAACACTTAAGCTCTATCAGTTGCCCCAGTGCGATACTGGGCGAGCCATTTAACCTCCTGACCGAATTCCGAATTCCGGTTTCTTATCGGAACAGGACGGACTGATACCGCAGTCCTGTCTCTCCTGAGCTATCTTCTGATCTATCTTCCTTTTTTCTTCCCTTCCCTTTTTTTTTCTCCTTTACTCTGTTCTTCCCCTGCTTCTTGCAACAACTCATTGTCCAGTGCCATCCAAGAGCCCCGGGTTGGGCTAGGTTTTCGTTGATGCAGACAGACCTAGGATTCCAAGCCATGCTTTCTGGACCTGGAGAAACCCCCTCATACTTTTTGATCTTGAGCCGATTATTCACTGTGATTCTTTCCTGGATTGACATGAACTGCATATAATACAGCACTATTATTTTGATGCTTCCTTTGTTTCTTGGGTCATCCACTTAAAATGATTAGGGATATTTCTGCACGGGGTGTGGCTACTCCTGTATCTGCAGCTCTCGGCACAATGGACTACACGTAGGGAGGAGACAGGGACTAGGAGTTTCAGAAACGACTATGTCTTATCCTCCCAATGACAGTTTCAGTTCCTGGACAGTCTGGGCCATGTCAGTATCAGAGCTGAAAGGGACCTCGATGAGCTGCTCCTGAGTCCGTGACGGAGCTGGGGCTCAGAGGTCCCATGCGCCGTGTTAGGGACGGAACGAGGTCTCCCTAGAACCCTAGAAGGCACCCCTGTTCCTGTGTCTGGTTTGGTGCAGTGATTGACTCTACCTCTAATAACTCACCAGCATTGGCCTAGAAGATAGGACCTAGCTGAGGCCAACGCAAGGATGTGTGTCCTTGGAGGGTCCCAGAGACAGCCCAAGTGTCCCCTGTGAGAGGCACCAGAAGCCCTCGCTTTGGCTTCGGACCTTAGGAAGCATCCGGGAGGTGAGAGAGAGCAGCAGAGATGGCCCTGCTGAGCGGCTCTGCCTGGGATGCTCAGAGGAGGCAGGGGGGCGGCGGGGGGAGGCGGGGGGGGGGGCTCAGGTTGTCTTTGATTCCCGAAGATAAATTGGCTGTGAAGTGCTCCCACTAACCCCGGCGTTAATGAGGTCTTTGAAATGAACAAATTTCATATCTGTAGTTGAGACCACAGAGGGAATTGGTCCCAGACTGACAGCGCAGAGCCCCTCATTAGCCATTTCTCTGTAAGCAGCAGGCTAGGCCCTGCAGAGAGGCCACACAGAGGGGTGTGGAGAGAGGGCTGTGCTACTGCAGGGCTTGGCATCCCAAACATTATTCATTTCCCTGTATTGGGGGAATGAGGCTTGTTCTCTCTCTCTTTCCTTTCTAGGCTGTTGCACAAATTAGCATACGCAAAGCATGTGGCCCAGGGTCTTCCTCTGAGCTGGTGGCCTAAGGATAAGGGAGAAACAGTGCTGAAGTGGGGGGTAGGGCTGGCCCCCTGCATCTCCCCACTTGCCTGTAGGCATTCTTCTGAGGATGAGAGCTCAAGGTCTTCCCAGGCCTTGGTACCCCCTGCAGGTGTTACCTGAGCTCTTCTTTTTATTTTCTTTCTGATGATATGAAAAATTTATTTACGCCATTCAAATTTAATTTCTACTTAGTTTGGTCTGCTGTAACAAATTCCCGTAGACTGGCTGGTCGAAAAAGCAAACACTTGGGTCCCATGGTTTTGGAGACTGGGAAGTTCAAGGTGCCGGCAGATCTGGTGTCTGGTGAGGGCCTGCTTCCTTATTTGCAGCTGACAGCAAATCCTTGGAGGCTGGAGAGCAGGGAGGAGAGAGGGAAGACCTCTCCTCCCTCCACAGGCAACGGACATTAGAATGCTGTTTTCGAAGAAAGCTGATATTTTTTTTTTTTTTAAGGTTTTTGTTTTTTGTTTTTTTTTTTTTAAGATTTTATTTATTTGTCATAGAAAGAGAAGCGAGAGCAAGCACAGGCAGACAGAGTGGAAGGCAGAGTCAGAGGGAGAAGCAGGCTCCCTGCGGAGCAAGGAGCCCGATGTGGGACTCGATCCCAAGACGCTGGGATCATGACCTGAGCCGAAGGCAGCCACTTAACCAACTGAGCCACCCAGGCGTCCCAAAGAAAGCTGATATTTTAAGGTAAAGCGACTGCTCTGGACAGAAGGTGTTCCCTTACCTGAGCTCTGTTTGACACTCATTAGACCCCAGGCTGTAAGTCGGGGGAGCTGGGCAGCGGTATGTTGTTGAGGATTCTGGCCTTGAACAAGCATTTGCTAGGTACAAAGCTTGGTTCCAGGTAATTCCACATGCTTTTGTGGAAGGTGAGTCAGAAATCCCAGACCTTTCTAGCTCTGCCCCCAGTTTACTGTAGGATATTGGAATGGTCACTTTTCCTACGTGAAGGGCTGTTCCTGATTCTGCAGTGGTGGCTTGAAGGAGCTAAATTGTCACAAAGGGGGGCACCTGAGTGGCTCAGTGGGTTAAAGCCTCTGCCTTCGGCTCAGGTCATGGTCCCAGGGTCTTGGGATCGAGCCCCGCATCGGGCTCTCTGCTTGGCAGGGAGCCTGCTTCCTCCCCTCTCTCTCTGCCTGCCTCTCTGCCTACCTGTGACCTCTGTCTGTCAAATAAATAAATAAGATCTTTAAAAAAAAATAAATAAAATAAATAAATTGTCACAAAGGACAGGCCGTTGTCAGTTTGAATCCCTGCTCCTCTGTTAGCATCTGACCTCAAGTGAGTCTCCGATCCTCTGTCCGCCCACCTCCAGAATGAACCTTCCGTGTCTTGGACAGTTCCCGGTGCTCTGAACTCCTGCGTTTGCCTCTGTAAGATCTGGCATTGGACTGAATGGCAAGTGAGGTCCACATGAGTCTTACCCATGGCTCCAGGTATGAATGAACCAAGTTCATTTCTCACTTGTTCGCTTTTCCTTCTTCCCTCCCTCCCATTGAGAGGTGTCAGGGGTCCAGGCAGATACTGGCTGAACCAGGACAGGATGTATGAAAAGGGACGACACTAGGACAGCATGCTCGCCTCTCTGTGCCCAGACCTCCACTGGCTCTCATCTCTCCCTTTTACCTGGTCTTCTCCTTCTCCAGTTCCCCAGCCCTGCCCCAGCACATCATGGTTTCTCATGCCTCTGGGCCTTTGCCGATGCCGGGAGCTCCACTCGGGCTGCCGCCATCTCTGTGCCCAGTTCACCCATGCCTTCTCACTGGTCTTGTGTGCAACGCAGGGACCCCCCTGTCTGTGTGGCTTGTCCGGTGCCCTCAGGTGGAGAAGCTATTCCCACTTGCTTGCTACTACAACTCTCACCACCAGAAATGCTCCCATTACTACTGTAACAACTAACATAACAGCAAGTACTCTCTCTCTCTTTTTCTCTCTCTCTCTGCGTTTTTCTAAATGCTTGGTCCGTTATTGTATTAAATTCTTGCAGTGACCTGATGAAGCCGGTACTGACACTTGTCCTCATTGTACAGATAACGAAAGGAGAGAAAGAGGTGGGCTTACCGGCTTCAAGCTAAGTGGCCCGTCTGATGCCAGAGCCCCGTTCCTGGCCACCGTGTGTGCTCTGTCTCATGAACACACTTCCGTTGTGGTATCGTTACATCACACATACGTTTACTTCCTCCCCTCCCCTCCCCTACCCCTTGGTCATTCTCTCCCCGCCTCTCCCTTTCTCCTATCCTTCCTCCTTGCATTGTGAGCTTCTCAGGGACAAGGACGTTAAATGCTTTCGTCTCCAACCATCCAGGGTGCCGCACAATGCTGGTGTGTAGCCAGCATCCATGACCATTGAACTGGGTTGTGCCGGGTCACTTGGCTCTAGTCCGAGCCATGCCTGGGCCCTACCTGTCTCACGAGGAGGTGGTACAGTTGGCCATTCTGGGGCCATGTCTGGGAGATGTGGGGGCTCAGGCTTCATCCGGATCCTCATCCCCTTCCTTTGGTGAGACTACAGGAAAGGAGGCACCATCGGAGCATGTGTCAGGAAACACAAAACACCGCCTTCCCCCTCTGCTTCTCATCCTTATCCCCAGTGTCTGTCAGGCCAGTAAGCCAAGAGTGGATGATACACATGGAATTTCACTCTGTGCATCCATGGTTTACAACTGACTAATGCATCTAGAAACTTTTCCACCAGAGAACCATCGTCGTGACTGTGTAATGTAATGGTTCATCCCCTTTTCATCCATCACTCATTTTTGAGTCCTCAAGACCTCCACCTGTGGCTCATGATAGTATTAATCCCAAGCTGACATGTAGTTCAGGTTGGCAGAGTCGCTCGTCTGGGATGACACAGCTACTCCGTGTCAGAGGCAAGATTCCCACCCAACCCGGCTGGACCCACAGTCCCTGATGAATTTGCCACCCGCCCCCCCCACTGATGCAGTCCCACACAGGTTCTTGTGCCATCTCATGCATGTGGCATTTTGCTCAGAGGAACTTTAAAGCCCAGAGATGGCAAGGAACTGACCCCAAGTCTCATAGCCAATTGGGAGCAGACCAGGATTCACAGTCGGTGGTTGGCTAGCTCCTGATTCTTTCCTCACTGCAGCAAGGACCCAATGATGCTCACTTATGGGGGGTGCATCTCACAGCACCCCATCCCTCCCTCCTCATGCCATTCCATCTGCCTTCCCCAACAACTCTGCTCTCCCTTTCTGTAACCTATAGCAGTGTCTCCTGTGGCCAGATGGCTGCCTGACTTTACACCCTGTGCCCCCACACACACACACTCTCCCGCCCTCCTCCATCTCAAAAGGAAAACACTGGTTCCCTAGCTGGTTCTCTAACCCAGCTGTCTTCCCAGCAGGAGCCTGGGTCAGAGGCTCTTCATGCTTCCACTCAAGCCCAGCAACCAGAGGGAGGTAAGGAGGCTGTAACCCCACTCAGTCCCAGAGACAGCGCAGGTCTTTCTGAATATTAGGAGCCAAAAACCAGCATATACCACCCAAGGGGAAAGAGGACCCCTGGCCCTCATCCGGAAAACTCCTCCCAGGCAGATGACAAATGGGAAGTGGCCATTTGCATGACTGAGGTCCCAGATCTCAGCCCCAGCTGACTCAGCCATGCACACACATCCTTAGGACAATCACGGGGTCCTGCCTACACAAGTGTCTGCAAGTTGGTCCATCTGAACAGCCTGTGCAACATCTCTGCTCTTGCTGTAGCTTCTGCTCCTGTAGACAAACCACGTCCCCCATGCGCTGATGGGAGTCCTGGGGCATGATTATCAGACCCATGCTCCAGCATGCTTGCCACAGGCATGCAAAGAGCCATGTGCCCCAGGGAGGCACCGTAAAAGCATGCTTGCACGTGTGCCAAGCATGTATATGCTCACCCCAGAAGCCCACTGCTATACAGTGTACTCTTGTGTGTGCACACAAACACATCATCTCCCCCCTTACACACACACACTCTGTCTGCACAACCTGTGTTCATAAGCCGTACTCTGCCCTCTAAACAGATCTGCAGGCATGTCTTTAGGGCAGAAGCACACAGAATCTCTCCTTTGCTTCCAAACTCAGTTGGAGCTGGAGCTGAGCCATTAAGCCCCAAAGAGACAGGCCTCCTCCTCCCCCTTCCCCACTTATGAGATGATAGACATGGACAACCCACAGACTAGGAGATGTATTGCCCCAGAGGTCAGGGTCACCTGACCTCTGTTGAGTTCCTTCCCTCCTGGTCAGAATGGCTGTCAAATCAGGGATCGTAGACTTTTAACATTGGTGAGCAAGGACCTCAGCTTTTTTTTTAGAGGTCAGTTCATGGAATGGAAGTGGAAGATTTACAAAGGTGATTCAGAGGTAAGGAAACAGAGGTCTACAGATCTTAAGAGATTAAGGTGAAGTTCCTCCTTGGTGGGAAAGCCAGGATCAGAATTTTGGATTTTGGTCTCTTGGCTCCCAATCCACTTATCTTCACATGGGTCCACTGGCTTATCAAGTTCAGCAAGCTTGTGGTAAGCATCCCCTCTGGACCCGACACAGGGCTGGACCCTCAGAATACAACGTGAATGAGGTCTCACCTCGGAGAGCTTGGACAGAATTTCTTTTTCTCTTCTCTTGTGGCTCCTTCCTGATGCTGTTAAATCCATTTAGACCTTCTCAGAAGAAACTCCAGAAGGCCACCACATCAGCCTACCCCTGACTCTTATAGGACCCTGATCACCATTAGAGTTTGTCGCTTGGAGACTGTTCCTTAGAGATTGTCCAGGCTACACTCCCATTTTACAGAGGAGGATAGAGATTCCGTAAACACAATTTCATTGTGAGGTCCCTTCGCCCTTTTGTCCCCAAGCCAAGCAGAAATGAAGACATGCATGGTGCCCAGCACATGATCAGTGCTTACTCTGTATCAATTCGTTGTCCCAGATGAATGAGCCGTCTCCCCCAGTGGCTTCCTTCCCATGGCCTGGACCCTCTTCTGCAAGGACTTTCCACACGGAGGTCCTCCACAGCATCTCGTCCTCATTCCGCTTCTCCTTGTGGTGTCTCCTCTTTGCAAGTCGTCCAAGAAAAGTCCCAGCCCTATTCTAGGTTCTAATCAAATCTTTCCTCCCTTGTGACCTGGTCATAGGTGTCCACTGTCTGTGTGTGTGGCAGAAATGTTTGAAGCTGAGGGTCACAGAGCCTCCTTAAAATTGCATCCAACTCATTTATTTGGGTAAGAATGTATACTTCTGAAAGTCTCATAGCTTTTATTAAATTACAAATCATGCCATCTATGATTGGGGCAGGGGTGAAAGCTTAGGGTTTAATCTCTCTATCAAGGTTGGCAGTAGGACAGGGGGCTGTTTGGCAGTGTTGGTGTTGGTACCATATTCTGGGGTAAAATGTCATCATACAATGGCAGGTTATTCATTGGACCATCTTGTTCCTGGACCGCCCCCCCCACCAAGTTCTTGGAACCTCGCCTCAGCTGATGATAAAGTCACCTGACTTTGTCGTATGAGCCCTTGGAGACCCACCAAAGAGCTATGTCAAGTTGGGGAAATCTTTTCCTCCCCTTCAGAGAAACGATGCACTTATCAGAATGCAGCAGGGTAGAAGGGAAGGAACCTGGCTTTGCCATCAGAAAGCTGTGAGTTCAAATGCTGACTCCCCACTCATTCTGGGAAATTTACTTAACCTTTCTGTATTTCAGTTCCTGGGCTATCAAATCAACATTTTTAAGCATCAGATTTCTTTGTGGATTAAGATAACACATGTAAAAGCCAGCATGTTGCTTTAACATAGTTGGGGCTCAGACACCTGCTTCCTCCTGCCATCTCCTCCCCGCCCTCCACCGCCCTGCACCAAGAGAGGACCCTATATTCAGTCATTAGCTCCTGATCCCCAGCAGGAAGGACACATAGATTATCCCAAGGCCAGTGGAGAGGGTCAAGCCAATTACATGCTTATCCATAGATATCCTCCTTCCTCACTCCACTCCAGCCCACAAATGACCACCATTACAGGGCTCAATGATGGTGACACAAGGGAAGCTGCCTGTGCCCTGGATTTCTGTGGCTTCATTGTATGTAGAAGATTCTAGAAGGCGTGAACTGCTTTGGCAAAGGGCCTCATTGCTGCCTTGGAAGGAAGATGAGCTTTCTCTGTCTTCCTTATTAAAGAAGAGGCTCATGTGATATGAGGTAGAAGCTGGGTTCCTCTATCTGCTCCACAGATAGGTTGTTGAGCATTCTTCCTCTGTCTGACACTCACAAGAGAAGCTGAGAGGGTTTGGTCCCAGGGATGCAGAGCCAGCCTGAGTCACTGAGTGCAGGCCAGGGACACAAGGGACTACACATCTCTCACAGTCTTGGTGTGCGTCCTGGGACCTGGGCCACTGTCGGCTGGGATGGGCTCTCTCATCTGCCCCCTCGAGGGGGATGCTCCAGCGGTGGTCATGGAAACGCTGCAGGACCCTCTCCCTTACGTAACTCCATGAACTGGGCTGATCAGGGATTACCCCCTTCGGGAGAGAGGTCAACTGAGGTTTCTAAAAGACCATCCAGGTAGACCAGTGGTTCCCAACTGCAGGTGATTTTCCCTCCCCATTCCCTGGCCCAGGGGACATATGGTTATGTCTGTCCACATTTTTGGTAGTGGCAGTGGGGGCTGCTACTGGCCTCTAGAGGGTAGAGGCCAAGGATGAGGCTAAGTAAGCATCCTACAAGGCCTAGGATAGCCCCCACAAGAAGGAAACATCCATTCCAAAATGTCCATAGTGCTGGGGTTGAGAACCCTGAATTAGATCTTTAAACATACCCGTAGCTTGCATCTCCTAGAATAAGCAGGAACAAAGGATAGTAAGAAAGACCTTCTTTTGTTGCTGTTTTTGTTCTTGAAAACTGGGCAATGAATTTGACAAGAGAGCTTCCTCCCCTCTCACCCTGGGTGTCCCCCTCCCACCCAGCTCTGCCAGTTGGTAGAGCTCACTCCCCCCTGGGCTTCTTTTTCCAGCGTCACCCCAGCACCCTGGTCTCTGACGCATCAGCCTGCCCTTGTGGGTGGTGACAACAGAGAGCAGAAGGGATTTCTCATCCTCTCTCGTGGGTCCTCCCCTTCGGGGATGCCTGCTTCCACGAGAGCCCTCTCCAGGAGAACTGAGAAGCATGGCGATTGTCCTTTCCTCCCTGCTGGACATTGCTCTTCCCAACACCCCCAGGTTTTCCAACTGAAAGCGAGCCTCGAAATCATTTTATTCCCTGCACCCCTTTTTGAGATTGTTACTTTTAGACATGGGGAAACTGAGGCCCAAGGGCACTCGGAGCAACAGAACTAGAGCTACATCTCTCTTTTTTCTTTTCTTTTTTTTTTTTTAAGATTTTATTTATTTGACAGAGAGAGACAGCAAGAGAGAAAACACAAGCAGGGGGAGTGGGAGAGGGAGAAGCAGGCACCCTGCAGAGCAGGGAGCCTGATCTGGGGCTTGATCCCAGGACATTGGGATCATGACCTGAGCTGAAGGCAGAGGCTTAAAAGAACAAGCCACCCAGGCGCCCCATTGAGCTACATCTCTTAAGTTGTCCCCCAGTGATGTCTGCACAATATCTTCCACCCGCAGGTCTCCAGACAGCTGGTACCCGCGGGTGCTGGCCGTGGTATCTCCAACCCTGTCTGGAGACTAATGGGCTGAAACAGCCAAGTCCAAGTCATTTTGCTGGGACTGGATTTCTGGGCTCAGGTAATGGCCCCAAGATGCCTCACACCCTGAGTCCTGGGAAATAATGTAGTTAAATGACCCGAACGGGAAGGTCAGACTGGCCCAGCGAAGGCGGCTCTGGGTGCCTCGGGCTCAAGGCAGAGCGCCTGCAAGCTTTGATCGCTTCCATCCTGCCAAAAGAACTAGAGATGATTTTACCCACAGAAAAGATGACTCTATTATATGTGTGTTCTCCAATCACGACCCGAAGGGAACATACCCACAAACAGCGCCCCTCCCCCAAGACACAAGCCAACAACAGGCTGTCAAAGTAAGTACATCGGCTGATCTCCGGTTCTTCCTTGAATATCTGTTTGCTATTGTTCACTCCCTTTGTCACCGGCTGGTACTTGCTAGCCGACAAGTGGTAATTGCTGCCAGAGGCTTAAGGAAATTTATGCGAGAAGAGCTACGCATGGAGAGAAATGGTATCCAGGAGCCGTGCCTCTCTGCATGTTGGGGACAGGAGGCCAGAGCGGAAAGATGCAGGACTGAGCGTCGCACAGTTTATTTGACTTTATTTTATTTTATTTTGGATGTGCGCAAAAATGCTCATGAACAGGCTGTTTGATGAGATGAGACGGATTGTCACGCACGCAAGTGTGCCTTCCCACCTTGCTTCCCTGCTCCCAGCCACCGGACCCCCATGCTTATGTGGAACAGCTGAAGGGAACAGTGAGGCGGGGATGACAGGCACGATTAGACTAGAAGCTGCAAGTAAAGGGCCGTGTTTTTCGGGATGCGCTTCTTACAGAAAACATGACCTCTAACAGATCTGAATCAGAAAACGACGGTGCGTCCCTACTGCCTCTGCCTTTGGATTGCTCAGCACCGTGGTGGCCCCCACTCTGCCTCTGGTCTTGTCCTCACCTGACCCAGGTCGCAGTCAGAGTGACCCTCCACAAATGCAAATCACATCAGCTCCTCCTTTGAATGAAGTCCTTTCTGGATCCCTATGGCCTTTGAGGTAGAATCCAAATTCCCTTTTTTTTTTTTTAAGGATTTTATTTATTTATTTGATACAGAGGGAGAGCACAAGTAGGCAGAGAGGCAGGCAGAGGGTGATGGAGAAGCAGGCTCCCTGCCGAGCAGAGAGCCTGATGCACGGCTCCATCTCAGGACCCTGGGATCATGACCTGAGCCAAAGGCAGTTGCTTAACCCACTGAGCCACCCAGGCGCCCTAGAATCTAAACTCCTTTGTCTTGCCTGAGTCCTGCTTACTCCTGACTCAGACTGCTAGTCCCCGTTCCCAGGGTTTGGTACAGTCTTGTAGGATATCTGTCTGACATTCCCATTCTTTTCTTGACTGACTCCAAATCAACCTTCCAGACTCAGCTGAGCTCGCCTCCCTGAAAAAGCCTGCCGGGACTCCCGCCCATCCCTTGTCTGAGCAGCAAACAGCATGGTATTTAAGATGACAGACTTTGGTGTTAGACAGGCCTGGGCGTAGATGCTGGCTTCATTCCTTATGGACCATACGACCCTCAGAGAGTTACATGGCATCTCCAATTTCTCGGCTTCCTCAACTACAAAATGGGAATGATAGTGACCTGTTCTTCCGACGGCCCATGGAAGGGTTGGTGGAGCCTGTGCAGTTGGTCACCAGTCCCGAGGCCACGTCCCCTTGGGTAGGCAGCAGCAGGTCATCACAGGAGCTCTCCTCCTGCTTTCTGAGCCGGGCTCTCACCACAGAGCTCCTGGAGGGTGAGGACTTAGCACAGGATCTGGCCTGGAGCTGGCCCTGGCTGCAGGTCTGAAGAATGAGCACATTTATTCACAAGTGTTGAAGCGTGAGGGTCCGGGTTCTACTTCTGACTTTGGCATCAATGAATTGTGAACATCAGGCCAATTTTCAGAAACACAGAGGCAGAAATGGACCAGGAATCAATCAGCCGGTGGGCAGAATCGGCCTCATCTGAGCTGTGTTCCTTCAACAAATGAGTTCGCATCCCCCAAAGCTTCAGCTTCCTAAGCTGCGGAATCCGAACACTGCCTGTCACGGGATGAGCAGATCGTACGCACATCACATGCTTAGCAAATATGACTCCCCCCTCACCCTTCCTGTGTTTTCCTATTTTGCTTGGCCGAGCCCCTGAGTAGAACACGGTGCCCGGTAACACCATGGGCCCGGGAGCCTGGATTAGACCCTGTCCCACTACCAGGAGCCTCTCGCCCCCTCCCCCACACACCCAAGGGCTGTGTGGAATGCCTCCGGGAGCAGGGAATTGGGAATTACGGTGTACCTGAAACGCTGACGCTGTTATTTCTGTTCTTTTATAAAAGCAGGAAGCGGTCTGCTCTGCAGAATGTTGTATAAATATCCAGATAAAAAGATTAGTGAGAGATCCCCGAGAGCATCGGGGCTTCTAAAGCAGGCCGGCTTTGAGGCAGGGAAGGGGACAGGAGACCAGCGCCAGCCCCCTCAGCTGTCAGGTTACGACAGCCCTCGCTGACACAGGCACAGAGGGGGACAGTCTCCTGTGCCCCAGGCTGCAGCTTACTGAGAGGACGCGGAGGAACAAGAGGCACATTCCCTAAGGGCCTGACAGTGTCAGAAGAAAAATAGGGGAGACCCTCACCCCACCAGGTCACCAGGGGTGTTTGCTCTTTCATTGGGCTTTTATTGCCCCCCGGGGGAGGATGTAGACCCTGCTGTTTCTGGGGGCTTCTTTACTTCCAGCAGTAACCCATTCTTGTCCTCTTTGAAGGGGGCTCGCACACTCAGTCAGCTCATCTGACCCCCAGTCTAATGGACTTTTTGGCAAAGGCAGCTGTGACTCCATTTTTTGGAGCACCTGCACCTCTAGCCATGTTGCCAACCCTGTTCTTGGAAAGGCAGAGGGTGTACTGGAGGGAGCTCAGGCTCTCGAGCCGTTGGCCAGGGGGCACCGGGCAAGCATCTTCACCTCCCAGAGCTCAGTCCACTCTTCTGTCAAGTGTGAGCATCACTCATGGCCACCCAGGGTGTCCCTGTATATGGGTCTCTGCATATCCTTCTGCCTGGAATGCTTCCCACACTTTCCACCCCCTCTGCTCCCCTTTGCCCAGTGAATGCTTACCCCTTCCTTCCTTAAAGATGTCCCAGACTGCCTGCCCTGGACTCCCATCCCTGTGCCTCCCTCTATACCAACACGCACCACAGGGCCTTGTCCTCACCCCATTTGCTCCTCTGCCTCACCCTCCAGGCCACCCTCAAGAGCAGGGACGATCTCATTTTCTCTGTGCGCAAAACATAAAGACTCTTAAGGAAAGCTGGTTGGTGAATTCATGGGGAGAACAGGCTGTGTCTCATTTACCATTGCTAAGCTGAGGCCACAGAGGTCTCCTGGGAGAAGAAGGGTGAGTGTCCCCGGGAAGCAAGGTCAGCCTCATTTCTGAGGTTTACGGGTACCCATGGGCGGGAAGAGGCCAGAGGCCAGGAGCTGAGGAGTGCAGGAAGAGGTCAAGGATGGAGTGTCGGGCTAGATGCTGGGAAGTGTTGGTGATGTCCGCTGTTTACAGGGCCCGTTGACCTGGGACTTCCTCTTATTGGTCGCTAACCTCATAGCAGACAGCTGGCTGCAGAACTGGCCGGACATGTAAGGCTGAACCACATGCACTGCCTGATAGGTGAGAAAACGGAGACTCAGGGAGCAGGTGGGTCTTTCCCAGAACCCAAGGCAGTGATGGAGACTGATGCTAAGAAAACCTCCCTGCACAGAGGCTCATCTTTCTTTCCCACCAGGGGTCTCTCCGACGTCTCTGCTTCTCGGGGGAGGAGGCAGAGAGGTCCCGGGAGCCGGTTCCAAATCTTCTAGGGGCCTGGGTTTAGATGTGCCTGGCTGGGTTCGGGGGTGCTTCCGCACAGCACTTGGGAAGGCCTGGGGGGAAACCGGAGCTCCCTGAGCGCCTGGGGAGGCAGGACCGAGTGGCTGGGGGTGGGAGAAGATGACGTGGGGAGGCATGAGAAACTGCTTCCTGGTCATTGGGGCTCTGCCTTGGAGGGTCAGGTCCCGGGAGAGAAACTGAGGCTCCTATCAGTGCTCCCCAGGAATCCCAGCTGCTCACAGGTGTCGGCTGTAAGAGAAAGAGACAGTGTTGTTGTGTGTGGGTGGGCGCGCATGTGTGTTTAACAGCAAACATCCCACTTTGAAAGGAGTCAGATTGGAGTTGTCAGTTAAACGGGCTGAAAAATACTCATTACGGAGAGGTGGCATCATGCCATCCATGGTACCTGCTGAATCCAGCACTGACTCCCGCATCGTCGCCAGCCCCACTCTCTGCACGGGAGATTCGACACAACAAGGTGATGGCCGAGGGCTTGGCCATCAGAACTGTCTATCACTGAGGCCACTGCAATGGGGGACCCACTCCTAGGGAGGGGCACGTAGCTCAAGCCAGAGCTTGTCTGAAAACCTTGTGTTCACTGGATCCATTTGGGAGATGGGGTGAGGGGTAACATTCCACTCAGTCATTTTGCTTATGCCCAGTGTCACCTATGGCTTTTGGAAATTCAGACGTTTTGCCAGTCACTTGGAGAACAACAGAGAGGTCTTTGCATGAATTCTCCAGAGGCCCCTCAATTCCAAAGTCATGAAAGAAGACAAAACCCATTTTAGTGGAATAATTAGATATTGATAGGAGTTTTGATTGATTGATTGATTGATTGGTAGGAGTTATTTATTGATCGGAGTTTTTACAGGACTCTGTAATCACAGGGCCTCAACCTCACCTTTTCTTAAGCTATGCAGAACCCTTCATCAGCATTCATAAGATACTTTTATTTTACATACTGGATAAATGAGGTCCTTGTAATCATATGTGTAAATCTCATGAGAATGTTAAGGGTGGGGAGGAAGAATTCAAATATGTAAAGGACCCCTGTGTAGCAGACATTTAAAAAATGTGATCATTCCATTCTCCCAGAGGGCCTGTGGGCTACGTTATCCCCATTTCTCAGCTCGGAAAACTGAGATTTAGAGAGATGAAGTGCACCGTCCAAGGTCATACTACTCTTCCGCAGCAGAGCGTCTGTCTTCCTTGTAAATTACGTCCTTTCCACTGCACTGCATGAGCTCATTCATTCGGGGCTCCTCTTTCTCCCACCCACTGTATATCTCAGACTTCACTGCTCCATCTCTGTGTGCATCCTCTCCTGAACAATTTCAAAGCATCCTGGTGATGCCCGTTGTATGCCAAGATGATGGAGAGTGAATCTGTTTTTCCTTTGGCATACACAATAAATTTGGAGATGCATTTCCATGAAAGAGCAAAAGGTCTCAGCACCAACGGAGATGAAACCTGACTATCAATTAATACAACTGGGTATCAATCAACTAACATAAGTAGGTATCAAGGGGCATCTGGGTGGCTCAGTGGGTTAAAACCTTTGCCTTCAACTCAGATCATGATCTCAGGGTCCTGGGATCGAGTTCCTCATCGGGCTCTCTGCTCAGCGGGGACCCTGCTTACCTCTCCCCTGCCTGCCTCTCTGCCTACTTGTGATCTCTCTCTCTCTGTCAAATAAATAAATAAAATCTTAAAAAAAAAAAAAGAGAGAGAAATAGGTAGCAATAGGTTGGTACTTACTTGGCTTTTATAGAACTTCACCAAATTTTGGAGGATTTTATAATTCTGAATTTTTTTTTTCCTAAAACCTCAGGTATCCTAAGACTTAACCACTTTATCTCCTGAACTTGGCTTTGCCCATGATCCATTCATATGTTTGAAGTGGCTAAAGGTTTGGTCTTTGGAGCAACTTGTAAGGATATGAATCATGGCTTCCCTACATGCTAGCTGCATGACTTTTGCCAGGTGGACAGTCCTCAGTTTTCCCCCCTGTAAAATGGGGATATGAAAAAAATGAAGACAAAGACTTCTGGGATTGCTAGAAAAAATAATTTGTATTCAATTATGAAAATATCTAGCATATAGTAAATACTTAATACATGGTGGGAGCCGTTGTGATCTAATATTTTATGATCACAAATAGAGTTAGACAATAGGATCACAGTTTATATTTGGCAATTGGGAATTGGTTTCTCCCTTTGTCGTCAAGTGGCATGAAGGTTATCACCATCTCTGGGACTCTCCATCCCCCAGTGGCCAACATCTCTCTCTCTCTCTCTCTCTGTGCCCACCTGCCCTCTCCATTATGGTAGAAGTACCTCCACCACATGAGCTGTGTTGGGACAGAGAATCCGAGAGTCATTGTTCTTGCTCACTCGGGTGCCTGTAACGGCAAGTCTCATGGTAAAGCCCATGATTGGGCTCATCTCCGTCTGCCCTCATTGCTCTAGTCTGTGTGGTCTTCATGCATCCGAAAAGGTTAGGTCTTCATCCCAGGCAGTCTGGGAGGATCTCAGATGCACAAGGAACCCCTAGACTTGGGTTTGTCCAGTAATATTTAAGCCTGAGGGCTACAGAAATCCTGCAAGATTTTTTAATTCAAACTTCATTTATATATATATAATTAGCAAAGTCATTCAGAACGACAGTGTACAACTTGAAGTGCTGCATATCAAATCGCAACCACAAATCCATTAATTTGTATTTACCAGATCACTTGCATGCGGTTCTGGGAACCCTGCTCTCAGAAGGGTGAGTATATGTCTCTATCAGAACTTACGGAAAATGAGTCATTGGTTATGAAAGTTGCATCTTGGCACTGATTTGTTAAAAGATACCTTCATACCGGGGCTTCCACCTCTGTGGGAATTACAGTTCCACGGCACAGAAACAGTCTTGTGTTCAGGCAGGAGTTCGGCGGAGAGAAGGGGCTTGCCTCCCAGCATGGCCCAGCGGTTGGCTGTGTAATTGCAACTGCACGTGTAACTCATCAGAGTCATGATAATGTCACACATGAAAGTCGGATCGGCACTTACTGTCTGCTTTTTTGCCTCTTCTCCTGCGACTTCTTGAATGTGTGGTACTAGGCACAGCCCACTGTTACAAACCATACGAGATTCAACTTTCAAGCTGAATGTTACAGCTACTCCCTTTTCAAGTTCCTGCATCAGTTTAATTAAAGAATTATCCCAAGATGGCCAGATGAGCTATTGGAGACTAGTATTGTTTGCAACTACTTCTCTGCATGAATCAGGGTTTTTTCCTCCTGTGCTCCACAAGCCAAAGAAAGGAGAGGAATAAATTATATCTCTGGTCTTCTGGTAGCCTTGGTTTCAAAGGTTTTATTATGTTTATCCAAATAATCTCGAGGCTCTCAGTGATTCTTTTCATTGTAAGTTAAAAAAAAAAACAAAAGAATCTTTGATATTGGGACTTATGACATAAATGTATATTATTAAGATGACACATTAATCTGTTTTACGTTTTGGGGTCCCGCACGTCTTCCTTGGCTAACGCTGCCATGTCTCCCTGGAATTCCTGTGGTCTCTTCTGGTTCTCCCGGCTGGCCTCTCTGGGCTGATCTGACTTACTCTTCACAAGACAGCCCATCAGGTGGTCAGTGCGCGCAGGGCTGGTGCTCTCCTGGGCCTTCGGCCTCCCATTCTGCACACCCCCAGAGCTCCCCTGTCTCACTTCCCAGTCCCTCCCTAGCCGGCCAGGTCTGAGGTTCCTTGGAATCCCTTCCAAAGTGCAGTGTCCACACCTGAAGTCATTCTACACGTGATCCATACCCCTCCCCACAAGTGTGCACCAACTTCCCCCCTGCAGTTTCCTAATGCCGTGGCGTCCTCTCTGGCTTCTAGTCCACTGCGTGGTGCCCAGCATTGCCTCATGTGTGGGTGGCTGACTCATCTTTCGAGCTCCTGGACATTCGCAGTTTGGGGTTTAAACCTTAGTGTGGGGCATTGCAGGATGGTCCCAGTTACGCTTTGCAATGAGGACCAAAGCACCAGAAATGGCCACTCAGAAAGAGAGATGCCCCTTCCCTCTGGGGCTTCTGCTAGTAAAGGTGGCCCTTGGAGCATGTCTGTGTTCCTTGTACTGGGGACCCTCCCTGGGGGACAACCATGTTGCCGGTGGCTGCCTTTCCCTCTGTGAAGTGACATTATCTTTGATTGGTTCCAAAATGGGCCCTTTGAGCATCAAACAGGGCCCAGTGGGTCAGAATTTCTGGACCTGGGACACGTACTGACTACAGTTCCGCAGCCATGCCTCACCTGCACCTAACTCTCTTTCCTCGGGCGGCTAAAGGCCTCCAGCACTTTAAGCTTCCAGGCTGGCTTTCAGACTTTAATTGGAAAAATATTAAAAGGTACATGTAAGTGGTCCCAGCCTCCCCCTCGCCTTTTCACTCCCTCACAGCATTTCCCAAAACAACCGGAAACTCTGCTGGCGAGGACCTCTGGTCCCTCTGTCCACACCTACCCACCGCCACTCGCTGGAGGATTTTCCTTCTGCCACGTTCGCGTTTGATTTCTAGTTGTCGTCTACCCCTTGTGTGAAAAGGACCGTGTCACACCTGTTAACTCTTTTGGGGCATCTTCCTGTCCCAGTGGTTTAGGGTCCCTAAAAATTAAGGGACTGTCTGCTTGCTTTATAAAGCGCTTTAAAACTTAGCACATTCTCTCTGGGGCCTTCATGATCATGTAGCTGTCCATCAGAATGGCCACCCCCTCTTCGTGATGTTAGGATGCTCCCCTTGGAAGAAACCACTCAATGTTTCAACCAAATAATCTTGACGTTGTGTCTGTATGAATATATCTGTGCCCAGGCACCTGAAGCAATGACCTACCTAGATTCAAATTCATATTCTGCCTCTTGATTTAACACATCCACCTGTTTCTGACAACATAGGACCATGGATTTCTGGCCTGGAGAACCGAGCAAAATACCAGTAAAAAGCCACCTTTCCTTCTCAGTTTCCTACGTGACCCCACCTGGAGCCACCTATAGACTTGATAGTGGGACCCTGGCATTAAAAGTCTTGTATAAATGGCTTAAAGGTTATGGGATCAACTCAAAACATCTTTGTGAATGTTTCTGTCCCAGGGCAATAGTATGAGGAAGGGAGACCTTTGGGAAGTAATTGGGTTTAGGTGAGGTCATGAGTGTGGAGCCCCCAGGATGGGGTTAGTGCCCTTGTAAGGGAAAGGAAGCAACCACCAGCATTTCCTCTCCCTGCCCTGTGAGGACACAGCAAGAAGGCAGCTATCTGCGAGCCAGGGAGAAGGCTTTCACCAGGAATCAAATCAGCTGGCACCTTGACCTTGGACTTCTGAGCCTCTAGAACTGTGACTTAAGCCTCCAGTCTAAGGTATTTATTGTAGCAGCCTGAGGAGCCAAAGACAACGGGACTGAACTGTCTACAGACTGCCTACTACTCCTCTATCCACAGTCTTTATTCTGACCATGCAGAAAAAATTATTCCTGGAGCATGCTGTGCGGTTACACTTCTATATGCCTTGGTGTAGGGTGTGCCCTTTACCTGAAAGGCCGTGGCTCTTTTCTTCATTTTGTTAAAGCCCCAGTTGCAATCCATTTCAGATAATACCTCCTCCAGAAAGCTTTCCCCAAATGCCTATTTTGGGAACCCACCATGCTGGGTTCCCCCACACCTTGTTGTGTGGTTGGCCCAGCCCTTACCCCATTGCGCTGTGATAAAGGCACCACTAGAGGGCGGCAGCTGTGCCTTAGTTGCCTTTGTATTTCCAAGGCCCAACCGAGTATCGTTGGCACAGGGCAAATATACCAGCCGGAAACCAGTTAGGAAAACCAGACGAGGTACATCATCAGAAGAAATCTAACATATAAAAAACCGTTTCGACAGTTTTAAATGGAGCATGCCGGCATCACCCATGTATGAGAAGTGCAAGAAATAGAAACTCACCCCCAGAGCTGGAGGAACAAGTGGACCGTCAGAGTCTAGAAGCTCAAGGGAGGAGCCTGTGGGGCTGGGGCTTGAACCTCCGAGGAGGGACACTGCCCATCTTCTGTGACGTCTGGTGGAGCCCTGAGCCACCTCTGAGTGCTGAGAGGGGCAGATAACCAGAACCAGCTGCTGCTGCTGGGGTTACCTGCCACCAGCTGGGGTGGCGGTGGCAGGAACCGCAAGCGAACCAGGAAGAAGACACCCCCTTCTCCCTCCTTACTAATCTCTCCCTGGTGACTCCTATTTGCAAGCCAGAGAGAATAAGTAAGGGGTTTCCTGGGAAGTGGGCCTTTCGGTGCTAAAATGGGGAGAGTTGTGGGCAAACTGGGACAGCTGGTCCCCTTAGAGCCAGCAAGCAAAGGAGAAAAGTGGTTTGTAGACTCTTGGGCCCAGAAGTATGTAGCAGAGTGCAGAAGGGTAAATTGGGTGCTGGGAGACAATAAGCCAGCTAGCACTACCACGATGGGGGATCCGTTAGTGTTAGTGTTGTCTGAATTAATTTGTGCATTTCCAGGATGATTTGGAGAATACTAGGCCCGTGGGACTCTGGGTACTGGGGAGTACCCAGTACTCCCAGTATTGGCCAGTTTGTAGTTTAAAGCCTTGAGCTAGCGTTCCTCCAATGTTTCTGAGTGCTCAGCTACTTATGACAGTCTCTGAAGCATCTGTCTCTGTTGGTGGCTCTCTTTAGGCCCGTCCTGATTGTCTTGATTGCCTTCTGGGGCATTTTTCTAGGTTCTTCCGAAGTCAGACAGTCTTTGTTGCTCCCCAGATTCTGAAGAGTGCCTAGCACCGAAATTTCAGAGGCACCTATTACGGCCAACAATGTATCCTGTGGTTATATATGGCTATTTCCAAGAAGAGCCCTTCAAAGAATTTATACAGAATAAAATGGGTCTTGTTCTATACATGGATGGTCCATGGACGAACAGCACTGGCATCACTTGGGAGCTTGTTAGAAATCCAGACTCTTGGGACACCTGGGTGGCTCAGTCAGTTAAGCGTCTGCCTTTAGCTCAGATCATGATCCCAGGGTCCTGGGATCGAGTTCTACATCGGGCTCCTTGCTCAGTGGGGAGCCTTCTTCTCCCTCTCCCTCTGCCTGCTACTCTGCCCGGCTGTGCACACACTCTCTCTCTCTCTGTCAAATTAATTAATTAATTAATTTAAAAAATAAAGAAATGCAGACTCTTGGGTCACTCCTTAGACCAAAGGAATCCAACTCTGCAGAGATCTCTGTGTGGTTTAGGTGCAAATTAAAATTCGAGAAGCGTCCATCTAGAGTAGAGGCTTTCTACCTTGGCTGCTCTTTGGAATGACTTGGGGAGCTTCAAGTTCTTCTGATGCTTGGGTAATAGCCTCAGAGAGCATCCGTGGGTTGGGGTGGAGCAGAAGGTGGCGTATGTAAAGCCCCAGCTGATTTTGGCAGCCACGATGGCAGAGCTCTGATCCCCTGCCTGAATGTGATCCTAAGGAACCATACTGTTCACCGTCCAATTATCTCACTTCTGCTGTGTACAGAGGCACAAAAGTGAAAATAACAGAGCTCCAATTATCCTAGTTCTGCAGCAATTGAATGATATTTCTGAAGCTACAACTGAGATCTCCCAGTTCCCGATTCAAGTTGAATCATAGAACTACCCCCTGAATTTTTATGGACATTTGTAGTTACTTATATACGAGAAGATGCATTAAGGATGGGTCAGCAGATCTTTGGTCAAGTCTCAAGGGTTTTACTGAACAACTACAAGCTCTATTTAGGGGGTGAAAAAGCAGATCTGGATGAATCATGAATGCAGAAGCTCATCTGAGCATTCACTTCAGCAGAACCGATACACACTAGAGGAACCTTAGCCACCGCCTCTGCATTTTTGTCTCATAAAGAGCCCGCCATTGGGTGTTACCTCTTCTATTTCCTGTCCCTTCGGTGTTGACTCTGTTTAACTCAGTAATCATTTATCCAGCGTCTACAGGCAAATCCCTGTGAAGGTACAGAGAGAAAAACAAAGGACCGCTGTTTCCAATTTTGTTGGAGAAGTAAAAGACCTATCCGTGTCCCAAATCCCATTAGAGAAGGATAAATCAGCATGGAGCTTGAAGGGAAATAGAGCCACATCCAAATTCAGGCAGACAAATTACCAGATGTTTTTGGTGGGGGCTTGAGGATGGTCTTGAAGGAGAGGTGGAGTTTTTATGCAAATAGATGGTGGGAAGGGTAGTTCCAAAAGAGGGGACAACGTAAACAAAGGGCTGGAGAAGTGCTCGGGTGAGGAGATAATGGTGGAGAGTGGAAGACGAGACCAGATGGGTAGATTGGACGCCATATTGTGGAGGAGGGTGCACGCAGGGCCAGGCATTAGAGTATAATTAAACAGGGGGACTCATCTTGGAGGGTGAATTAAGACACATCGGCAAGAGTGGAGGCAGGCGATAGACCATTGTGCCAACAGTACAGATAAGAGTAAGGTGAACTTGGGGCGCCTGGGTGGCTCAGTGGGTTAAGCCGCTGCCTTCGGCTCAGGTCATGATCTCAGGGTCCTGGGATCGAGCCCCGCATCGGGCTCTCTGCTCAGCGGGGAGCCTGCTTCCTCCTCTCTCTCTCTCTGCCTGCCTCTCTGCCTACTTGTGATCTCTCTCTGTCAAATAAAAAAAAAAAAAAAAAAAAAAAAAGATTAAGGTGAACTTGAAGTAGAGTGGTGTTTGGGGGAAAGGAAGGAGGGCGTAATATGAAACTCAATGGATGTGGGCCTTAATTAGCACATTTAGGAGAACATTTATGGGGTAAGTAGACATTGTGTTTACACTGGTTAATTGAAAGTACATTTCCCTGGAGCTGAGTTACAGTAAACACTATTAAATCACAATTAAGGTCTATGTGGATGGATATCTACACTATTATGGATTTTGTGTGTTGGGACTGGCTTAATGTATTGCTGGATGGCACTATTTTTTTTTTTCAAATTCCCCAATATTTTTTTTAAAACCAACTATAAACAGAAGCACAGGGCCAACCTGGGACCTCTGGACAAGGAAGACCCCAAGCCCTTGGCCCTTCAGGACTGCCGCAGTGAGCCATGAGGACCATTCAGGGTTTAAAGCAGCAACTCTTGTCACCCCTGAGGGGTTTGACAGATGCAGAGAGAGATGGAACCTTATTATCCACATGAAGGCTTACATCACATACCGTACCACCAGTTACACACCACGGGGCCCAGAAAATTCACACCAAGCTAAAGTGCATTGAACTTCCAGCTCAGCGGTTTAGTGTAGAGGATGAACAAGAACTACAGAACTCACATATAATTGATTGATCCTTTCAACTAGCATTCAGCTTGCCTTACCCATGAAGCCACCAGTGAAATAAAGTCTGTGAAGTACACACAATGGAAAAGATGCGAGGCGACAGATCCAGATTCAGATCTCATCATTTTTCACTAGGTAACCTTGGGAAACTTACCTAACTTCTCCAAGGGTTAGTTTCTTCATCTATAAAATGGGCATAATAATAGCACCTGCCTCTCAAAGCAAGGGTTAAACGAGTGCTAATATAAACATCAACGCACATACATATTTATATGATGTAGGTATATATGTAAGCACATGTATTACGTATGTGTAAGTATATAAGTTACATAAGAGCATAGATATATAATTTATACAATGAATGTTATATGCTATGTATAATACCAATTATATAATATATGAAAATTTATGTCTGTAAGCTGCTCTAAGAGCTCGAATCTTGCCAACTCTAAGAAGTCTTTCCTCGTTAACCCCAAATTTATATATATATGTTACATATATTACAGGCAAATGTTACTGTATAATACATATTACTATAGATATATATTACATATGTGTTATATAATAAATATATGTAATATTATGTGTGTTATATAATATATATGTTATATAATAAATATATGTAATATTATATTTATGTGTGTGTACACACACACACACACACACTACCCAATACAGGGAACACAGCACTCAATAAAATAGCAGTAATTGAAAAAGCATTTTTTTATTAGAATGTCCTATGACATGACATGAAAGTCATGTCATGACATGAAAGTCATGTTCTATGACATGATGAAAGTCAGAATAACACAGTAAAAAGTCATTCAATTTGAAACCAGGCTGACCAGATTTTGAGCCCTAGCATCTAGCATCAAGTGTGACCTTTTGCTAGTCACTTGCCTTTTCTGAACCCAGAGGGGACGACATTGTATCCACTTACGTGTGATGGAACAGGTCTGCAGGGACAAGAGGGAGGGATAAAGACCTGGGGTTTATCAGAAAAGACTTATTAGAGTTGATGAGATTACAGCTTAGAGCCACTTATAGACATAAATTGATGGAAAAGAAATAAAAATCTCTATAAAGGACTGATGGCTGGGTTTAGCAATTCACCTGCAAGAGATATAAAATGTACTGGCCTAGAAGTGGCCAAGTCTTGCTGGAATGTAGTTGGGGAAAAAGAATTACCGAGTGCGCACCATGTGCTGCTGTGGTTCTAAGGGATTTACGTGTATTTCAGTGTAATTAATCCCCCACTCAAGCCTATGGCATGGGTACTGCAGTGAACCTCCTTTAACATACGAAGTCACTTGTCCAGGTTCACACAGCCAGTCCCTGGCTTGGCCAGCCAGGACTGGAACCCAGGCTTTGTGAGCTCAGAGCCCACACCGTTAACCGTGATGCTACAGCGATTTTAAGTCCAGATGAGAGAGAAAAGGATCTTTAGAATGACAGCCCCACAGGGTGGCAGTACCATGAGAACAGAAATCACACCATAATCATTAATATCCCTGCAGCATCTGTCACATGGGGAGGGGGGACACAATAAATATTTGTGGAGAATGTGCTTGGAAGCACCGACCAGAGGTATCTCTTTGTGTATTTGGAAGACTGGGGTGGGGCCTTCCAGAGTTCTACCTTGTGGGCAGTGGGATGGACCGAACAATGCCTGGGCCCTGTAGGGCTCTCAGCAGCTTCTTCCATCTCTGGGAAAGATGATAGTCTAGTTCACCCAAGGGACAGCGACGCCATGCTCATAGGACACAG
This sequence comes from Mustela erminea, assembly GCF_009829155.1. NCBI lineage: Eukaryota > Metazoa > Chordata > Mammalia > Carnivora > Mustelidae > Mustela > Mustela erminea. The sequence goes on along the minus strand of NC_045631.1, from coordinate 23,145,450 downwards.
ATGAATTTGTTGCAGGGAAAAAAGGTAGAAATGATGTCATTTTATGTCTTTTTAGAATAGCATAAAAACACTTTGCCTGGGAACAACAGCAGGTTTAAGGGCTGTGGAGTTCACTCCCTTTTTCCCTCTCCCATGTTAAATCTGGCCGCATTTGCCGAGTCACAACTGCGGAGGGAGAGTTCCCTCCCCTTACCGGATGGTGCGCGCGCGCGCACACACACACACACACACACGTGTGAAGACATATGAAGACATATGTTGTACATATGCTAGCTTCTTTCCAACTACAACATGATATCCCTTAACACCTACTTACTTTATTTTCCTTGACCATATGCTAACGATGGATACCTACGTTGGCTCTGTCTCCCCACTCTAACAATCAACACTCCAAAGAAACTTCTGGGCCTGACTTCCAAAGAATCTATACAGGAATTTCTCCGGCATATATTTTAAAATCTACTCCCTCGAGTAGATTTCTATCTATTGAACTGAAACAACTCTATTCCAGAAATGGGGCTGCTGGGTAAGGTGGCCAAACATATTAAATTTCATCTTGAGGTATTATTTTTTAATGAATTGATACCAACACAGCACTTTTTAAAGGTAGCACAGATATCAGTGGTAACGTCTGACTGGTGCTAAAGGTTTGGGGTGTAGCAGCACCTTACTGGCTGGCTTCAGACTCCTTAGCTGGGTGTAAATGAAGGGTGAATTTGATAGCATTCAACCCCTGAGATGCACTCTCCATCTGCCGCCAGGGAGGCCCTCCGGTGTTTGGAACTGCTCTTGTCTAGAAGGCTGCGTCCCATTGGGCTTTCTGGTCGACCACGAGCTTGCTGTTGGGTTCGATGTTCTTAATTAGCACACTGAGATCCCCTGCTTGCTGTGACAGATTCAGGACCTGCTTCTGTGTATGTCTAGATTTTCGTGGGTGACGTGAGATGACAGGAATTGTGGAGCATCCGTCTCTCCTGCCACTCACAAAACCAGTCTTAGCGAGTGTATCTAGGTCAAAACTTGATTTTGTTATTTCTACATCGAGGGAGAGAGTAAATGAACAAAATGTGTAACCGGCCCCGTAGATCCGCCTTCATCTTTTAAGGCTAGAAACAGGCATCTGGAGAGGAGTTGAGATGATGATAAGAAGTAGCTCATTACCCCCTTTCTCTGTTGACTCCAGCGGACTACCATGCCTTTTATCCCTTCCCCACCCCACCCCCACCGTCTTCCACAAGGACACTTTGGAAACAAGCCAAAAGAGAGCAGAAAGGACTTTGGGGGGGCCTTTTGCAGCTGCTCCAAAGGGGAGGGTTTCTAAGTCAAAAGTACAGGGAACCTTCTCCTTCCCTTTCGTCTCCTCTTCAGACTTGTTTCTGGGTCTTTTCTCTCCTCTAGAGCAAAATCCTGACAGCGTGCCATATACTTGCGAAAGGATAATTACATCTGTACCCTCCGAGAGACAGGCCTGCTGTCAGCGGGGAGGAGTCTGATGAGGATGCAAATGTAGCTAAGTACCCGCATATGCATAAACACAGACAGCTCCTGAATGAAGTCAGAGACTAGAAATTCCTCTGACCAAACTTTTCCTGGCGCTTCCTGTAACTTTGGGTCAGAGAAAGATTCAAAATTCCACAGCTTTACCGGTCTGCCCGGTGATGCTCTTTTCCAAAAGAATAGAAATGACCGAGAGTCGCTCAAGAGAAGGGAATGTGTCTTGGTCTTTGGGGTGGCCCAGAGCTTAACACCAGGCTCGAACCAAAGCAGGGGCTCAGTGGCTATGGTGGGACTTCCCTACACTTGAGGAGACAATGAAGACACAAGAGAGCCAGGAGAGATCTTCACAGACAGTGAATTCAAAACCTGTTTCCATCCCTAAAGTTATCCGTTGTCTAGTGGGTAGTGAACAGGGCCCCAAAACTCCCCTAGGGAGGAGGACAGGGCACCACATTTTATGCTCAAATATAAATACAAGATTTTCTCAAAGCCACAGCCAAATTCCTAAGCACTTAAACTTCCGAAATGCAAATACATTCTAAAACACCAGGAGGGATAGGGGCACCTGGGTGGCTCAGTTGGTGAAGCCTCTACCTTCAGCTCAGGTCATGGTCCCAGGGTCCTGGAATCGAGTCCTGCATCGGGCTCCCTGCTCAGGAGGGAGCCTGCTTCTCTCTTTCCCTCTGCAGCTCCTCCTGCTTGTGCTCTCTCTCTCTGTCTCTTTCTCTCTGACAAATAAATAAATAAATAAAATCTTTTAAAAAAATAAAAAAATAAAAATAAAAAAATAAAACACCGTGAGGGAGATGCTATAAGAAAATATACTACTCGATGCTTCTCTGGTAGAGAAAGGAAGGGCCACATGATCACTTTCAGGCCCAGCTGGGACTCCTCTTTCCCCATCATATTCATGCCAAGAACGGGTGAAGGGCTTTGTTTTTTCTAACAAGGAAAAGGGCAAAAAGGAGGAGAGGAAGTTGATGTCAGGGAGAATCACCCCCACTTCCTATTGAAATAAGACTCAAAAGAAGCAAGTAGAAGTTACTGAAGAAATGACAGCATGGGATGTTTAGGTCTGGAGAAGCCGTCATGTCGGAGCAGGCCTTAGGTCCCAGCCAAGCCAAAATCTGCAGAGGTAAGACTTCAGCTTAGTATAAAGAAGAGGTTTTTAGCAAGTGGGATAGAGTTTTAAAAAAAAAAAAAAAGAAAGAAAGAAAGAAAGAAAGGAAGAAAGAAAGAAAAAGAAAACTCAGTTATGGGAAGAGCTGCCTATGATTATACTGAAATCCCTTTTTTTGGGTCTGTTTCAGCAGAATCCGCCTACCTTTCAGTGATTCTAGAGCAAATATTTCTGCTTCGGGTGGAAAGTTAGATGCTATGTGATATTTTCTAATTCTAAAATGATTATGTTTCTATAGATTAAAAAAAAATATTCAATAAACAGCTCTGAGTAAGTGTTTCACATGACGCCCTGCCTTGAAGCAATTCTATAACATTCTGTTCCTAATCTTCCCCACAGCCTCAGGGGTCCCACCTGCCCTCTCACTCTCTCGCTCTCTCCAGCATGGCTATGGCTTTCTCTAGGGAGGCTCTCTCCTCCAGATGATTCTAAGGCAGTATCTGCTATCTCCCCATCCAGACCGTCTCTGAGAATAAGCCGAGGAAATGCTCTTATTTGGGGAAAGTTTCCCTATTGTCCGTGGTGGGAACACAGCAAGAAGCCAAGATAACCAGGAGAGAAGAGAGTCACTATTTCCAGAACCTTACAATGGACTCGATTTTTAGGGACTTAACCATTTCTCACATGATTTGCAGTAAACTCAGACCTTGCTGCCTTTTTTAGAACAACTGAGGGTAAATCGAATTGACCTTCTCCTCACCCTTAAACCCAATCTTTTTTGACCAGGTGGGGTCTCCTTCTCAGGAAAGACCCTTCTCTTTAATGCCTAGCCCTGAAGTCACAGGCAGGGTCAACTATCCCTGGAAAAGAATGTTGGTTGTAATTTACCCTGGTTTAACTCAATCGCATTCATCCCAGAAACCTCTAGTCTAGGGAAGAGATGGCCCATTTTGTTGTATCTCTGCTGTACTCCAGGTTCTGAGACAGACCCTTTATATCCCTACATACCTAGCCATCATGATGACTTTAAAAACAGGGGCTTCATCCCCTAGAATCCTTCTCCCTAATTTTGAGTAGCCAGTGCCCCTTGGGAACCCTGCGCTGTGAGAAGACCCAGAGTGGTCTGAATGTTAAAATCTTCAGAACCTCTCTTGTCTTGTTGTCTGCCTTGTGTTCCTTCTCTTTGGGAGCAAGCAGTGAACCATCACAAGGGGGAAGCACTGTCCTTCTTCAGTACATATGTGAGTAGCACTGTAATGCATCACCCTCTGTTTCTGGTCTATGCTTTCTCAGGCCGTCATTTTGTACTTCACCCTAAGTTCATGTCTACGTTCAGGTTCCATGCTAAGAGGCATCAGGAGAGATGGACCTACCGAAGCTGCCAGGGAGACTTCATCAGTCATTTCTGTATTCTCTTTGGGCTTCTCCTGCAACAAGTGGACCTCTCCCTTCTGGACAGCACCTGCCCCTGAGCCCTAAAATGTTTCCAGATAGATCTGAGTTCTTTTCATATCATGACACCAATGATGTGATGTCCGCCACCCTACCTAGTAAGGTGAGCGTCAGTGGATCAGAGGCATACCCAAGTTGTATAACCTTGTCTGTAGGTTAGTGGGGCAGGTGAGGACTACATTATCATCAGATAAAAAGAAGTCAGCAGCAGGTTGTCACATGGTGGCTCTTGCTTAATAGATAAGGATGTTTGGGTTGCAATGGTACCTCATCTGATGGGACTAAATCAAAGTAAATATTAGCCAACAGGTAGGCATTGGCTCCCTATCCTATGTTTTTGATGCAAGGAGTTTGGTTTAGCTCCCCCAGTGGTGATTGTTCCTATTACGCAAACCTACATCCCATAATGGCATCTTATTCCCATTTCATAGATAAGGAAACTGAGGCTTGTAGAGTGTCAGTAAATTTGTGAGAGCTGTGTAACTCCAGAGCCACATTAGATTTGCATATTATTTATGACACAGAAAAGAAACCCATGTCTTCAATAATCCACATGACTCAAAGCCAAGGCTGGGTCCAGCTCCTCCACAACGACTCTCAGCCTCCTGCAATACATAAAGCTTTCTCCATTTTCTGCATCACATAATTTAGCACCTAATTATGTATTGTCTTATAATTTTCTCCTAATTGCTTCAAGTATGTTTGTTCTGCTTCTCCATTAAGTTTATCACAGAAATCCTCAAGGATGGAATTTCCCTTTTCGTGATTTATCTCGTCTTGCACTCTATCTTTCTCCCACTCCACTGTTTGGACATGAACGTCATATTGTAAGGGCTGGTCCAGTCCACTCTCTCCTTGGTGCTTAGGGGCCTGGCTGGGGTAGGGAAGGGTAGTAAGAGTCCTTGAAGGGAAGTGGAACACCTGTGCTTCCACCCTTCCTTTTCTCCTGGCCATCTGCTCTCTCTGGGTCTGTTTCCACATTGATGAAGTAAGAGCATTGTGCTAGCTGATCCCCATTGCCCCTTCAGCCCCATGAATCTATCTCTGTTCAAGGGCAAGGTGAACCCTGTGAAGACATTCAAGCCAAGATCATGGAACCCTGCCTATGGTTGGTGGGCCCATGACTAGAGCCAAATGCTATAGCCCCAGCTTCAGAAACAGATGAGCAGCAGCTCAGAATCACACCCCACTCCCATGAATGTCTCCATGAACCCCATCATGGGCCACGAAGGCGGCAAGTAAATGAGCCCACAGGAAGATTCAAGGAGTCCCACTTAACGTAAGCTCTACGGGATCACTGAGTTTCAAGGGAAGGCCAGAGGAAATGTTCTTCTTCTGAGCAGTGAACTATAACAGGTAACCTTGATCGCTGCCCTGTGGTCAACCTAATCAACTGAACTGATCATTAAAGAGAAGAAAGCTTGGATTCCCCAAAAGGGAACTGATGTACTGCTTGGGTGCCTCTACGGGGACCCATCATAATTCAACATTAGTTAAATGTACCATTAAAGCATCCACGTACTTAATGGAATTTTGTTGGGGTTTGAGGTTTTTCCTGAGTTGTTTAAATTGCCTCTATCATGAATGAGTTCCTGAATTAAAAATTAAATGGACTTTCAAGTATTTAATTAGGTATATCTATTACCAAAGTGGAGAAAACAACTGAGATTCACCTTAGAAATCTTTTAAAGGAATATGGTATGTCTTCAGGATTACATTTTGTTGATAAATTTAGATACAGCTGCTTTTAGGAATAAAATAGGAGCCGGGAATTTTCTTTTGTGGTTTTCTTGTTCCCAGATTTTATAGTCTTCAGGGCACCTTAGCTTTTTATCCTTTCAAGGCCTTGAAGCACTCAGGAAGCTCCCAGAAACCTGTGATGAGATTATGAAATGGATATAGAGTGAGGGTAAGTGATGTTGAACCTCCAGATCTGGCAAGGTGAGAATCTTCTGGGGCAGAGCAGAGCTTTCCCTGGCCCTACTTAGCTATGGGGCAAGCTGGAAATAGTTTGGTGTGTGGGCATGAAGCTCTTTGGGAATACAGGGTCCTGGTCCAAGTGTGTAGCTGCCTCAGCCAAAGTCTGCTTTTTTTTTTTTTTTTCAGATTTTATTTATTTATCAGAGAGAGAGAGAGAGTGAGCACAGGCAGACAGAATGGCAGGCAGAGGCAGAGGGAGAAGCAGGCTCCCTGCTGAGCAAGGAGCCCAATGTGGGACTCGATCCCAGGACGCCGGGATCATGACCTGAGCCGAAGGCAGCCGTTTAACCAACTGAGCCACCCAGGCATCCCCAAAGTCTGCTTTAGAGAGAGAACCCTATCACTCGTCTGGCTAAGAGGGGAATCCAAGTATCTTCTTTCCTCTGTCCAGCACACTCAGGGGTCACTTCCTGTTCACCCTCCTCCCCACATAACCCATCCTATTTGGATCCTTTCTACCCCATCTTCTCTGCACAATTGCTTGAGCCACTTTGCTGCTTCTAGAGACAAGACTAGGGCCCTTTTTACTGTATGCTTTTATGACCACACTTTACAGGGAGGGGAATGACAAAGAATTAGAACACAGGACAAATTACGTGATTCATTCCAGAGCCTTATAAAGGCAATAGCAAGTGTTTGTTGAGGACTATGCGCTAGACATTGTGTTCCTCTTTCTGTATCTATCGTCTTGTTTGAAGCTTGCCACCGCCCTGTGGGGAGCTATCACTGGCACCGTCCTGTGCGGGGAATGGAGGCTCAAGGAGGTGCTGTGATCTGTCCAAAGGCATGTAGCGAGAGAGTGATGGGAGTTGAGATTCACATCGGATTAAATAGCTCGTGCTCATGATGACCTCTTTTCTAACAAACAAACAAAACTACATAACTGCTGATATCTGTCTGAGGTGGTCTTAGGATGGAAGCCTTGTCGTCAATTTCTGTCTTCACTGTGTATCTTTCAGACATCCCTCTCTATAACACTTGGCCCCCAAATGGAAAGATATGCTATCTCCTGTCTCAACAAATGCACCCCCCCCAACTCAGTGCATAGGCTTACCTGGGCATTCAAGGCCCCCAAATATTACCTTCGTCTCAGCTAATTATTTTGCAGCCCTGAGACCTCTGGTTTGGGGAGCCCTATCCTCCTGGTCCTGCTCTCATTCACAGAGATGATTCCCATTGGCATTCCCTCATGATTTCTGTGTTTTCTCTGGCTTTGGTATCACTCTGTTGGGCCATATCCTCATTTCTGAGTGAACTGCCTGAATGTAAAGCACCCCACTCACCTGGGTTTCATCAGGGGAGAAGGCAGACCCAGAGAAGAATGGGCCAACCATAGAATCTAAATATGAGGGAAGCTACAACAGATAAACCAACAGACAGGACCCACAGCACGCCCAGGGGCCTGGGGTGGAGTTCGAGGAGTGATGAAGTCCCTAAGAGCCAACAGCGGGAAACCTTTAGGTGCTTGAAGCTGGAGAAGAGAGTGGACTGAGGTTCTAGAGGTTTTGCTTCTGCCCAACCCAGAAAAGGTCTGGGACTGGGGCTTGTTCACCTCTGTAGCCCCCCGTCTGCAATGTACAGATGAAAAGTTCAGCGAATAAAGAAACAGAAATTGCATAAATGAACCAACAAAAGAAGTGTGGCCAGTGCCCATCATAGAAGAGGCACTAGCATCAGTGCAGGCAGTAAAGCAGTCTGCTTCCCCCACACATGGACATGGCATCAGGCTGGGACCCATGAACAGTGGGTTGGAGCATGACATTGGAAGGTGGGCAGGCTCTTGGGAGAGGAGGAGCAGAGGAGCTCTGAGGCACTCATTGGAATCTGGACTCCAGATTCCATCTGCTTCTAAGCTTACCTTGACTCTATGTCTTTAAACCTGCCCCGGGTCCATGAATTCCCATGGTCATCTGTCTAGGTCCTTTTGGACTTTGCCTTCTGCAGATGTAGCATGACATAATGGGGTGGGTGTGGTGGGTTTCAGGGGCTGAGAGACTTGGGTAGAGTCCCCTCCTGGCTAGGTCACTACTAGCCTTTTGGGATTGTGTAAGTTAACCCTATATCCTTGATGAAAACAGGAATCCTGAAACCCCTGCTACTGGACAGGGTGAGGAGTAAGGGATCCGTAATATTAGTTCCCTTCCCGTGTCTCTAGGATACCCAGCCAACATTTTCCCAAGGTCACAGAGAAAGCCACTGGTAGATTCAGACATGAACTTGGGTTTCCTGTCCACACACACACAGACCCTCTCTCTACATGAAGATGCTTCTCCATGGAGGTGAACATCAAAGATAAAAACAAGCTCAGACTTTCCAAGCGAGTACTTGTCTGCTGAATTTATGGTTGAAAATCTAAACCCAAATGTATGCATACAGTTCTCCACTTCCCACCACGCCACTTGCGACTACATGATCCCTGAAGTTTTAGGAGAACAGGATCTTTGCTGCCATAATCCAGGGGATGGGTTTTAAAACTTCCCCAACTTTGTGTAAAACCCGTGAAGAACTAATGCTCACTCACCCCTCCCATGCCCCAGGCCATTTGGCTGACTTAAGAGCCCCCCATATGAACATTCTGTCTGCCATGTCTGCTGCTTCCTGCCCGAAGGGAATGAGGACAGGAGTCAGAAAGAAGCAAGAGTGAACATAGCTGTGGATCAATGCAAGACTTAGGGTTCTCCCCCTCCTCTCCTCACCAATCTGAAGAGTAACATTGAATCTGGGATTCAGTTGCCTTCACTGACTAAGGATGTCAGAAATTGACAAGGCTGAGAAATCTGGAAGGATTTGCCCCAGTGATATACTGAACTAAAAAAAAGATGATTGGGAGTTCCTGGGTTTTTAATTTTTTTGAAGCTCATAAGGCAATCACTAACAGATACTACGGGTTGTGTAATAGTAGCTCTGAGGACCAGGCTGCCATTGACTGAGTGTTCCCTAGACATCAGGTTCTGCGTTCTTGCAAAGCAATCCAGGAAATAGGCATTATCCTTCCCAGTTCCAGAGTATGAAACTGAGGCCTAGGGAAGAGGCACCTTGGTCAGAAACACATGGACATTAAGCAGGCAAGCCAGGATCAAGTCCTATCTGTTTCCAAATCCTATGTGATGTCTCAACATGTTATCACCTTCCTAGGTGGAAATTAGAAGACCAATACCACAGTGTCTCATGACCTCACAGCTGAAAGGGGCTGCTCTTTATCTTGCAACTTCTAGGTCCCCCACTGAGAAGTGCTGTGGTTAGATTAGTGATATCCCCAAGGACTCCGCCCACCCCTTTTTTAAGAACATGCATGACTCAATCAGGGCAGCCATTGCCCTTCAGTAAGCAAGCAAAACAGTTACCAGTAATCCTGAGGAGGAAAAGAGTTTGCTGATGGGTATGGTTCAGACCTGACTTGGGGATAAATGGGGGAAATATTAATCTCTTTCCACGATTGGTTAAATATCAGAAAAGTCTTGTGCAAATTGCACTCGGGACCCAAGCGTGGCTGTTCTGCTCCTTGTTTGACTTGCAGCACCTGCTGCCTGCTGGTCCCGTGGCTGCCACGGCGTGGGCTCAGTCCCAAATGCAGTTTTGGAGGCCGATCAGGACACCTGGACCCAGAAGGCCTGAGACAGAAATGAGCTGAGCCTTTGCAAAGATAGGCTCTCCAGATCTGGTGGGACTTAGATAAGAAGGTCCCCCGTAGAAGGAGATACCTTTAGAACCAATAGCACAAAGCATCCCCTCCATAAGCAACTCAAGCTAGTTAGCTGAGTGATGTCAGAAATATCCACGAGGTGGGTCAACAGGAGACTAAGACACATTCAGTAAAGGGAAAGTGACGTGCATAAGAGAACAGTGAAATTTATATTTTAAAGATTTATTTATTTATTTATTTAAGAGAGACGGAGCATGAGCATGGGGAGGGGCAGAGGCAGAGGAAGACAAGCAGACTCCCCGCTGAGCAGGGAGCCCAGTACGGGGCTCGATCCCTGGACCCCAGGATCATGACCTGCGCTGAAATCAAGTGTCAGACACTTAACCAACTATGCCACCCAGGTGCCCAGAGGACAGCGATCTTTTAAAGAGCTGGTATTACAAAAGAGACTCAGGACCATTCAGATCCCACAGACCCACCAGATCCGCAAGGGAAGTGTGTACACTGAGGCAAGGGAACAGAGTCAGCTCCAGTATATGCTTCCTTCTTCTGAAACTTTGTTTCTAATCTGTGACTTGGAACACTGGGCAGGACTGTCGCACCTAGCTGTCTGGGTGGCCGACTTTAGCACTGGCCCGTAGAAACATAATGGAGCCACAAAAGTGATTCTGTTTCCTGATCTCCACATTGAAGTGATATAAAAAGAAACAAGCAGAGTTACTCTAGTAACTTACTTTTTTTTATATGAAATGTCCCAAGTATCTCGGGGCACCTGGGTGGCTCGGTCGTTGGGCATCTGGCCTGCAGCTCAGGTCGTGATCCTGGGGTCCTGGGAGGGAGCCCCATGTTGGGCTCCCTGCTCAGCAGGGGGCCTACTTCTCCCTCTCCCACGTCCCCCTGTTCATGTTCCCCTCTATCTCTGTCAAATAAATTAAAAAAAAAAATCTTTAAAATGTCCCAAGTATCTCAACATGTAATCGATTTCAACATGTAATCCACATGGAAATTATTGACTAGATAGTACTAAGGCTTCAAAATCTGTTTGGTACATAGAGCTCATCTTGGTTATCAATGGAAATACTTGCTCCGCACTTAGGTGTCATAAAAGTCACAGTTGAAAAACTAGGTTCACGGCAGACCTGTTCCAAACGTACTTAAAAGTCTTTCCAATAAGTGAATCTGGTATCGGTTTTACATTTAAATGTAAATTATTTAAAATGAAACACAATTTAAAAAGCAGACCCTCAATCACATCTACCGTATTTCAGTTTCTCCATAGCCAAAGACTATAACCACTTTGTGTTTCTTGGAGTGGCCAGCAGCTACCACAATGGGCAATACCCATTGACAGCATGGCCTTCATTATCTGACCATGGGCTTCTGGGGGATCTCAGATGGGCCTGAGCCTCAGGCAATGTACAGATCCTAGAAATGCCTGTAGTTTTCCTTCCCAGAGCAGATTTGCAACTTCTGCAGAATCAGATTAATAATAGCAATGTCCATACACTGAGCTTCTACTCTGTGTCATTGTATGGGATGCTTTTTGCTACTTAGAAAGGCCAAGTGATTTGCTCAATGTCATTCAGCCAGGAAGGGTCAGGCCCAGGATTCAGAATCAAGTTTGTTGGACTCCATACCGATGTAGTGTTGCAATATTCACGGCCAAGGCCACCATCCTAGCATTAGAATTTCCTAGCCACAGCGATGCCTGGTCATGTACTTAGTCCACCTGTCAGGATGGCAGCCCCATTAAAAGATATAATTCTAGAGGGTGCCCTTGGTGCCCCCAGCCTTGACCACATCCAGAATTAATGGAGTTCTCTGTCAAGAGCATGAGGGCTGTTATTGGAATGAACGTATCGCCTCTTCCGTTGTCAGTTTGCTTCCTCTTCCTAAAAGGCTTCAGAAGGTGACTTCACGCTGCATCCAGGATCTGCCCAGCCTCTAACGGTCTACGCTGGGCTCATTAGGCAGCTTGCCCACAAGCAGTCGAGGGAGGAGGAGAGGGCAACAAAAGCCTACCTTCGAGCTAAAGGCTAACTTGCAGTGCTTTTAAAATATCTGACCACTGACCCTACTGCAGGAACAGTGTCGATGCAAATGTGAGGGAATGCGGCTTCCCTCCTGGAGCTGGACGCCTCCCTCCTCTCCCTCCAAGAAGAGCACCTGGGGAAGGGGCGTGGACGCACTCCGGCTTAGATCCACATTCTCCCAGCTCTTGTCTCAAATCGCATCTGGTTCGGGACCTGGCAGGCTCCTGCAGGCTCCTGCCCGGCCAGCACGATGCTGTGTCTCACAGCACAGCCAAGACCAGCCCCGTAGACCCCTAGGGATGAGGTGGCCGGACACCACCCACCACCTGGCCCTGGATATGACTCCCACCAGGCTGGCACAGGGCAGAGATTGTAAGAGACATTCATGACCCCAGTGCAGTGGAACGGACGCAGCCAAGGGCTGGGCTAGAAAAGAGGCTGGAAGACTAGAGGAAATGAGGGGCAGGGGGGCAGAAACTAACACAAAGAAACACCTAGAATAAGGTCATGATTAGAATGTTGTCTCTAGAGCACCGTCTTTCAATCTCAGTGCTATTGACATGTGGACAGGACGATTCCTTATTTGGGAGCAGGGCTGCCTGTGGCTTGGAGGATGTTTAGCAATGTTTCTGGCCTCTCTCCTCTAGCTTCCAATAGTGGAGCGCTCTCACCCCAAATTGTAACAGTAATACATGCCTCCTGAAATGGTCAGATGTCTCAGGGTTGGGGGGGGGGGAGGGAGACAGAATCACCCCTGGTTGGGAACCATTGTTCCAAAGCTGCACTGTCTTCCAATCCAGGCCTGTTGCTCACCATGGACAGTGGGATGGCCCCTTCACCCCTCTGTCCCACAGTTCTTCCTTCTGTAAAATGAAAGAAAACGTCCTTTGGGGGCCTTGAGGTTTAAGCAACATGGATGCAAAGGGATTCTTGCTGATAAATGCTGTTTTGTTTAGGTGAAGAATTCAGGATATACTTTTTAAATCACCAAACAATCTATCTGATGGTCGAGTAGTAGTAGTCCCTGTGTGAAAGGTGTATTTTCCCCAAGTGGTCACTTCCCAGTCCCACATGCTCCTCCTGAACATTTCTTCTGTCCCTCCCTCCCCCATCAAGAGAAGGATTCTGTGTCTTCACCCCATGAATCCAGCTGTGCCATGTGACGGCTCTAAAGAGAATGATCTGGAAGGGATGGTGTGTGAGTTCCGAGGTTGGGTCATAAGAGATATGGCTTCACCTCCTCTCTAATGGACACAAGCCATGGGAGCTCTGAGCCAACATGGAGAACATCTCCTTTGCCGAAGCCACGTGCTGGGCAGACCATGCTAGAGGCCACACAGAGACAGATGCCTGAGGAGCGCTGGTGCCCTGGCTGTCTGGGTCTTCCCAGCCTAGGTACCCCGTGTGGGTACAGGAGGCTTCAGGCGACTCTAGTTCCAGCTTTGAAGCCGCCCCCAGAGGATGCTAAGGAAAAAAGAGAGAAGCTGTCTTAGCTGAGCCCTGCCCACATTGTGGGTTCTTCTTCTTCTTCTTTTTTTAAGATTTTATTTATTTGAGAGATGGAGTGAGCGAGAGAGAGAGAGAGAAAGAAAGCACACGAGCAGGGGCAGAGGGAGAGGGAGAAGCAGGCTCCCCGCTGATCAAGGGTCCCAAACTGGGGCTTGATCCCAGGACCCCGGGATCATGACCTGAGCTGAAGACAGACATTTAACTGACTGAGCCAGCCAGGCACCCCCCCACATCGTGGATTCTTGATCAAGACAAATGTTGTTTTTGTGCGAAGTTTTGGGTTGGTTTTTATTGCAAAGAAGTAGATAACTATAGCAACCCTCTGACAGGCAAGAAAACCAAAAAATTATGGAGGTTGCATGGCCAGTGAGTAACCAGGCTAGAATTTGAACCAAGACTTTCCTGCCTTCCAAATGGTACCATGTCCCTCTTATGATACTTGCTCCCAAGATGGCCAGGGGTGTTCCGACAGGTGGGGTCTGGGGCTCAGTGGAGAACAATAAGGTCTGGGAGCACATTGGCTACCCAGGACCCAGCCCATCTGTATGCAGAGGATCTGAGCATGGCAGGGACAAGACAGACTTCAGGCCTAGAGAGTCTGGGGGCATGAGGGACCCCCGCCCCCAAAGAGCAAAACAGAAGCACGGGTCAGGGTGAGCCAGCATCAGAAGCTCGTTTCAGAGCCTGAGGCTGTTGAAATCCCAGGTGTCTCAGATAAGAATGCACCCTGAGCTCATGGTTCTCACCCTGGCTACTCACACCACCCCGAGGTCTCCTAAGCATCTCGGTGGACAGCAGAGCCTCTGGGGCGGAACTCAGGCATCAGCATTGTTGAAGTTCCCCCAGGAGGTTCCAGGGTGCCCTGGGCCATGCACAGCTGCTCAGGGGTGGGTGTGAGGGTCATGAGGCTGCAGGTCCAGGTAGTTGAGTGAAGCCTGCGTTCGGGGCTGGCCGGTGTTGGAGCCTGGATGGAGACAAGGTTTGAGCATTAGCTGAAGTCATTGGTTTGCTTTATGACCTTGCAAGGCGAATTAAAAAAATCAAACTTCATTTGGCTTCCAGTGAAGATGAAGATTCAGCAGATCGGGAACTGTTAAGGGCCCCCATTAACATGCTTACGGGCAGAGACTCCACTGGATTCTCACACGTGAGTTCAGGCAGAGGGGACCGTGCTGCCCCTTCTTTCCCCTCCCCCATCCGCTCCCTTACAGTACTGGGAAGGCAGAGCCTTACCCTTTGGCCTCTCTCATCTGCTGTCTGAACGAGGCTGGCAGTAGTTGGCAGCAGGACAGAGTGGAGAAGGCAGCTGCGGAGGTGGGCAGAACTGGGTTCGAATCCCACTTCCCTCTATCCACGTGACACAAGACATTCCTCAGTCTCTCCACTTGCTTCCTCCGTCAAATGAGAACAATGATGACGTGGTCAGGATGGACCGCGCAAATCCACAGTACACCAGCCCTCGAGGGACGCTGGTAACGGGGGCTGCGTCCACTCAGTCATGCATTCATTCATCCGTTCATACTCTCATGACTCATCTCCTTCTCCTCTCCACGCCTCTACACCTCTTCCTTTTCGGAATGTTAAGAATGAGAAACAGGTGCCCTGGAGAGGAGCCCGTTGTGATGCATTAGATTAGAAGCTTCTCCATCTGCCCAAACTCCCTCGCCCCTCCACTTGGTGAGCTCCTACTCAGGAAAAACTCACATGTCACCTGTTCTGGAAGCCCTCCTTCATCGCCTCCGTCTGTGTGGGAGCCCCTCCTCTCTGCTCCCACCTCCCCCCTGCCCCGCCCCGTGCTTCTCTCTATCCAGCACGTTGGACTATAACGGCCCACCTCCATGTCTACCTTCCCCGGAGACTGTGGGTCTCCCCCTGGATGTGTCACGTCATACGCCCTCATACAATTTCCGTGAACTAAGTTGTTCACTAGACCTGTGCTACGTCCCCTTCCTGGGCCTCCTTTTCCGTGTCTGTACATGAGAGCGTTGGAACAGCTGTAGGCCTAGAGCAAGTCCTGCTCTGGTGGTCTCTCTAGGGAACGAAAGGGCAAGGGCAGGAAAGAGAGAAAACCGAGCTGAATCAATTAATTCAGGAAGCGGTCATGAGTTGGCAGCAAGTCATCGTTGACAATGTCAACAGGATGACAATTAACGTGACATCAGTGTCATCAGGTGAGCAGGGCAGGGCCATGGTGCCCGGGACTGGAAGCTTTCCAGGCAGGAGCAGTCAAGTTTGTGGAAGGGGTGACCGGTGGGTCAGAGGAGTTCAGACTTCCCAGAGAAAGGCGGTGGAGTCAAGACCTTTTCAGGAACAAAATCAGAGAGAGGGAGGATGTCCGGCTGGGTGGGCCAAAACCGGTTTGGGGTGGAGATTCACAATCCAGGACTTTCAAGAACGATGCGGGAGTGCTGAAACTCAAGGAATGACCTGATGTCTGGAGGCCGCCTGTGGGGACCGTACCCCAGATTGGACCATTCCAGGGTATGAGATTCACAGGGTGCCTCTGCTTTCTTTGTCCAGGTTCCTGGTAAAGTTCAGGAGCTGTGTGAGGAGAAAGTCCGTGAGGGCTGGGGGTGGGGGGGTTCTGTGGACCCCACTATGAGGAATTGGGGAATTTAGGGACCTAAGATGGCTCTGTCTCTGGAGACCATAGTCAACTCATACCCCGGCAAAAACTTTCCCCGAGAAACACACTTGCCTACAACACACCTGTGCGGTCACACCCCGACGTCGGTCCACGTTTGGCCTGCAGTCCAGCTCTCCATCTGACGCACACACAAGGCTCACCGCAGAGACGCACAGACACCTGTGTCTTCGTTTTGGTGGACACGTATGAAGCATCTGTGTGGCAGTCGTTGGGTCTGTAGATGGCGAAACTACAGAGTTTGCCCTATAAGAGCTCAGGATGAACGTTTGACTCAGTACACAAAATCATAGACCAGAGTCATGTTGTGTAATGTGTGTTCACATGTTTCTGTTTCTGTTGTGTAATGTGTGTTCACATGTTTCTGTTTCTGGATCCCCCATGAATTCCCATACAGGCACACACAGAGATCATGAGTGATTATGCATGCACACACACACACACACACACACACACACACACACACAGGTGCCACCCATGGGCAGAATCCCCATGGACAAGCAGACGGAGCCTGTGAGTTCCCATCCACCTTGGCCTAGTCCGCAGGTCACAGAATTCATTAACCCCCTTCCCATTTGCATGCCCAGTGTGGAACCATTGCTCTGCCCTTATTCTCACAAGAGAACCCTCCCAGGTCTTTTATAGGGACATTATTTTATGGCGACATTGTTAACTGACATTTATGAGGATTAAATCAATAAATTAGATGCTCCTTGAAAGGATGCATGGCTGGCTCACATTTGCTTACGAGCCCTAAGAACTCAGACTCCGAATTGGGTGTTTTAGATCTCTCCCTCTTTCTCCACGCCCCCCCCACCCCCCCAACACACAGTAGTACATAAAATGTCTCTTTAGTCATGCTGGGAAGTGGTCCACTGTTCAGCTTTTGTTCCCCCTTTGTCTCCCACTGAGGAAGCTGCACTGGGGATGGGGTTGGAGGGGTCATTGTCTGAGGGCCTTGAAAGGTAATATCTCCTGGAGGAAAGAGTAGAGCAGTGACGGGGGTAAAACCCCGTCATCCTCAGAGCTCCCACTCCTTGGTACAGGAAAGAAGAGTCTGGACTCAGAGATGAAAACTTAAATTTCTCTGTGCTTGTCCCCACTCCTCACCCGCCATCCCCCGCAGGTGTGCTCTGTGAAGCCACCCACATTGGAGCTGGAGGAGAGGTTAGACTTAGACGTGGGGAGCAGGCCCAGAAAATGCCCCCACAGAGACCTCCATTCTTCTTCCACTGGGCTCTCCTGCCCCATTCAACCTTGGGCAGCCAGCAGGGTCACAGAAAATTGTGGTCATAGACAAAGCAGCTGTTCCCAGGCAATGACGACTCTTGAAAACCCAAAATACGTGGTGTTGCCAGCGTCAAGGGTCAAGTCCTCTTCCACCCCGACCACCTTCTTACTAGCGAAGAGGACAATCCCTTTAAGCAAACAAACAAGCAAAAACCTGGCCTTAATGTTGGCTTTCCAGGCAGTGCTTCGTTGGAGGGTGGGATTGAGGACCTCTTTGGGGCAAAGGATGTCACCCCTTTGCTAAGACGGAGCTTGCTCCTTAATGGCTCAGGCTGACTTCTCCTTTGAGGAAACATAATCCTGCCATTCCAGGAAATGTCACTAATGTCCTCAGGAAGGGAATCTCTTCTGGGGCTGATGGGGGTAAATCCAGTCTGCCTAGACCATCCACATGATATTCTCTCAGTCTCATGGGAACGCTTTCTCGGTTGTTGTCCCTCCCCTGTTGGGGGCACATGGAATTCCTGATGCTCTCCTGAGCCCTCCTGGGGTCTCGGGACTCAGAATGCGGGACACTCAGGTCCTTCCTGCCCTGATCCATCATTCCTCTTCTGCTGCTGCCCAGCAGCAATGTGGAGGAAACCAAGCATCTCATTCGCTTTCCCAGACAAGCCCCTGAACTCTGGAAGCAAACGTAGGTTCGCTCTGGCCTCCCCAGAATGCTCACCAGCATCTCCTCTTCCAGCTTGTGGACAGGCAGGGCGGAGAAAAGGGCCCTCGTAGAGCTTCTTTATCTGTGTAAGCCCGCGTGGCCTTTTCCTTCAAATCCGTGGTCTCATTGATTTCAAGAGTCTGTGGTGACATTCACAAGCTGACCGTTGACTTAGTTGCATGGTCTCACTGCTGCGGTAATCCGAACGGAGGGGGCAGTCAGTAAAGGAGGTGCTGGTCCCCGCTGACCCCTGGTAGGGGGAGCAGGAAGGCAGGATTGATGCTAAGCGCTCGGAGCAAAATTACGTCTGTCAAGGTTTCCCGATATCATCCTGTCACATGGATAAGAAACAAAACCTTACCCCCAAAAGGACTTTCTGTGGCGTTAACAGATGCGTGTCCGGGACAATAGGAGAAGAGAGCAAAAAGGACCCCCAGCTCTCAGGGGTCTGATGAGGCAGTGATGGCAGCTGGGTCTTGCAGGACAAACAGGGATTCCCCATCCTGGCAGAGGGGCGGGCTGTCCAATGGTGTGGAGGGTATAACGTGGGGAACAGCAGGTCAGGGAAAACTTTAGGGTTAGCAGTCTGGGCTGGAGCTCCAGCTGCCTGCGAGGCCACCATAGGGAAGTGGCTTCTTCATAGTAAAATGTGGGTTCCCCCAAGGAGGGCGAGGTCAGCAAACCCTGCCCACCTATCGGCAAATTCCAAGACCTGATTCCAGTTCCGCAGCAATGTGTTCTGTAATCTATTAACGATGGGTGCAAACGTGCAGGGGGTGGGCAAGCAACAACACACACACCATGACTTTAGCATCTGTGGGCTAGGGATTAATAGGGACTCACTATGAGCTAGAAGACGCTGCTTGCAAAAACATTTCAAACGATCCCAGGCACATGCAGGGACTCGGTGAGCGTGAAACCTCTCCTGTCTAGGGAGCTGTTTGCCCACATGATCCCTGAGTGAGGCGTGAGCTCCTGTCCCACTCTCTTGGGAGCCCTTGCAGTCTGCCTGCCTCCAGACGTCCGGTTCTCCTCCCCGGCTCCACACACAAACTGCGGAGGAGGGCCAGGGTGATGGACGCAGGAGAGGGGCGGAGGCAGGAGGGCAATGGGACTTTAATGGTTGGTAATTGCTTTTCCAATTGGCCTCCAGGTCGGAATAATCTCATTAGGTGAAGCTACTGAAGCTTGTGACTCGGCCTGAGAAAACGGTCCCGTGCATTTATCCCTTTTCATAAAGGCCCGTGTGATTTCCACGCCTTCCTCCATCGACGCCTTCCTGCAGAAGGACCCCTGCTGCCAGGCTTGTCCTCGGGCTGGGGTAGGAGGGCCAACGGGGCAGGAAGAGTCATTGGCCTTTGAAAAATTGATCAAAAGGGGGAACTTTTGGGGACACTCTTAGTTGTACTGGGGGAAGTGTGGGTAGGTGTGTATAGTTTATTTTGGAAATTATCCTTCCAAGATGGGACTGCGGGGGCCACGCATTAATCCTCCAGTACATAACTTCCTATTATTTTTAACATGAAAACATCATCTTTCTCCTCCTCTATTCATTGCAACAACATCTCCTGCCCTGAAAGAAAAGATCCCAAGCCTGGGCCACCAGCAGACATCCTTTGAACTTAGATGGCTTTGCTTCTCTGTGGCTGAGGCCCCTGGTCTGTCCCATGGGAGGCAGCACCTGTTCAAATGGCCTCATGGAGCTGTTGTCAGACTCAGATGAGTTCTGATGACACCTTCAAAGAGAAGGGAGGCAGGCTGCTGCAAAGCAGTGCTGTGCCCAGACCCGTGGTTCCCAGATTTGTCTGCATATTGGAGTCAGCTGGGATCTTCAAAAATTCCTGATTCCTGGTGTCCACCTCTAGACGTTCTGACCTAATCCGTACGGTGTCCAATGTGGGCATTGGGGTTTTTATAGCTCCCCCAATGGCAGCCAAGTTTGGGGACCCCTGGGACAGAGTGGGACTTCCTCCTGGCCTCCCCACAACAGTCTCTTCCAAATCCCCTGAGATGTCAAGGGATCCCCTTGCCAGATGCATCCCCACTCTGTTTGGCCCACTGCCAAGAGCTTTCTCAACCTTTTGCCCCATAAACTGCATCCTGATGAACTATGAATGAACTTACATAATACCTCGGAACCCAGATTATCCAAGTGATCTTTTCCCCAAATGCATAGCTTTTGTTCACCTGTGAGAATTAAAGAGCAGAAGGTTAATGTCTGTGCTCAAGAAAGATAAATCTGAAGTTATTTCCTATGTAGCCTCCCACTCCCTCAGAGTGTGGGATCCGCGGAAAGGGACTGTGCTCCCCAGTGGATGTGGGAGAGAGAGAATCACTTGCTTTGTGGAGAAGAATTCCGAGACCCAGTTCAGGGCCCACAACAACGGGTCTGTGATCTGTTAGTGATGTTGGCACGTGTGCAGGGAGGGGAGGGACAAACCCGCCTGTCTCCTCTAGTATTTACACACTAAGGAAAGCTCCGGCCCAGCTTCCTGCTGTGGCCTGCAGCTGCCGTTTCTTTCTCAAGGGAAACATGTGAGACACAGGCTTTGGGGCTGGGTCTTCTGCTGTGTCACGTCAACTTCTGGGATACATCAGTCTTCGGGGTGGGGGGGGTGTACCATAGGCATGTCAACTCGTGAGGTCTGTGCATACAAGAGATCCATAAGCTTACTTGCATACAAGGAGAGAGATCGTGAGCTGTTCCTTTTCTTTTTTTCTTTTTCTTTTTTCTTTGAAAGAGAGTGAGCAAGAGAGAGCACAAGCAGGGTGAAGGGCAGAGAGAGAAGGAGGCTCTCCATTGAGCAGGGATCCTGACATAGGACTCGGTCCCGGGACTCCAGGATCGTGACCTGAACCGAAGGCAGACACTTAACCGACTGAGCCATCCACATGCCCTGAGCTGCTCCCTTTTCCTATCTAAGCCCTCTTACCCCTTCCTCCCTTCCTTGGAGGCTTTGCTAGGAGCAGCAAAGGCTGCTCCTAGCAAAGCCTCCATCAGCATCCCACCCCTAGGCAAGAACAAGGTAGTGGCTCCCAGAGTTGTGTGCATAAGGCATAAAAGAAGGATGCTTCTCTTTCCCTGTGAAACACACCAGTCCTGGCCCGTACCCCTGCAGCAGCCAACGTCTTCTGGGTGCCCTTTTCCCACTAGTTCATTCAGCTCGAAGCTTGCACGCTCCCCAGGAAGCCAGGCGTGGAGGAGGGCAGGAACTCCAGTTTGGAGATCAAGACCCCCAAGGCCTGCAGGTGTTCAAGATTGGACTGGGAGGGGGCTCAGGCTGTCAGGCTTTGCACTGGGGAGGAGAGGGTGAGGGAGGCCTGGACTTGGACCCCGAGGTCATTGGAGTGGAGCTCACCCCTAAGTCTGGGAGGCCAGGAACTCAACACCTTGCCTGCTGTGATTGTCACCAGATCCTGGGGTGGGGGTAGGGGCCACTTAGCTCTTCACTCCACTGACAGGGTAGTGGATATGGCTGAGGGGTCAGGTGAGGTTGGCATAGAAAAAAAGTGAATGAATAAGTGAATATTTTTAAAAATAAAAGATGGATTCAGAATCTGAGCAGTCTTGGAGCTCCAGATGGGGACATCCTAGGGCCAGGACGGCAGACAGATAGGAAATGGGGGCAAGGGGAGTGACCCTAATACTGTCCAACGACCCAGGATGCACCAGTAAGCCCCGTGTAATGTCCCCGGACGTATCATCTCTCAGTGCCCCTGCTTCGAGGGAGACACCACCCGAGGTGGGGGTTAGGATCGAGCATTGTCTTCCACATTTTACATACGAGGACACAGAGATCGGAGAGGTGAATGGCGGGGAGCTGGCGAAGAGATAGGTATCCGTTCATCTGGGCTGTCAGCCCCACTATCCACCACCCACTTCAGTCTCGCTTCCCCGTGTCCTCCCTGTGAGCCTGTGCCCCAGCCGCCCTCTCTCCCTGGGATCTCCTCCCCCACCGTGCCTCTGCCTCGTCACCCAGCTGGAAACTCATGTTGATGTTTTTGAAAGCCAACTCAGAATTGATCAAAAAGGGGAACTATTTCACTTCCTGGAGAAAGAATTTCCTTGGGCTCCCCTTTCTTCCTTCCTTCCTTCCTCCATTCAACATTCTTTTCGTTAACGCCTGTCAGGTGGCACGCATGCCACTAGACACAGAGACACCGCAGGGAGAGGAGCAGACATGCACCCAGCCCCCACGGAACCTAGCGCGTGGTGAGAGGACAGATGTTTTAAACCAAGAGCCAAGCACATAACCATATAGCGACCACCAGTGGTGATGGATTTAAAGAGAAAATGCAGGGTACTCAGAAACTGTATAAAAAGAGTACTTCATTGGACCATATCAAGGAAGGCTTCTCTGAGGAATTGGCATTCAGGTTTGGAGCAGAAGGATGAGCAGCACTGATGGCATGGCAGAGACCGGCATTGCTGACTGCTTCCTCTGTGCCAAGCGCTAGTGGGTATTAGCTCATTTAAATGTCACAACAGCCCTTTGGGGGGTGGGCACTATTATCATGTCCCTTTGACAGAGCAGGAAGCTAAGGCAGTGAGGGGGGAACTGACATGTTCCAAGAAGTCATTGGGCTAATGAGTAAGGGAGTCAGCGTTTGGAGACAGCCATCTGATTCCAGACCTCTTGCACTTATGGGGAGAAGAAGAAAGGGCATGTTGGGGAGCTGGAAGCAGCGTAATAAACCAAGAGGTGAGGACATAGATCGGGAGCCTAGAGGCCTGCTGAGCCTATGGGGCCTGGAAGGACTTTAGTTCTAAGTGTCACAGCCATCCATTCATCCGAGGTGTGTGCGAGGGGGGGAGTGGTAAGGTTAGATTAGCAGGTTAACAAGCGAATGGCTGCTTCAGTGAGCACATGTGTGGAAGGAGCGTGGGGAGGAGGATGACATCAGTGTGGGGACACAAGCAAGTCACTTCTGTCATTTAGGTAAAGGGAGAGACAAGAAGGGAGGGAGAGACTGAACCACTCCCTCGGGCTAGTCGTACACGCTCTCTCCTGGAGTCCCGTGTTGTGACTGATTGATGAGATTCGTGTCTGTCCCGCTGGGCAGGGAGCGCCAGGAGAGGGGTGATTTTACGCTGTCACCCACCTCTCCGTCAGCTGCACCTAGCATGGCGCCTGACCCCAAGCAGGTACCCAACCACCGTTGGTCGAATGCCTGAATGAGTCATGAATGGAAGACTTGATGACGTCAGTCACTCCCTATAGCCATACAGAAGCCACCTAAATCCTACCACCTGCTCAGCACCTAGAGCCTTCCTCCAAACACCCCAGACCAGCGTCTACTCCCCACCCAAGCCACCACTGATTCAGTACGGCAGTGAAAAGCACCTGTCAAGCCGGGTGCTTGGCATCCTGTAGGGAAACTGATTGGCTGATCAAACATTGCCACGCTTCCCCCCGGAGTGTAGGGGGAGATGCTGTCTGTGGCTGTCTCGGCTGGCAGTGGTTCCCTCCTGCCTCAGAGCTAATGGCAAAGCAGATGTGTGGGCAAGGCAGCCAGCTTTGTCGTTCAGGTGGAGAGGGCTGCCTTGTCAGGAAATCAGATACGTTCTCAGTCTTGGGATACAGTGTTTATCATGGCGGTGACAGTATGCAAACATGAGCCCGGCATCTCGGCGGTTCCTCAGCTGCTCTCGCTGTGGTTAAAACACACAACTTCTTGAGTGGAACTGTGGGCAGAAAGCTTCCAACTGGAACCAGCTCAGATGCTGATTCTCCGGCAGCCGGAGAGCCAGTGGGGCTAATGTTAGCAAAAGAGAGAGGCCCCTTTGGCATGGTGGTCCCTTGAAGAAGGCCAAAGCAATGATTATTCAGAAGACCCATGCTTGACACCAGCTTTAGGAATTCAGGGATTTGCATTGTTAACAATCTCATCACAATCTTCTTTAAGGAGCAGGTTCCTGCACATGTTACAGTAGGATTCTCTGGGCAAAAATTCATGCAATTTTTAGAAACCTATTTAATGGTATAAAGTGGGAGTTGGCCAACCATGCAACCATGGGCTAAACCAGCCCGCTGCCTGTTTTTGGGTGACCCATGAGCTAAGAATTCTTCTACATACTTAGATGGCAGAAGATGAATCAAAACAAGGACATTGTTTTGCAGCATGTGAAAATTATACCAAATTCAAGTGTTAGTATCCATAAATGAAGATTTGCTGGAACACAGCCATGCTTATTTGTTTAGAGACTGTCTGTGGTTATGTTCAAGCTACGATAGCAAAGTTGAGCCAAGCACAGTCTAAAATATTTACTATCTGACCTGTTGCAGAAGAAGCTTGCAAGCCCCTGATTTGCATGATAAATTCTTGGGTGTATGAATGAATACTTCTGTGTGTGTCAGTGGGGGTCTCAGTGCTCCTGCGGGGGGGGTCTTTGTGGAGGCAAAAAATGGGGGTGTGGAATGTGTTCCTGCAGCAGGATTGCGGGTCTGTGAAGGGGCTTTGTTGAGATGGAGAATGATGCCCATAAACTGTTCTGTTGACTTAGTGTGTGCAAGCGCGTGTGCATACACGTGTGCGTGTATGGGTGTGTAATACAGAGCAGGGAATTTGGGTAAGGTGAATATTTTTTGCAAAGTATGTTGTGTCCTGAGTACTATTAGCTCCAAGGAACGTTATAGTTTTGACATTATAAAAATGGATTTGGTGGTCCCGTAAACTTGAGAAACACTGAGTGGGCAAAGCAAGGCAGTTTCTTCCCCCACAGACGTATAAGGACTTTTATGTACTCTTGTCTGTGATGACTTTCTAAAGGGGAAGGTCAGAAACAGCCTTCTCTGACTATTTGATTGTAGAGTCCATGGTCTAGTAATAGTAAGAGGTGCTTATGTGCTGCTTATCACAGGTCCTCTGCTGCTGGGTCCTTTCCTAACCATAGAAAACCTGGAAAACCATTGCAGCATGGGTCTATGAG
Organism: Mustela erminea; assembly: GCF_009829155.1. Taxonomy (NCBI): domain Eukaryota; kingdom Metazoa; phylum Chordata; class Mammalia; order Carnivora; family Mustelidae; genus Mustela; species Mustela erminea. The sequence continues at coordinate 23,120,699 of NC_045631.1, read as the reverse complement.
AGAGCACACCGCAGAGCTGTCTCACCATCCACAGCGGTGTCCTGGGGCAAAGTCAGTATCACAGACCATAAACACAGACCCCCTGAAATATTCATCTGAAGGACTTAGAACAAGGGGAAGAATTGAAAAACTAAGATGGCCCTTGAGAAAGTTCAGAAGCATCAGACCAGAGCAGGAGGGATCAGGAAGACATGTTGAGGGGTGCACCTTCTAGAAGGTTCCTGAGCTTCTGGGATGATCGCCATAATTGCTTTTTATGGAGTGCCTGGAACTGTAACTAGAGGTGGGGAGGGGGTTTTAAGGACACCAAGATGGCTTGTACCAAGTGGATTAACTCAGGGTTGGGTCCCGGGATCCAGAGCTTAATCAGATGAATTGATGACCTGAGATGGGTACAAAGAGAAGGTCAAAGGCAGATGCAAAATTGTATGTCAGAAGGAGTCTGGAGAGCCACAGTGAATATTGTCAGGTCTGAGGGAGTGGTATCGAGCAAACAATCCACGAGACTGATAGAGGAGGCATTGGTCACAGGATAAAGAGCGAAGCTGGATTCTAATAATGCTGCCATGTTGCCCAGAGCATTCTTCTGAGGCACCTGCTGCCGTGGTGGCCTGATCTCAAGGCACACCGTTCTTGGGCCTTATGCTGATGAGCAGCCTTTTAAAGCTTAGCATATGCCTGTCTTCTGGCACCAGCAAAGCCCTGGTCATGGGCAAAGGCTTTTGCTGGTGAAGACTTGGCCTCGATCTCCATATATCCTAAACAGAGCGTTTCCCCCTTCCCTGGTCCCCATCTCCTGCGCTCGTCACTCATTCCTTCTTCGATACAAGGCGTACTTCCTCAGGGCAGAGCAGCAGGCCACCTGGGTAGAGGCCACTTGGTGGGTCCCTCCCACACATAAAAACCCTCTGCCCAATCCCAGACCTGGAGACTCGCTCTGTGTGCAGGCGTAGACTTTTAATATCTGTCTCATCTCGGCAACGGAGCTACCTTCCCCCAAGGGCTTCCCTGTGTATTTACAATGGTGCAATTAAATGTCTGGATAGATAACAGTTATTAAATGGGTAAATATATTCCTAATGTTAAGCAGAGCTAGAGCCTCCTGACACTTCTGCTGGACTCATTTGTTTATTTAGATTGGGGGAAACTGGGACATGAGGGTAATAACAGGCGACTTCTGACACCTCTTTTCTGGGTGTTTAAATAAGGAAAGGTCTTGGGCTGACTTCGAGGGGAGAGGACAAGAGAGGGAGGCTGCTCTGAGTATTTTTAGATCTTTCCTAACAAAAATCACTTGCACGCAAATGCTGGGATCTCTTTCAATGCTTCTCTTTGGGCTATTAAAGCTGCGGAAATCACACAATTGAGCTACCTTTCCACCTCACACTGGCAATCTTCAAATAAAAGACTCCTGGGCTGTAGTATAATCTGAATAGACAGTTTGCCAAATACGAAAAAAAAAAAAAAAAAAAAAAAAAAAAGGCCAGTTACGATAATTAGGAGAATGTGCTTGTGGAAATTCCAGGGCTTTATCTTTCTTCCTGGTGGTGAATTGGAGATCCCATTCGTCTTGTGGGGCTTGTCTGAATGGAAAGCAGATGAGGGAAATATGGGTTTTGTGGGTGAAATGAATTTTCTGTCCATGAAAACAAATTCCTGTTCTTGTGATAAATAGGAAGCCAAAGCTTAAAACAAAACAAAACAAAACAAAAACCAAAAAGAAAAGAAAGTATCAGCCTTGGCCAGAGCTTTGATTTCCTTATTTTAATGATTTCATCTTCTAGGAGTAAACAGTAGGCATCCAACCCATCAACGTTAGTGAACCACCACGTCCTGGGGTACACCCTCCTCGTTCTTGATTTTCATTGTACGGCAAGCACATCCCACTTAGGAAAATCCAAGCTGTGGAAATCCACATTTTTGCAAACCTCCTACCCTCCCACCCGTCCCCACACTCAGGCATACCCAGAGGGAAGGTCCCTGGCTTTTCTTGTGTATGTCAAGTTGGACCTGTCTAATTTTTACTCACCCAGATTTCCTCTCTTTACCGCTGATGTTTTCACTAAAAAACGGCGGTCAGAGATGAAGCGTGCTTAGAAATCCCTACACGCGGTTACCAATGTATCCACCAGCGTTCCATCGTTAGCCCACTGGAAGGAGTCTAGGAAGCCTCCAGTAAGGCTTCCTTTCCTTCAGCATTTGCTCATCACTGAGAACAGAGGACTGACTGTGGTGGGTAAGCAAAAGAGAGAGAGAGAGGTTTACCAGTTATCCAAGGACAGTGCCTACATTTAAGGTTTCTTTCACTCTGGTCTTGCAATGAAGGACAAGGGGAAGGAGGAAGAGTGAAGCTGTTTAGATGGCTCCAGTACATTGCTGGGGTTTCTCTAAAGGGCTGGAGATGGATTATAGAGTTGCTGCCCCCTCACTCCCCAGGTGGACAGAAGAGCACAGCATCAGGGAGCTCGCCAGGGGCAAGCTGAGCAGCGAGGCGGAAAGGTCCATAACTGCACATCCCCGGCCCCTAGGTCAATGGCAGCCTACAGCGAGGTGTTTCATGTAATTGTTCTCTTTGTTCCTCCTTCCGTTTCGGGAGGATTCTCCTGATGTAGCTGTTACTAGTTCAAATCAGGAAAAGTACAAAAACTTGAAAACAGTTCAAGGAAAACTGGGAAGCTGATGCTTGACATATTCCTGTTACTGGAGTGGGCTCAGGACTATTTCCAAAGTACATTTCTCACCCTGCCTAGAGATACATCCTTGTTCCACCTTCCAAGTGGCCAGGCAACTTAGTAGCAGGCAACAGGTAGCAGGCAACTTAGAAGGTCAAACTCTCCAATGTTCTCAGATTGCGTGAGCTATCCCCCGCCCCTCAACTAAAGATACAGATCTAATTTGCTTTGAAATTCAAAATACCTTCCCACCAGGCTTTTTTCCAAAGAATGATCGGTTGTCCGAATTTTACCAAAGCTGGCTTGAGAGAAATAATATTTTAAAGAATAGTTGGAATAATATATGTCCCCTATATCCCTGTGGATCGGTTTTATCCAACAGACCCTTCCGTGAAGGCAGAAAGTCTCAATATCTTGATGGCCAATACAAGAGGCACCAGTCATGGGAGCCTCTGGAGAGTCTGTGAATGAGAAACGGAAGTTTAGATTTTATTGACTTTGAGTTAATTTAACTTTAAATAGCCATATGTGGATAGCATCTTGGGCAATGTAGTTCTGCATAATAACAATGGAAGAGCTTCTGTTCAGTGGGTGTCTAGTAGGTCCAGATACTATACTAGCATCTCCAATGCATCCTCTTCAATTTTACACTAACATTTTGATGGTAATATATCTATATATCTATATATTTATATCTATATCTACATCTATATATATCACCATTTTACTGCAGAGGATTGAAGCTCGAAGATGGTAAGGGACCTGCCCAGGGTCTCTCATGTGGCAAGCGGTAGAGCTGTGGTCTGAACCCATGTCTGCCTGACTTCAAACAAGACCCACATTTAAGTTTCACCCCACATTGTAGGTGAACTTTGTGCAAAATCGAAGGAACCACATGAAAGCTCTTTGACCATGCTTCACTGCCTAGGCTGTTTCATTGGGTTTCATTTTATGTAATTTGTAAGAGGAAGACGACAGGCTGTCTTGATTTAACAAATACAAAATTACATTGGTTATTTAATATTTTGTCAAGCTGTACATGACATCTTAGAAAGTTAAATAAATACCCTCCTCTTCTTCCCAGTCCAAGTTGAGAATTCGCTTTATCTGAGTTGGCATTGGACATTTTGCTCTGACTTGCATTGAAGAAAAAAGTGATACTACATGCCTTGTGGAGCTATTGGGAAGGGCGTTGTTTATTATATACTGTACCATATCCCTGTTATAAATACTAGATGGAGAAATTGCTTCCAGACCTAATCACCAAGAAAGAAGGAGATGCAAGCATTTTCCAGTGTGGACCAGGCATCTGATTCTATCGCCCTTTATGCTTTGGCCACAATAAACCTCAGAGCCAGACTTTTTATTTCCCTCTAATAGCTGTGATTTGTGGGCTGGTTTTGACTTTCTGCTTTGACTAAATTTTCCACCAAGACTGAATCTTGATTATCTTAATCTTCATATAATCAGATCTTTTCATTTCATCTGTATATTTGCACCATCGGTTTCAAATACTTTGTGCAGAGTACAGGGTTGGAAGATTCAGAAGTGCCAGCCCAAGCTGGGCAGAAAAACTCAGCCTCAACTGTGGTGAGAATGGGATCTCCCCCAAACCCCCAAAGGCCAAGATGTTTTACTCATATAATGGTCAAGCATGTCTCCTCCACAGAGAGGCTTTAGGAAGAGGGAATATAGGGGAAGAGTTGCACAGTAACCACTGGGGACTAGGACAATGCCCTACAGACTCCATCTTTGACCTGAAAGAGTGGAAACTCAGGGGTGAAGCAGGAGGAGAAAATAAATGGTGGTGCAGAACCAGCTCTCAAAATTCGAGACCATGACTAACAGGCACAGGTACCATTCTGTGGCTCGCCATTGTAACTAGTTTCTGCAGTGTTTGGACGGACTCCAGCACTTGATTAATTCAGCTAGAAGTTTCCTGATTCATCATCTGCACACAGCAGTGCCACCAGCACTGGGGGAGCCCTTACAGAAATAACAGAAAGAGGACAAATCCAGGATCCCCAAATCTACCTCGAGGAAGGCAGGAAGCCAGCCACTCATCTTAAGGGGATGGGCACTTCTTTCAACCAAAAGAGGCTGAGTATGTGTTAAAAGAAAAAAAATACAGTGGAAGCACTCTATCTCACACAGTGGACGTGTCGGTGGGGAAACGAATGTTTGAAGAGCAGAAATGTGTGTGGGGTGCAGCAAGAGATGTTTTCATACATGGGTATAGCTTTGATGCAAAATGGAACATCAGCATGTTGCAGTGAATTGAATTGGATTGGATTGGATTGAATTGAATGGAACCATATTTAGTGGTTTTTTAGTGGTCCGTATAAGAACGGTGACCTAGGTAGCCTGGCTCAGTTTGAGCCTAGAAGACGACATCTTCAAAGAAACACACCCAACTCCTAGCTCATTGCTTCTGAAATACCAAATCAGTAAAAGGCAGCACATGGAAAAAGAGGGAGGTGATAATCTAGAGCCATGCTACTCAAAGTGGGGTTCCGGGCTAGCAGCTTTGGCATCACCTGGGACACTGTTGTGAGTGCAGCTGCTCCCAGACCTTCTGAACCAAGATCTGTATTTATGTTACATTTTGAGAAGCACTGTTCTTGAGCAGCCTACTCAAGACCGTGAAGTCTATGACATTCTCTTAAGGTGTCTCAGCCACCCATTGGTACATTTATTTATGAGACATTGGTCCAGCTCCTTCAGGGAGCAAGAAAGCTCCCAGCACTGTGGAGATGCAAGGATAAGTATGACTTCGCTTCCATCTTGAAGGAGTTCAATCTATTGAGTGAGTAGGAGGAGGAACAAAACATATGTGTCTATGGAAACTAGTGGTAAAACATAAATGTCCTGGAAAATGACAGAATGGGGTTGGGAGGATGGATGGACCCCATTGGATCTGGCTGGGTACTTAGGAGTAAGAGCTGCAGAGAGCACAGCCATGCAAGTAGAGATGGAGGGGGGTGCAGGGGCAGGGAAGAGGCAAGTGGTCCCATCTGGTCCCACTGGATGGCTAGCTTTCCCTCCCACCACCAGGCAACGGATCCTCATTCTTGTCCTTCCTTTCTTCCAGACAAAGCTGTCACTCTGTCCTTCACCAGAGCTGGAGTGAATGACATCAGCTTCAAGTGCAGTCCTTTGGTCCAGATTTTGATGGACATTGAAGCTTTTGATGGCATGGAAATCTAAGCCCTGTGAGCGCATTGCAAATTTCCTTTTCCCGGAGGGTTTTTCATCTCACGGCTTAGGTGATCGCTCATTCTCCCTGTGCAGCAGGTTAAAGAAGAGATCCTTTCCTTGTGAGGCAGCCCAGCGTGGTGGTCAAGGGGCAGGTGCTGCAGTCAGAAGAAGTTAGCTCTATGACCTTGAGAAAGTTACTTAACCTCTCTGTGCTTCCTTTCCTTCATCTGTACAGCAGAATAATAATACTACCTGCCTCAGGAAGTTGTTAGCAGGGTAAGAGAAGAGTTGCTATATGAATAGCTCTTGGAACAGTTTCTGGCATGAGGTCGATGTTCAATCATATCCGCTATTATTGTGTTCTCCCCAAATTTCCTAAATTTCGTGATCATGGGAATCATCTGTACAGCATTTCCAAGGGCTGTCCCCCTGGAGATCCTGATACTGTGGATGTGAGTGGTCCTTGGAATTGACAAGTTCAGCAAATACCCCTTGATGATTCTCATTGTCAGAGAAATTAGAAGACTAGCGTAGCTGATGCCCTCTGCAAGAGGATAAAGCAGTTGGAAGAAGTTTCCCATCTTTTCTGTGGGGAACTGGTGTCTGTTTCTTGAGCATGCCGTGCTGGAAGTCAGCAGGGTTGGCATGTGAAAAGCACAAAGCTCAGGTGTCAGACAGGTCTCGGTCCCCAACCTGACCCTGCTGCTTTCTGAAGTGTGATAGGCACCGTGTGGACAAGATCCTCTACACAGCAATTCAAGATGTGCAGAAGGGGAAACGTGATCCCTGAACTGAGAGTCTTCAGGGCATGGGCAGCAACAAGACAAAGTGGACAGAACATCCTGCTCTAGGGTCTTGGAAGAGTCTGTCCAGAGTGGGAGCGTAACCAGGGAGATGGGGGCCTGGAGATGCACCTGCAGTGAAGAGGTCATAAGGTATGCCCGGGTCAGCCAGGTAACAGATCATGGAGAACCAGCTAAGGTCAGTCTCCAAGGTCTCCATGTGGGTCAAGGTCCAGGGTAGGGGGATGGAAAGAACTAGCACTGGTGGAAGCCAGTTCTTGGATACAAGCTTTTGGCTTGATGCTCTCTTTCATGCCAAGTCCACCACCAGCATGGTCCTGCAGGACTTGTGCAGACCCAGTTAGGCCGCCATGATCGGCTGTGCAGGTTGCATACTGTCCAAGCCCAGGGAGCATCACTGACATTGCAGTCTCTGTAAAGCACACCCTTTGGGTCATCCGCTGTGTATCCTACACTACAATCCTATATGGCTGCCATGGTCACCCTGAGACTATCAGATGTGTCTTGTCTTTTTTTTTTTTCCTTTTTTAATTTTTTAAAATTTATTTTTTTAGGTTTTTATTTTAATAGGTATGGCTTATTTTTTTTAAGATTTTATTTATTTATAGCTGTGGCTTATTTTTTATTCATGCCAGAGTAGAGGTGCCAGGCCACCTCACTCAGGGGTGCCCTGAGACCCCTGCAGACAGCTGGCAGTCTGGAGAGGGGTAAAGGTCATGTCTTAGCCTCCACATACACAGCGCTTGTCCCTACACTCGTGGGGAATCTTCAGGTCCTCTTTCCTTTATTTGCCTCCTTGACTTTTGTCACCACACATCCTATATCATATATATTCTAAATCTTTTCCCCCCAACTGCATTCAAAGCTCAACCCATACCCGGCACATGGGTGATACTTGATTACTAACTGGGGCCCGTGGAAGAGAGAGAAGAAGAGGAGGGGAGAGGGAGCGAGGGGAGGATACGCCAGTCTGCCTCCAGGCTAAACAGAGGCTCTAACCTCGGCTTGGAAGAACAGGGAACAGATCCCCCTACAAGGGAGAAAGAGCAGGAAGAACTAAATGGGAGCTCAAAGTTGTTGTCAGATGTGTTGGGTTCAGAGCAGAAATCCTGCCCCGCTGGAACCTCTAGCTAGAAATCCGGGCATGAAGTCTGTAGATAAGGGTAGCTCCAGGGACGCAGAGTTTTCTGGGTCCTGCAGAGATGCCCCCCCAACCTCTGCTATCCCCAGCTCCCACCCTCTGAGACTTGTCTGTGCAGAAAACAGCCTGGTGACCTCTCCAGGGCTCATAGCATCTCACCAGAGGGCTGGCTTCCCCCGCGGTCCCCAGCCCTTGCAAACAGCAGAGAGAGCCGCTGGCCAGCTGGCTCCATCCCCTTTGTATGCAGCCATCCTGGGTTTGCATCTGGTGGTGGAAATGTTGCCGAAATTGAGCCCCGGGATGAGCTCTTTTATGGTGGCTGACAACCCAGGGATGCGAGGACCTTTCAGCAGAGCCCCCAGCACATTCCCGAGGATGATCCCCTCCGTGGCCATAAAACGCAGATGGAGGAACGAGCTACCTGCTCTGTTGGAACACCAACCCCAGCCCTGCTCCCGTGCTCCACAGAGCCAGATGCTGGGTTTCTGCACATTGGATGAATAGTCTCATTCACTTGATGGCTCGGGTCTGTGCTTGGAGGGGGTGCTCATCATCTAGATTTCTTAAACACAGAGTGATCTCTGCTAATTCTTGCGTCACCACTGAATAGTTGGGCACAGGACAGCTCCTCACTTTGGAGGATCTCTTTGAGCTGGCAAGCCAGCAGGGCCAGCCAGACGTTCTGGGCCCTTCCCCTCTGCAGAGCTCCTGTGGAGACCCTTCCTGCAGGCGAGGGAGGCTGAGGACCCAAGAAGCTTCCTGCACCTTCTTCCCTCCCTCTCCATCCTCCTGTCCCGACTTCCCTGCCCTCCTTAATTTTTGTTCCCACACCTTCTTTCTCAGAGTCTCCTCATTTCTAAGGCTTTAGTGTCGCTTATCATTTTTCCACTTCATTTTCTTCTTTCCTGCCTCTTCTCTTCCCACCCTACCACTGTCTGCTCTTTGCAGTCCTGTCCCCCACCCACCCCACAGCTGTCACCTTCTGCCACCATCTCTCTATATGTGCATATGTGCAAGCTGTGATTTTCCCTTCCCCCAAGACCCCGGTCTCTCCCCTGGCCTTGGTGCCCCTGCATGGCCAGTCTCTGGGTGAGAAAGCCGCCCCGAGGGAGCTCAGGTGGAGGGGGTAGGTACCAAAGTGTCACGGAGAAGCCTGACCTCCTTCCCCATTAGGTGCACTGAGCAGTGTCCCCAGGGGCCAGAAGTGCAAACTTAGAGCAGAAGTATGCTCCAAACCTCAGTTCTTCCAAGCAGCCTTCTGACGGCAGGCAGGCAACACCAGGGAAGCTCAAACGCATGTCTCAGCAGATTGCCTTGGTCAGGCACTCTGAGCAGCAATTAGCATTTATCAGAATAAAATATCTGCTGGACGAATGAATGAATCCATCAATAACACCATACATAGGGCCGAGCACCACATCAATGTGCATATTCGTTTACTAATGATCAATCATGGGCCAGCAAAATTAGACATAAATCTGCTGTCAGGACAACACCAATTATAAGATGAGTCTCTAACATCCATACATCAAGGTAGCAAGAGGCAAATCCACTGCCTAACCTATTCCCAAGGCACTTGTGCATTGCTATCTGATTTCATTCCCGCAGGACCTCTGAGGGACCTCAGCCTGCCCCTTGCACACTCCGTATGCAGCATGCCAGACATCACCCCACACCCCAGAGGTTTTCGCAGATTCACGCCTTTGAGCTTGCTCCGCGGTCTGCCTGGAGGGACTGTTCCTGTCCTCTCTTCCTATCTTCGTCTTGCTCATCACTGAAGACCCCGCACAAGCATTACCTCTAAAACACTCCCTGTTCTATGCAGTAGAATGTCTCATCTCTTTCTTTCTTGAGTATTTTGATGGGACGGGTGTTGTTTCAGGTCCTGGGGCCACAGCCCAGAGCAAGAGAGCAATGATCTGACCCTCATGGCGCCCACCAGGCTCTACGTGCCCCATAGCATGTTCCCAGAGCTGCAGCATTTCTCCTTCGCTTGCCTCTGGCTCGCCCACCATGTAGTTGTCTATGCAAGAGTTCATGTGCTTGAAGCATCTGTGTGTCCTCAATATTGGTAGAATAAATGAAATTGAGGCTTGGAGAATGAATGGTTTGCCCAAGATCACAAACCTGGAGCTCAGGGTTCCAACTCCCTCCCCACTTGTCAGCCCAGCATTTCCCTATATGTCACAGGCAGCATTTTCCCTCGCTCCATACTTGTGGCTCAAGTCAAGCCTTGGCCAGTCTATGGGTTTGAAGCCCAACAACTGAAGGAAAAAGGCGCTGGTGATACCGGTATCATGGTGATCTGGCATCAGATAGATATCAGGAGTGTGCGTTTTTATGTGCTATTTGCAAGACTCAGTGTTTACTTGGTTTTAACCTCTGTACTATACCAGTTAGCTAAGGTTCATGTTCTTTGTAGTATCAGTATTCTCTAGATATCATTACCAGTAATAGTAACTGACTTCAAGGGCTCATGCTGACGTTCAACATGTCCTATGGTTTCTTCTTCTAACACAATTCCTGCAAGTTAAGTCTTATTTTATCGGCACAAAACAAGAATTCGCTCACCCAGGGACACACTCTAGCAAGCAACAGATTTGGGATCTCTGTGCTTTCCACCCTGCAGTGCTCTGCTGTGTACACAGTGTTTCCTGGGAAGCATATGGCCTTGAACACAAGCCTGATTTCCTTGAAGCACGAGCTAAACATGTGGGTGGTCCAGAAGGAAGGCCGGAGTCTGTCCTCTGGTGTAGCCATGCTTTGAATCCACTGGGATGGTAGCATTCTGCCTTTAAAATGATGGAAAATGGGTCCTGGAGACTTTTGCCGCAAAGCCAACCTGGCCAACCTCACAGAGTCTCCTCTTAACAGCTCTGATAGTCTATTAGCATCCTCCGAGTTTCAGTGAGCGTCCATGAGTTTCTACCATGTGCTTAACTTGGAAAAAAAAATTTTTTTTTTTGAACTTCAAGGGGAAGATTTGGGCTTCTGGGTGCCAGGATAAATCAGGTTAAAAGAGTTTGATTTCATGCAAAAGAAGTGCTACTCTTTGATACTAAGGGTGGAAGGACTTGGGCTTTCTGTGGTTTACTTTCAAAGTTAAACATTCACCAGACCCCCTGGGCCATATTCATGACAGCTGTCTCAATGCATGGAGCACCCAGCCCATTCCCCTGAAACCACACAAAGGACACCTGTGCCTGCACCCCAGGAAATGGGAAACATCCATTCTGAGTGCCCCCCTACTTTCCAGAGTCCTGAGGTTCCCAGGGTATGTTTGAGTTCCCCCAAGAAACTTATTTTTAGAGGCATGCATACAAGAGGTTTTGGGAAGTTGCTCTCGGGAACAAGTCCTACGAAGGAACAAGGGAAGCTGGATGGGACAGAGAGGGAAGCCTAGTGTCTGTGTTCCCATGAGGAGCCCTGCCAGGATGTCCCTTATCTAAGGGATGGGCTGGGCCTTTGGGCCCAAACATCAATCTCTCAGTGGGCAGGGGGAGTAACGTTGGGTGAGATAGCTTCATTAACTGGGGGCACAAAGGGTCCCCATGCTTCGCCTCTCATGAGAAAAGTGTGTTGTGGTAGCCCAGATCAAGCCCCTCTCATCACCAGGGGCTTCTCGATGCCCTCTGTGCAGTCATGGATGGAGTTGGTGCCCAATAAATGTTTGTAGACTTGAACTGCCTCTGGAGTCCTCATGGGTCTTTTTGAAGATCTAGTTCATTTCCTGTTCTTTTTTAAGGATGTTATGTATTCACCTGACACGCACAGAGGGAGAGAGAGCATGTGAGAACACAAGCAGGGGGAGTGGCAGAGGGAGAGGGAGAAGCAGGCTCCCTGCTGAGCAGAGAGCCCGATGCCGAGCTCAATCCCAGGACCCTGGGATCATGACCTGAGCCGAAGGCAGATGCTTCCCCGACTGAGCCACCCAGGCGCCCGATTCATTTCCGTATCTTACCGCGGGTCAAGTGTCTTATTCAGAGGGGCAGAGCTTGTCAGAGCCAAGGGTCAGAGCCATGCCCTGGGACGGGTATTCTCTAGATCAAACCCTACTAGCCGCTCATGCTCTTTTTGGTTCATATGATGAAAGGCTTTGGGTTGGAAGGAGATTTCATGTTTTAATGGATATGCCCCCACAAGGAGGTCTGACTGTTACTATCATGGAGAGCCTGCTTGCCGCTGTGAACAACATTGGGATTTAATGGTCTCCGAAGGGCTCACCCAAGATTGTCTGACAAATGTCATTTTTCACCATGAACTTCCTACCGAGTCATGTAAATTAGTATTTCCCCAACTGTTACGTTGAGGACGGAGCATCAGGTTTCTGAAAGTAAAGGACAGATGGTGCACAATGGTTGAACAGGTGTGTGGAACCCCCCTCCCCCCCACACACATTCATACATACAACATGGTCCCCCATTCACCTACGGCTGCCAGCCCCACTGAGGGTCATCACCCCCTCCACCCTCCCAGGCAACCACTGGTGAAGCGTGTGAGGTCACCTGGGACCCTTGACGCCCTGAGGAGCCATCCCGACACATGACACACCTGAACTGAGGGGCTCTACCCAGGTGCTATCTTGCCTTTGGCCTTGCTGTAGGAACACCCGGGGTCCCACTGCTATGTGACTCCAGGCACTGATTTAGAGGAGAAGAAGCCATGCCTTTGTCATCAGAGAGATTAAAAAATCACCAGGATGTCCCTCTCCTCCCCTGGGCAAATTGGGGCTCCTGGGAGGTAGCTCAGTGGCCTGGGTGAGTTGGAGCTCTGAGAGCCAACTTTGAAAGTCCGTTCGCTCACTCACTCCATTCCCCGGGCTGGAAAGCATGGGTATATTATACCTCCAACACAGGGTAGCTGTGAACTGAACCATGCCTTCCATTTGTCCTGTCTTTCTTTGTTTACAAAAATCAAACCATATGTAAAGTTCTGAGGAAGAAAAGAACAATGACCTGAAATCCTCATCCCCTGAGACACCTGCCGTTAAGATTTTGGACACTGAACCATCGCACCTCTTTTTCTGAGCACATGTATCACTGTCCTTGGGGCAGATTGAATGATCAAAGTTTATTAGACGTTTAGCACATGCTTGGCAGATCGAAGCATTCGGTACAGGCAGACTGACTACATCTTCTTTACTATCCCCGGAGCCGGAGCTGGCTCTGTGGTCCAAGCAGCTTCGAGTCTGCGGCAGGAACACACGGATCGGGGTCCAGATTCTACCCCTGAGAAGATGGATCACTGGGCACGGGCCCCACAGCTCCTCTGGGCGTGGCTCTTCATTCGTGTGGTGAGATGATGGCCCTCGATTTGTGACTGTTAACAGTGGCTTTGCACTCAGGATTGGCCCAGTTTTAACCTTGACTCTGCCACGGCTACGTGACTTTTTTATTTTATTATATTATTTTTTAATGCATTAGCCTCGGTTTTCTCTTGCATGAAATGCTATTAATAGTCTACATGCCGGGGATCCCCCAGGATGGGGTACATACGGCGCTCAGCACGGAGGTTGGCTTGCAGCACATATCCCATAGAGCAAGCAGACAGACACCATAAAGCAGCCCTCTGCATTATTAGGAGAATAAGCAAAAAGTTCCGAAAACTGCTTTGCAAATATTTGTCATCGTTATCCCTATCAACTAATGGCATGTGTACACGGCTGTTTTATCACAGAACCTGGGAACTGCGATGGATATCTTTCTCAGCCAAATGTGTAAAACAGGCTGGAGAAATTGTAGGGTCACGACCATGCTAATAATTCTGCATGAGGTTCGCCTTACTTTTCATTCATTCCCTCCGCACGTACTCATCCAACATTCACTGTTGGACAAGCATTTCTTTAGTTGCTTCAAAGTCTGTGGAGGGGACTGAAAGCCTACCTCTGGTCCAAGCCCTGCTCTGGGCCATTAATGAACTTAACGTGGTCTCCTCCTATCGGTACAACAGTGAGAAGAGGTTGTTGATCCAGATCCCAGTTGACAGATGAAGAAAACAGGTGCATGGAGCTGAGTGGCCCTAAGTCACCGACCCGGCAGCCCCATCTTTGAGCCCATGGCCCTGGCATCCCATCGCACAAAGCTCCCAATGGCGCTCTCTGCCTGTGTGTGTGTGTGTCACACGCCAACAGCCAGATCCACGGCCCCTACAGAGCCCCAAACTAGACCATAGCGTGAGTCTTTCCTAAGCCGCTATGATTTTTTAAAGACAGGTATTTCCTCTAAATAAAAAATAGAAGGTATTGCAAGGTACCTGAGATATCTATGAATTCAAAACAGCAGTTGTGACATTTTTCAGATTTTGACTTCAAAATATTTTCTTCTGACTGACAGCCCATAAAAAGCCCATTTCTTGGGTTGAGTGTAATTAATCTCTATATTTTGACGGCCACCCATGCAAACTCATCCTCTCTCTCTCAGCCTAGAAGTCAGCTGGTTCTCCACCTGCTCCCCACCTCTGTATTTTGGGGCCCTCAAAGCAAAAATGGAAGCAGGAAGAGTGGGCACAGGGAGTCTCCTCCTTGTCCAGACACGTGCGCATGTAGCCCTTGGAAGCGGCGGGCAGCCCAGAGCAGCCATGGATGGGCTCGAGTGCAACCGGAATGCCGAGACCAGCTCCACCACTACGAGGGGCGAGACCTGGACCCCATCCCTGAACCAGTCCCTTAACGACCCTCCGTCTGTGCATTGGTGAAGTGTGGATAAGAGAAGAGACAAAAGATGTCTCAATATGAGAGAATCATTTGTAAACTAGAAAGCTCTTTAAAGATACAGAGGATGTTTATTGCTATTATTATACCAGTACTGATATTACCATTATGGGCGCAGGTGCGTGCTGCTCCCTCCCTTTCTCTCTGCCTTTGGCAAAACAGGCCCACATCTCGAGCCAAAGCGCAGAGCCACTCATCAACCTTGTGGCAACTGTGTCATTGCATACGAGGTCTAGAGACTCATTCTTTCCTGCCTGGACAATGCCAAAGGTTAAAGACTCCAGTCTGTCTCCTCCCCAAATCTCATAGGAACCCTGGCTACGCTGCTGAACTTTTCAGTGGGCGGGGCCCTGTGGGAACTGGCCTGAGGCCACCTGGTTGCTAACCTGGAGGGGCTCGGTCAGGAAATCCCTCTGCTCCGTGGAGCGCAGGGTCCTGCTCAGGCCTGTACATCAGGAGGGAGCTGCTCCAGAGGACACTGGAAGACTCAAACCTGTTTATTCCCTGATGCTTCTCTGTACCTTTGCATGGCCTCAGGTTGCTCCCCTGTCCCATGACTGGCCTTTCTCCTGATACCCTGTGTTCTCTGTTCTGTTTACCTTCTCCTTGTGTGTGTGTGTGTGTGTGTGTGTGTGTGTGTGTGTGTGTATTTGGATTTATTATAATAAATCAGCTTATGCAACTCGGGGCTGGCAAAGCCAGTAAAGTCTATAGGGCAGACAAGCAAAGATTATGAGCATTCTGGAATCCCACAGCATGAGCTGAAGCTTGTTACCCACAGGGGCAGTTGGGAAGGAAGCTGGGGAATGGGGACCTGGAGGGGTGTGGGAGAAGAATGGCAGACCACGTGGCTATTTGGAGTCTCAGAGCTCAGGGAAGGCCCAATTTTTTTGAAAGCACTCACCTGATTAGGTCAGGCCCACCCAGCACAATCTCCCTGCTGCGTCATTTAAGGTCAGCTGGTTAGGGACTCACGTCACACGTTCACAGCCCCCCGCAGCAGCCCCTACACTAGAGCTGGACAGAATGACTGGCAGATGATGTCAAAGGATGGTTGTTACACAGCAGTCACCTTTCCTCACCTAGACAGCGTCATCTTGGCCTTTAAGCCCCAGCTCAGGTGGAAGTTCTCCCAGGAGGCCCTTCCTTGACCTTTCAGGTTGGGTTCAGGGTCCTTCTGTGAATGGTATGAGGGCATGGGCCCAGAGCATGGGTTTATGACTTGCCTTGGTGTTCCTGAATCTTGTGGAGTGCCTAGAATGGGAGCTCCTTCATCTGGCCGACCAGGGGCTGTCCTCCAGACCCAAGGGAGACTGGGTCTCTCTGCCTGCCACGCAGGGAGCCAGCATCTGAGTGCCCAGGTGGAGTCCAGGTGGAGGGGGCTGCCTGAAAGCATTCTGTGTGGGAGCGAGCAGATGGCCCTTCTGCGCTCATTAGCAGGAGTGAGGTGGGCAAAGGGAGGGACCAAGCAAGGTGCTCAGCTCCTCCGGCAGATTCCCGGCCTCATTGTGTCTGGAGTGTCTTTGCCAAATCTGGGGCTCACAGCTGGGAGATGCTAGTTCAGAAGCCACTAGTCTTAAGGAAGAAATGCAAATTGGAAGCTTTTGTGTCGGGCTCATTTTTG